>NC_090927.1:980405855-980706504 GCF_040938575.1 Ambystoma mexicanum
AATAAACGCATCCTTCACATCCAGCACAGTACCTAACAACCTAAAGGATTGCTGGGTCTTGAAGCTACTCAAGAAACCCACTTTATATCCCAGTGTCCCCACAAATTACAGACCCATTACCACTGTATCCTTCCTCCTAAAAATCCTCGACAGAGCTGCCTACCTGCAGGTCCAGAACCACTTAGAGAAAAACAACCTGCTTGGGTTAAGACAATCAGGCTTCCGTCCCAAACATGGCACTGAGACAGCCTTGATCGACCTCAAGACACAAATGGACAACCTTAAAGACAACGGCAAACTAGCCCTTCTTCTCCTCCTTGACTTATCAGCCGCTTTTGACTTGATAAATCACGACATTCTCTGCAAAAACCTTGCCTCAGGAGCCAAATTCTCTGACAAGGCCAATGCCTGGATTCAGTCCTTCTTGAATAACAGATGTATGAGGGTCTTTGCTCCCACAGCCTCTGCGGAACCAGCCCCCGTTACCTGTGGCATCCCCCAGGGCTCCTGTGTTTCCCCTACACTATACAATGTATTTACAAAACCCCTCTTCGACATACTAGACCACTTGGGTGTCATCTACACAAATTACGCCGATGACACCCAAATACTCATCCCTCTAACAGGCGATTATTACACCAACAACACACTACTTAACAACATTTACTCCATTATCCAAGAATGGATGGCCAAACATGGACTTTGCCTCAGCGACGACAAAACTGAGCTTCTTCTCTTAGGCTCCCAAGCCAGACTTAATAAACTTGACAAACTTTACCAGACATTTACCATTGACGGCAATAACATTACTGTCTCTAACAGGGTCAAAACTCTTGGTATTTACCTTGACTCCTCCCTCACATTGACAAGACAAATCAACGCTATAACATCTGCCACTGCTTACACATGCAAGCTCATCAATGCCAGTAGACCTTACATCTCTACCTCCAACTGTACCACCCTAGCCAGAGCACTAGTACTATCCAAAGTCGACTATTGCAATGCTCTTTACCTGGGCACCAGCCAAAAGAACATTGACAAGCTTCAAGTTATCCAAAATAACGCATTAAGAGCAGCCATGAACATACCCAAACACAAGCACATCTCTGATACCAGACACACCTGTCATTGGCTATCTATATCCCAGAGAATCAAATATAAAACACTCTCCCTCACACACAAATGCTTATCCAACCAAGCACCCAGATACCTCTCGGATAACTTCAAGCAACATACACCATCTCGCCCAACCAGATCAGCCCAAATTCACTGCTTAAACATCCCCTGATTTAAGCTCCAAAAAGCAGGTGGCACAAGCTTCCCAGTGCTTGCCTCTAAATTATGGAACTCTCTACCCACCGAGCTGAGATCAGAACCATCCTTTCACTGCTTTAGACACAGAACCAAAACGTGGCTCTTGGCCGAAGAAGCTTAAAACACCGACCTATTACAACTCAATTGTATATATTGTATAAGCTGCACACCCCCTAACCTTGTAAATACGTCATTACCTGTATATTATCCGAAACTGCTTTAAAATGTGCACATTACCAGCAACTGTATTATAATGTCTTCATTCTATGTAATGCTTACCTACTTTTGCTATGCCTGTAACACTTTCACTACTTGTAACTTGTAACCATGTAACCTTGTTCAAGCGCCTGGATGCCCCTGGGCCAGGCGGCGCTATATAAATAATAAACTAAACTAAACTAAGACTGCTTTCCGCACAAAGTACGGATTGTACAAATATCAAGTCATGCCCTTTGGCTTATGTAACGCACCAGCAGCCTTCCAGAATTTTATGAACAATGTTTTGTGTGAATTGCTTGATGTCTGCACTGTAGTGTACCTTGACGACATTCTCATTTACTCGAACTCGGGTCAAGAACACATAACCCATGTAAGAGGAGTACTCCAGAAACTGCGACAACACAAGCTCTTTGTTAAACTAGAAAAATTTTCCTTTCATACAACCTCAATGGAGTTTCTGGGATTCATATTGTCGCCTATGGGAATCCAAATGGATAACCGAAAAGTTGACGCAGTACTAAATTGGCCTTCCCCAACATCAGTGAAAGGAGTCCAAAGTTTTTTAGGATTTACACATTTTTACAGACGCTTTATTGCAGGATTTTCACAAGTGGTCCACCCAATAACTTTGTTGCTGTGAAAACACAAAACCTTCACCAGGACCCAAGAAGCAGAAGAGGCCTTCCAGACATTAAAGAAAGAATTTACCACCGCTTACCCACAACACACGCTACCATTTGTAGTGGAAACCGATGCGTCCAGTGCAGCAATGGGAGCAGTACTATCCCAGAGAGACACTGAAACCAGACAACTGCATCCAGTGGACTTCTGGCCCAAGAAGTTCTCAACCGCCGAATTAAACTACAGCATCACAGACAAGGAACTACCAGCAATCAAACACGCATTCAAAGAATGGAGACATCACTTGTTAGGGGCCCGGCATACTGTTACTGTTTTTACAGATCACCGAAACCTACAATATTTGTGCAACGCCAAAGCCCAGTCATCCCGACAACTCAGTTGGGCGTTATTTTTCGTAGAATACGATTTTGTCATCCCTTATCGCCCAGGGGTACGTAATGGCAAGGCGGATGCCCTGTCAAGGATTGGAGAAAGGGAAGAGATTCAAAGCACAACAGAACCTGTAAACATAATTCCAGAAGAGAAGATGCTGGGAGTCACTGGAACCTCCGAAGAAGACTTGAAGGCACAAATTCGACTTAACATGACCACTTCAGAATTAGAGGCTTGGGAGTCAAGATGACCTAACTTCTGTCTTCAAGAAAGTCTACCTTATTTCCAGAGTCGACTCTACCTACCCCATCAGGAGTTGCAAAAGAAAGTTATGGCAGACTACCATGGAGCCACATTGGAAGGCTGCCATGGAATTTCTAAGACCCGCGCCAAAATCAAGAGGAATATCTGGTAGCCAACATGGTGCAAGGACATCATAGATTACATTCAAACTTGTGGTATTTGTGCTCAGAATAACAGCCTAAAGCAGAAACTAGCAGGAATGCTTCAACCGTTACCCATCCCACCAGCGCCATGGCATACCAATTCTATGGACTTTATTAGGGAGCTACCTCCTCGTCTGGGGTATAACTCAATTCTTGTCGTAGTGGACTTATTTTCCTAGATGGCACATTTAATTGGCCTTAACGGATTTCCTACTTCCTCAGTCTTAGCAAAGGTATTCCTGGAACAAATTGTACGTCTTCATGGATTTCCATCTACTGTGATCTCTGATAGGGGGAGCCAATTTGTATCCCAATTCTGGAGAAACTGTTGCGAGTTGGCTAAGATGAAGTGCGTCTATCTACCAGTCACCACCCACAGACTGACGGTCAAACAGAAATAACCAATCAGACTCTTGAACAATACCTTCCATGTCTCCTCCACCAGATAGATTGTTCTTGGGTAGATGTCCTTTGGATCGCAGAGTATGCTTATAATAACTCTGAACATAATTCCATGGGCTATACTCCTTTCTACATACTGAACGGTTTGCATCCTTGGACCTCCACCTTCGATCCCACAAAGACTTTAGAGATGCCAACAGTACAGAGTCTTCTTGATAACATTAGCAGAGTACAGGACGAGGTTCTACGACATTTGGCTACAGCAAAGGAGGATCAAAAGAAATTTGCAGATGGTCTTCGAAGAAAATATCCAGAGTATAAGGTGGGAGACAAGGTTTGGTTGTCTTCTAAACACATTGCGCTCAAAGGCCCACGTAAATTCCAACCTAGGTTTCTGGGCCCATTTCCAGTGTAGACAATTGTCGATCCCGCAGCAGTAAGACTAAAGTTGCCATCCCACATGCAAATCTATCCAGTATTCCACGTTTCTTTGATCAAACCACTGAGTCCAGGGAGCATATTACAGCCACCACCAAAACCCCTAATCATAGAAGGTGAACCAGAATTCATAGTAAAGGAAATGTTAGATTCCAAAATTGTCAAAAGAAAATTGTTCTGCCTAGTAGATTGGAAAGGGTTTGGTCCACAGGAAAGGACTTGGGAACCTAGCTCAAATATTCACGCCCCCATATTACTTCAAAAGTTTCATCAAAACCACCCTACTAAGCCAGGACCAGAGGGTTTATCCTTGGGAGGGGACTTGGGAGGAAAACTGTCATGATCCCAGAAAAGGAGCACCATTCCCATTCCGAAATACAAGGGAAGGAAGGAACTTCATATCAGTCAGTTGGTCAACAGTGGCTTCAAGCCTGGCACAAAAGGCATTTGGCTCATTCATGCCATTGCACCCATAGGCTCACATAGTGCTTACATTGGTTTTTCCTACACTCAACATGGCTGCCGCCAAGTCTATTGTAAACTCACAGCACATACTACACCTATTGCAGAGGGAGCTACTTAAGCCCCATCTCCGCTGGAGTGATCACTTCACGTCTTCTCTGCTGACAGCGGGTAGCATTACCAGCAATTTCCTGACAGAACCTGTCAAAGGAAAAAGAAGTTAAGAGATATTAGTTTCCCCAGAAAATCAACAGAATTCCATAGTTTACTGAAAAGACTTACCAAACCGAAGTCTTTCCGAAGTGTTTCTTCAGTCTATGTTTATTTTGTAGTCTCTGCATCCTCTTTCAGAAGTTCCCTCGCAGCCGCAGCATCTTCCTCACAGCAGTCTTCGTTCGCTATCGCAGTGTCTTCATTCAGAGGTTTTCCTCTGCAGTCTCTGCATCACCTAAAGGTACTTCATCTACAGTTTTCCGAAAACCTGCAAAGCAAAAGGTATTTTTGTTAATGAATGAACTTTGTGAATAAGAAAGAAGAAGTTTTACATATGTTGCTTACCTGAAGTCCGAGCAAGTTATTCTTCGCTTGGTTATTACTGCGCTCGTCTCTGAAGGCTGCAATTACTCAGTTAAGATGAACTCACATTTATTTAACGTTTCTCAAATGAGTACAGTCGCAGCCATACCACAGCAGCTAACCTTTTCTGAGAACCAAGAACCTGAAAAATAAAAAGGGAACATTTAGAAAGAGAAATCTCACCAACGTAGGGATTGCTCAGAATCTGAAGAACTGTATATATTTTCTTTTCACCAAAGAAACCACCCAAGATAACTCTAAAAAGAGGCAAGGACATTAGTCTGACAAGAATCTTTTGAACACCACAGCCTCTCAAGATAAAAGTTTCAAACCAACGCGCCCCTGTAGAATACAGGAAGGAGAGCTCCACAAAACATAAGCACAGGTGAGGAGGGAGGGATTTATCAAAGGTACACTGCAATTACAGGTTTTTTTCTGCCAATAGATATTACAGTAGTTCTAGTGTTATTATTGTTGTTTTCACAGAATAAGAGCCCAGATAACAGATCCTCTAGCTGAGAAGGCATTACGCTCCTGGGGAGTCCCAGGTAAACATTACAATGCCTATATGCTTCACGTCTATGTAGACCTACGTCGTGATGTTTGTGATGATGTCATCAGCTTTTTGAGCTTAATGTCAGTCAACTTGTTCGATGAATGACAATTCTATTTCCTCCGTATTGTCAGTCGGGTATGGTTTGATGGCTGTCTGAGCGAGTAATGTTTCTCTTATCTGCGACACATCAATGATGGTGATGAAGGGCCTAGGAGTGATATACATCTATCATTTCTCTGCCTTTGGGCTGCGAGTCGGGTGAGGGTCATGAGGGCCACACTTGGACCTTTGTCTTCAATCCCCTCTCTGGTCGACGAGCTGACCACACTTCCCAGGCATCCATCTTAGAGAATCCATCTACTTGTATGTGTTTCCACGGTAGTTCTAGTGCTGGTGTGTTTAGCTGTAAGAGAGAACATATCCCTCCCGAGTTAGGTGGTAATTGCATGTATGCCATCGATTGGCAGGCCCAGTAGTGGTCCATTAGTACTGCAGTACCGACCCTCATGCAAGGGTCTTCAATATCTGCTTGCATCCTTTATTCTCTCCAACCTTCATTGGACCATCATTCTGGAAACACAATGAAGCAGTCTCAAGTGGTAGAGTTGGCATAGGACCGGCTTAATTCTCTGTCCATGTGAGAAACGTTGCACTTGCTTCCCATTTCTTGAGGCAGTTGTCATTTTCTTTTTGTACTATTTCTACTCTAACAGTTGGGAACGTGTGTGCTTTTCACCCAATTATTACCTCTTTCCATCTTTCTGCTGTGTAGATTTCTCCATATACTAATAGCTGTGGTCTTTCCCAGCATCCTGGCATTCCTCCTATTTCCTTTTTTCCTGTCTTGGATCATTGTCATTCCTTTTGTGTCACCATCTTTGCTCCCCCTTTCTGTGGGCCAATAGGGAGGTAGTCTATTGTCTTGTCGGTGCTCCAGTAGTCATCTATCATGTCTTGAGTCTTAATGTAACTGTCTTCATGCAGGAGCGTCATCTGCGATATATCCACTTTAATGTAGCCCATCGCCTTTGAAATCGATCTCGGTTGGTGCAGAGCGATAGATGCATGAGGCATTGTGCTCTGGCGGTTGGAATTTCAGCTGCTACGAATGTTCTGGATGTACTCATGGCATAGGGGAGGAGAGAGCACACATAACAGCTCTCCTTCGTATTTTCGTTCCCCACCTTGGTCATGTGTTTGTACCACATGTTGTTGGCGATATGAGCCGAATTAGTTTGATTCAAATTTCCTGGTCAAAGTTTACATCTACTCAGCGTTTAAGTCTTTTGATTTCTTTTGCAGCATTTGTCATCTGCCCAGATATGGCTTCAGTAATAGTATAGATGGGGGTAGCATTAGTAGGGGTCAAAGCATGGACATGGAAAATAGAATCTTTTGTAATGCAAAGAGGGTAAAGAAGTAGAGACAAGGCACAAAACATCAATACTGCAGTTTGAATTACATTTTCCATTTTTGTAGTACTGAATGTTCTGTGTGTTGTTCCGAAAATCCAGAAGAATCACCCGAAAAGCCTCAACAATGCGTAATTATTGTTTTAGCATGTAAGGTTAAGCTCTTTGCCTAAAGTATTGGGAGAGTGCTACACAGAACAACCGCTCCCTCACCAAACAGACCCTAACACTACTTAGTATCATTATGACTGAGGGGTCTCCCTGGGACAGACATGGGTAGGTTTGTGCCAGGTAAAGCAGAAAAGCATGAAAAAACTATCTAGACGGGTTCATCCATTCAGATTCAATTACACATCTAATAAAGTACTCTTCAAAGGTTGTGTGCAGGCACAGAATCATGTATTTGAACAGTCCTTTTACTTTCATGATAAATACCTAGTGTGAGAAAAGATAGTGTGCCTAATATAATTCTGCGTTTTGTCCTTCATTAACTCTAGTTATCGAATGAGTCACTCTTTGCTGTATTGTATTGTAATGTTTATTTATATAGCGCTTATACACAGGCAAGTGTTTCAAATCGTTCAAGGAGGGTGGGAACACGGGTAAAAAAATAACAGCCGCTCAGAGCCCTTGAAAAACAGAGACAATAATAGTCTGCACAGGCAGAGTAAAGTGCATGAAATACATTTAACAGTATGGGGTATAACAAATAGGCCTGAAGGCCATTCTGCAATTTGAACAGTACAATTATGGGTGAAGACAGGGGAGAACAGACAGATGATCTTCTGGCGTGGTGCATGCAGATCGAGCAAGTGCAGAGGGTGACAGGGAGGGGAGGGTCAAGTGCATCTGGTCTGTTGAGACTGGGGTAAGTGCAGAGAGTGCCACTCTCTAGGGTTAATTTCTCAGTGCATTGAGTGTGGGTGAGGTGTAGGGCCTGGAGGCAAGTGCGAGAGAGGACTGGCAGGAGTGCCAGGGACCAGTGAGACTCTTAGGTACACCAGGTGGCCAGTCAGCATGCTGTAAGGAATAGTAGGGAGAGGGGGAAGGACAGAGAACTAGGTTAGCAGGGTAGAGGGAGAGAGAAGGAAGAAGAGAAGAGGAAGGTCTTGAGGAGTTTCCGGAATTTCAGGAGATCCAGCTCAAGACGTAGGGTGGCAGGGGGAGGCACCTGCCGAGGATACGGATCTCCCACAAAATGTCTGCACAGAGAACCGGCCCACTCACAGAAGGTTGGAGGTAGATGAGCAGAGGGCTCGTGAGGGACAGTATTTAGGGAGGCAGCGTTGAAGGTAGGTGGGTCCCAGGCCCCAGAAAGTCTTGTGATCAATGCAAAGGGTCTTGAATTTGATCCCTGCAGCCACGGGGAGCCAGTGAAGGGATTTCAGCACTCAAGAGGTGTGGTCCCTGGACTTAAGGCCAAGGATAAGTCTCGCATTTCTGTTCTGGATAAGTTGCAGAGGGCGCAGGGCACATGAAGGGAGGTTGAGGAAGAGTGTGTTGCAATAGTCCAACCTGGAGAGAACCTGGGGTCTGGAGACAGTGAGCCTCTGGGGGAAAGTGAGAAAGGGTAGAGTACCTCTGAGGAGGGGTAGCTGTTAGTTAGACTTTTTAGAGATGTCTGAAATGTGACAGGAGAAAGAGAGAGTGGAATCAAATATGACCCCAAGGTTTCTTGTTACACGGGTGGGTGCAGCTGCAGGGTCAAAAGAGGCTGGCCAGAGTGAAAGTGGGAAGGCAGTAGCAGGGGTTCCAATAAGAATGATCTAAGTCTTAATGGCATTGAGGCAGAGGTCATTTGCAGCACACCATGACTGAATAGCAGACAGACAGTCAGATATGAGCGAGGAGGAAGATGCCTCTCTTTTGTCTTGCTCTTCTCCTTGCATCAAATCATCTTAGTTCTGGCAGGCGAAGGTCTCACCACGGCAAGGCTTGACGTCTCCAATGTAATTCTAGGCTTTTTTCCACTAAGCTTAACAGCTCGATCAGTGGCCTGCTTTACAAGATAGGGTTCCTCAAAACATGGCTTGAACCAAGGCCTGACAAAACTTCACAAGAAAACAGAGTGCCCTGGATAAAGTAGTGTTTTTTTCAAAAATTCATAGTGCGTTTTGGTGTGTTGTCTTCCTCAATCTTCTTCGACCTCTCCCGCCGGGATTGAAGCTGTCAAGAGACAAAAGAGGCACTAGCCATCATTGAAGCAAGGTAATCATGCATTTCCTTTCCTAAAACAACAGCAAAACTATGGGCGTCTGTCAGGGCTGTAGCGGAAGGAGCAAGTAAAAGTTTCATGGATCGCCCTGTCACCACTTCATGAGGGGTTAAGTGGTGGTCTGATCCGATGCAAGCTGGTTGCACAAAAGCTAACAAAGCTAGGGGCAGGCAATGAAGCCACCCCTTTTTCAACTTGGCTTTAATTTGGGCTTTTCTTTTCTTTCAGTAGACCATTGAGGTGCTCAAGTTGTCAATTCGCTTGCGGGTGATAAGCACAGGAGAACGTGTGCTTGATCTGCAGTAGAGCTGTTATATGCTCAAAGGTCTCATTTACAAAATGAGGTCCATTGTCAGACCTCAGTACCTCGCAGAACCGCCATTGTGGTACTACCTCTTTAACAAGGAATTTTGTATCTCTGAGGGCATCAGGGTGTGAACAGGTACCAGCTGCGATCCACCGGGAAAATGGGCATACAACTACTATCATGGAGAAGTAGCCTTGGCATACGTGGATCATGTCCACATAGTCTAAATGGAGATGTTGGAAAGGCCCAATTGGGTGGGCTATTGCTCCTCGCACTACGCGTTAAGTATGGCCCGCATTAAACCTTTTACAAACAGTACAATTTTCCATAAATTAGGCTATGTGCTTCATCATATTTGGACAGAACCACACTTCCTCAATGTGTCCGGCAATTACGTCCCTACCTAAATTAGTAGGATGATGTAAAGGCATGAGAGCAATCTGCAACAATGCAACTGGGATCACTAGCCTGCCTGTGCTCACCTATCATCATAATGCGTCTGTAGGGGATATATTCCTTTTCTTCTAATGGTGCCTTCCCCATTATCTGCGTGGCAGGTAGTGACCTATACCCTTCCTTCAATATCATATTGCGCGCGCATATTTGTTTGTTCGATGGAATATCTTACTCATTTATTTCTGCAAAATATACTGCGTGTTTCACTTCTGCGTCTGTAGCTTTGTTGTCACAGGAGAGTAAGTCCTCCCCTTCGTGTGTGCTTGGCACTTCACGGCCGCTATTGGTGATGGGAGTTGAAGCGCATCTATAAGTCTGCCCAGTAGTGCCGCATGCTGCACTGGTGTACCGTCAGCATCCCGGAAGCCCCTACTCTGCCATCATGACAGTCCAGCATGTGCTGTAGACGTCACATAGGCCGAATCGGAATACACTGTAACCTCCTTATCTTTGTGCACTTCTAATGCCATTATGAGAGCCGCTAATTCTGCCACTTGCGCTGAAAAATGTGATGGCAATGTTGCGCTGGCTACTACTTCGGCTGTCACATCTGATTTCAGTTTTACCACTGCTGTCCCAGTATGCCTTTCTTTCGTCTTCTGGTCTATAGTTGATGACCCGTCAATGAAAAGCATATCCCCTGCCTCAAGGACACTCTCCCCCACTTTTTGAATGTAGTCATATTGTCCCATATGCGTAGTACAGTCATGCACATAGTCTCCCTCTTCCACTGGTTCAGCAAAAAATGTTGCTAGGTTTACAATTCTGCATCTTACTACCTTTATCATTGGATTCAACATAATTACCTCTTATCCGGATGCTCTCTGGGTGGTCAATGTGCTTTTGGGCTTTTCGAGGATCGCAAAGAGGACATGCTCCACGTAAAGTGTGGTGCTGCACCCCGTTGTGATACTTGCCAGCTTTTCTACTGCGAATGCAGCAGCAGCCAAAGCTTTTTTTTCATGGGTAATGTCCTCTCATCACTGGGTCTAAACATCCACTATAGTAAGCCATTGGCTTGTGTCCTAAGGTTGGCCTTTGCGTGAGCAGCGCAGTTATTACTACTCTGTTGGAGTATATGAACAGGTAGAATTCATCATG
Source organism: Ambystoma mexicanum (assembly GCF_040938575.1). Taxonomy (NCBI): domain Eukaryota; kingdom Metazoa; phylum Chordata; class Amphibia; order Caudata; family Ambystomatidae; genus Ambystoma; species Ambystoma mexicanum. The sequence continues at coordinate 980,416,774 of NC_090927.1, forward strand.
GTAATTGGGAATCCCCTAGGACAGGAGCTGTTCATATTGCCTTCTTCAGCTCCTCGAATGCTTCAGTCATTTTGTGTGTCCATGCTAGGTTACCGTCCCCTCTCTGTGCCTCATGAAGCCGGCTTAATAGGGGTCTCGTATATGTGCTGTAGTCAAATACCCAGGCTCTGCAATAATTACAGATGCCCAAGAATTGCTGCATCTCTCTCACTGTCTTCAGCAGCGGCATTCTGAAGATTGCTTCCACCCTTCCTGGAGTTACCTTTCAGCTTTCCTGCGATATGAACTGCCTGATGTACAACACGTCCATCATCCTGGCAATATTGAAGTTTCACCTTTTCTACCTTGTAACCTTTCCCTGTTAATACTGTCAGCAAGTGTACTGAGTCATTTCGACACTGCTGCAAATCAAAATGCTGTTTGCATACTGAATGATGATACTCTCCATCTGTATGTTGCCAAGGTCCATTTGGAGGACCCTATTAAAGATAGATGACTCACAGTCCCCTGTGGTAATCTTGTGTGTTTCCACTTACGGTTTCTTTATAGGAAGGAAGTCAAGTCCTGTGACTCTTCGTGGAGTGGTATAGAAAAGAAGGCGTTCTTAAAATCTATTACCATGAAATAGGTAGCTTCCGGTGAAACGCTACACAAAATTGTTGCTGGATAAGGAACTAATGGAAATTCTGCCTCAACAATTTGGTTCAAAGGACGTAGATCTTGAATGAAATGCCATGATCCCTATGTTGCCTTCTTCACCGGGTACACAGCAGTGTTACACTAGAATGCCTTGCTTTACTAAGGCGGCGATCATCTCATAAATGCCTTTGTCTGCTTCTCTAGATAGGGAATATTGTCTCGCCCTCTGCAAAATAGCCCCTGGCTTATTGAAAGCTCCTATTTCCTTTAGCAGGCCCATGTCATATGGACTGCTAGTCCATAGGACACTTGGTACTTTCCTTAAGTCTTCCTAGGGAAATGATGGTGGTGCCCTCTGCAGCAAAACCATTCTCTTCAGTATTTCCCTGTAATGTATCCTCACCCAATGGGTAATGCTTACGAAAAACACAGTCTCGTGATCTGAGCGATTGTCTCAAAACAGTTTCTCACCTGTCAAGTCAGTCAGTCTGTGCCCTTCTCCCACTGCGATAACGGTCCTCTGTGTGGTCAGTCCCATGATCACTACTCTCTTGTCCTTCGCTATAACCGCTTCTAGTTCTATCGGTATCACCTGTCCTTCTTTCTCATCTACGGGAACCTCTAGTCTGAACAAGAACTCATTGGGTATATGTAAAAATGTGCCTTGTATCCCTGGAAGCCATGCTATTAACACTTCCACTCCCTATTGGAAAAGCTCAAGATTCACTGGCACCCTCCCCCCTGTACGGACTGCCTGCAATATGCTTGGATGACTTCTCTCACGGTCATGTAGTGAATTCCTGGTGTCAAGCACACTATCTCCTGGTCAGTGAATGAAATTGTCATGTTAAGCCAGCTTATCATGTCCCTACCTATTATGTTTACTGGTGTCTGTCAGGAATATAACACTGGCATAATCAGGGCGTGTTCTCCTACGGAAATGTGAAGTTTGTCAGTGAAATGAACCAAACCTGTAGCCCCAGAGAATACATGCGTATTCATGGCAATGCCTGACATCAGGTATCTCCCCTCCCTAATACAGGACTGAGACACCCCCATATTCAAAAGAAAGTAGAAAGTCTTGTCACCTATTATCACCCCTATACGTGGTTCCTTGTTCAGGTTGTGTGTAACAGATAGGGTTAAACACATCAGGTTAGTCTGTGGGCGGTCCTATCATGGTTATAATTACATTCCCGTCCCTCTTAAAAGGATTGCCCCCCACTACAGTCACCCCTCCCAGTTTCCGTACAGGAGTCTGCATTGGGGAGTCTGTGTGTGTCATTGCTATTATGTTCTGCTGCATCGGTATCTGTTGTGTGGTTTTAGGTGGCTGCAGGTGTTCCTGCGTGTGTGGTGCATGTGTCCTGGGCTGATATGGCTGTACTTGCATGTTTTGTGTTTGCGTCGGTTGTGGTGTGTATGTCTGTGTTTGTGTGTGATCTTGGCCATAAGTTGGTTTGGTCTGTCTGGTATGTTGGCTAATGTGGCACCGCCCATTCTGTTGCATTCCGCCCCTGCTTCTGCACATTCGAGATATGTGACCTATCCTCCCACATAGCCAGCATTTAATTGGACCTCCCATTGGTCTCGTCTGTCCCCCATTTAACCCATCTCCACCCTGTTGCATCAGATATCTGAATCCCTCTTCCCTGGGGCACTCCATCCCGTCCCCTTGGCCAGTGGTTTGCGTCGCCCCTTCCTACGAAGCCTCCTCCTACTACCTGTGGTTGATTTTGTATGTACTGGGTAACCCTCTCCACTCATCAACATCACCCCTTCCATTGTGTACTTCAATACTTTTTTGTGTAGTAATTTGGCTTCTTCCTGCTTTCTCTCCTCCTGCTTCTTTCTCGCATTTTCTGCATTAACCGACTAAAGTGCACTATAGTTAGTTGGATTTCTGACCTAAGCTTAGCCTCCATCCCCACTAGCTTCTTCAGCTGCTTCTGTACCTGTTCTGGCAACCCATGACATAATATGGGATAAACTAACACTGCTGTTTGATCCCACAGCTCTCTCGTCTTGAGATGCCAACACTCTTGAATCTCCTGAATATATTGGTGTGGGTATTCGTTCTCTCACATTTTGCATGCGTAATCGCACCAACGTCAGATGTGTCTGTGTACTGTACCATTGGAGCTTGCCATATGGCTGCTTGGCAGTTATTGAACTGTGCGCCATCATGAGCCGTGTTCTGTGCTGTCACTCTGGGGTATTCTGCTCTTTTCCAAACATCATATGCTACCTCCCCGAGAAAGGCGGAGAGTAGGCTCTTCATGTCGCTCGCTGCCAGTGTCGTCCCTGCTGTCAGTCTTTCAATCTCATAAATCCATTTCCTAGCCCCTGCAGTCAACAAAGGTAGCTTTCACCTCAAATTATCCTTATCCATCTATTGCCACAGTATAGACTGTGGTCGTCTGCCACCCGTCTCTAGTAAGGGAAACTGTGTCAGTCTCATTCTTCTGTCATTTCTACCTATGTTTTTAGTGACAGTAACTTCCCTTGTCATCTCTGCCTGTTTCCGTCCTGGCAGGGCTCTGAGCCTCTTCGCATATGGGGTAATTTCATCTACACTATGTGGTCTGTCCCTAAGGCGCTCCAGTCGTCCCTCTGGTTCTCCCTCTTCCCTTCCTATGTCTACCCCTTCTTCCCACAATGTGTCTCTGTCAGGGCTAGCTTCCCTGGAGCAGTGATTGAGGCCTCTCCCCCTCGTCCTCTTCGCTTTCCTGTTGATCTTCATCTGACCCTGTGGTGCCAATACGATCATCACTGTCCTCTTCTCATTCATTCACAAAGCTGAGCCTCCCGAATATCAGTTCTCCCGTTGTTTCACCTTCACTTTATCTGAAAAGCTGCACCCCCCCCTCAATGAGGACCCTGTTTTACCTCTACTGGTCTTTGGGGAAACCAAACTGTCTCTTCTACTCCTATAAAGTTCTCCTATTCTTCTTCGTATCCCCTCTCCATCATCGTCATTTAAATGTGTTAAGTCCATTTTAATGTCCAGTGCTTTCTTAGAATGCCTCTCCCTACATTTGTCTCCCTCCCGCTCACGTCTCCTATCCTCATCTTCTTCTCTACACCGGCGCTCCTTACCGAGTAGCTCCACGTCCAACCTTCTTTTCTCCCGCTGTATTTGCAATTGTCTCTCCTTCTCTTCTTCAGCCTTCCTGCTCGCTGTTTCCTCTAGCTCCCTCTGCTTTTTCATCTCTCTCTCTTCTCTTTCCCTCTCTTCTGCTCACTCTTGTTCTCTTCTCAACCAGAGATGTTTTTATGGGAGGGCAAAAGGGGCACTTGCCCAGGGCCCCTGCCTTGGAGGGGGCCCCACCAGGCTAGCTGATCTGAAGAACTAAGATTTCATTGTTCACCAGTCCTAAATAGCACATGTTAGGATATTTTATGGGGTGCTGCTGAAGCTCTAAACCCATTGCTAAACCCATTGCCTTTCTGTTTTGGCAAGTGCATTCTGCCTTGATCAATTCATCATGTATTAATTTCTGTGTTCACTGTGGCATACATAGTTTGTGTGTTCTTTATGGTATAACATTCTTTCCTTCCTGTGGGAATTATGTTGATCATATGCAATAAGCAAAGGTGAAATGCATATTGATAAATTGAGTGCCACAATGGCCCAGAAGTTAGCTCAGTGTGTGAAGCACCCATTGCAGAGATATGTGTTCATATGAAAAATGAGAATATCACATACCAGCAATGCTGGCTGAGCCTTTCCTATGTCTGAAGTTTATAAACCTGCATGCATATGTACTTGGTTTTGCGGAACAACATCTGCTATTATCAGCAATGTACCCGTACCAGATAGGGGTTGCTATAAAAACTAACATATCATCCGTATGGTGAAGGTCTAGAAATTGGTTTGTTCAGATGGGGGGTTGTAAAACCTAGGCAATCCCCTCCAACGATGGCATAAACTGTTAGTCCAAGATATGAATAAGTATCAAAATTCAAGATTATGGAACAACAGCTTTCATGTTTGTATCCTGAATTTGCCAGCAGACGATACAGTGATCCTGGTCATATCATCTACTGTATCTTACATTACTGAGCTGACTTCTGTGAGGTTTGCCTTCTTGCATGCTGCTGGTATCGTTTAGCCCATTACTTGATCTTTCTTCTTATGTAGGCCATTTGGGTGGAAGGGTTGGTAGACAAAAGAGAGCGGACCATATGTTGCAGGCCTCAGGCAAGCATATTTTAAGCTCTGCTTGTTTGACACAAAAAACGGTTTGGTTTTTGGTAAAAGTCAAAGTTTTATGCACGTTTATAAATGAAAATGTCACAAGCCATTGTTTTGGAAGTATTTAAAGCTTTAAAATACAAAAGACAAACTCAGATTAAATGTGTTAAATCACATCGATTGGTATGCTGGCACTTCTATACTTCCCTTGATGATGGAGAGAATGAAGCTGTAACCATTCCCATTTTGCATAACGCCCTTCTATAATATTTTGTTTCAAAATGGTCATGTTTGGTAATGTGATTTGTGTACTTTACAAGACCATTTTTTTTAAATAAGATGAGATTGTTTTAGTTCATGGTAAGAACTGGAAAAGAATGTTTTCAAATGCAGAAATTGCAGAGTTGACACAAATTCCAGCTTCACCCCTTCACCCCTTAACCAATGTGTGATCCTGGGCATCTTGTGTAATCTTGTATTGCCTAACCTCTCAATATTGCCAGTCCCTAAACCTTTCAAAATTGTCAGCCCTTCCGAGTGATTTCCTTCTCATGGTATGATATTCATAAAAGCCTTATTCATGGTTCCATGTGTTAACAGTGAGCATATTTATATCGCACACCACAGGCATTTGTTCCTTTGATAACTAATGGCAACACTATTTGAAAACCATATTCCCACTTCTAATCTCAGTCTGTCTGGATAAAGACACCTTCCTGGTAACTTATAATCGATGCTACGGTATGTGTAGCGTTCTCCTTCCTTCCAATTGGTGGGCTCTATCCATGCATGAGCACGTTTGCATTCTGTGAGACAGTTAATGTGAGTTATCTGTCTATTATGGGTTGCATGTACCTTTTACATATGGTTCTGCATTAATACTACATCTACTGGATTTTCTTCATAAAAAGTATCCTGTATGTACTGGAACAGTAACCCCTTTGTAGACTGCTAATGTTGGTCTTCAAATGCTACGTGTTTATCACTCTGATTAGAGCAAGAATGAAGATGACAAGGGGACTTAAAGGGAGTAAACATGCTTCTTATACTGCGAGACAGCATATCAACCTATAGGTTGCAAGCACAACGGGTGGGGGTGCGACCAGTATTCTTGATCCCGTAATTCCTTTGGTTTGGTGGAGGGGGCACCAAAGATGTCCGTTCCCAGGGCCCCAAAAGTGCTTAAGATGGCCCTGTTTTCATCCTGTTGTATTCCTTCTTCTCTTCCCTTTCTCTTCTTTGTACGTCTTCCATTATCTCGGACCATTCTTTAGCTTCTTCCTCTGCATCTTTATGATTTGGAGCTTCCTCTCCCATATGTCACACCTCGCTTGTGTTCTTCCCGTCCAGTGTAAGCAATATCTGTCCACCTACCCATTCGTTTGTCGGGACTATCGCCTCATGATCTCTGCTATGTCCGGTCTTTCCCACTTCATCTTCCCTCAGTTTTGCTTGCAATTTGCTGAATTCCTTACATTCACCTTTGTTAACCTGTGCTTTTTTATTCGCTTGCTTCACACCACTAAATGTGCCTTCGCTGCAATACGGTGGAGGTGCAAATATAGTATTGGTGTATCCTGCTGCTGCTTTCAACTCCTATCTGTTGTTGGGTCTACGTCTGCAGTTTGAGGCGCGGGGCAAAGGAGGTTCACCTTCTGTATCACATTGACTCAACATCCATTGCTTTAGGATCGAGTCCCCTTCTTCGTCCAGAAACATTTTCCATAGTTCTAATACAGCCAACCGGTTACTCAATTTCTTCCCCTTGTAAACTGCATGTACGTACGTGGTCATATGTTTCTACACACATTTGGCAAAGCGTCCGTCTTTGGGCCATGGCTTTGCCAATTTGCCCTATGTATCACAAGTCCATTTTGTGCTACACTTGCATGTTTTGTCTTGATATCACAGGCGGGACTTCCATAAATGTTGGATGGGTGTGTACCTCATTTTGACACTTCAATACTTACTTGACCTCAAATCAGGATTTCTTTGTCAATTTACAATTTTCATAATTAACATCACTGTTTGAACAACTTTCTCAAAACCTTAACAATCCAAAGAATGTTTTCAACAGCCTCTCTGGCTCATCACCATCAACAAGAGCGTACTCTGCGCGCCGCCCACACTGCGCTTTATGCCCTTAAGGCCCAAATCGTGACTTCATTCATGTGCGCCACCCAAATGGCATAACACTTCTCATCGATTCAAGCAACAGTTCAACAAATGGAATCTACCACCTTCTACGCACCTCAAGTCCGATTCGACAACCTCACAGGTGCCGCCACTAACTGTCCGGCTGAAAATCCCTTAATACTGCACTATATATGGCTGCTTTTAATAACATTGACACAATAAGAAACATGACATAACGCACATCCATCTTCCTGCCTCACAGGTATGGAGGCAGGGTTGTATCTTCTATACCACCACATATAGGAATACATCTCAAAGAGATACATTAAGAAACCACCTTCCATAATATAAGCTAGCGTCTCTTGCTAATACCTATACAGAGGTAACCATGCACAAACATCCCTGATTCAATCTGTACTGTCTAACCCATAGGTATCCTTTTTTTTTTTTCATCCATAAACCAAGCTAGCACCTCAAATATAAGTAACCTTTTTATAGTATTTTTTTAAAAATATTTTTCATCCGTAAACTAAACTGACCTTCTAAGCTGACCACCTAAACAACAGCTAATCTTTACACAAACACAAAAACACAGAATCGCATCGCTAATTAGAATTTTCTCTTGCCCTATATTTGCCATATAGTTAAGTCTATACTTACACTCCGTGATCCACAGAAGCCCCTCAGACACCGACTCTCCCACAACTGCCACTCTGCCATCCGGTCTGCTTGGCGTCCCATGGGGAGAGGGTAGGAATTTCTCTTGACCACCTCTTCATTTGTTCCCATGTGTGGTATTGGGGTCCAATATTCGTGTGTCGCTGCGCAGACCTTCTGGCATTTGGAAGGATGAGGAAGGCTTAATATAAAAAAGGTCTTAGTGACCATCCCTATGCTACCTCTTATAAAGGAGCGGCAGGGGCACTATTAGCAGCTACATGGATTACCAGCAAGAGGGTAATTGGGCCCCAACAAAATCCCTGCCGCAAGAACGGAAGACTCAACAATAGGGCAAAGTTTACTGTCTTTATTATCAAACAAAATGACAGGGATCACACTAGAACAGCATGTCGTTTCCAGAGCTCTCGTCCCCCAAACGTGTGTCACCCCATTTTAACCATACATGATGTCACAAGAATGAGTTGCATCCCCCAAGGGAAGGGGATTGGTCAGTTTAGGAAAACTATACAAGTAATACATAGGGGTTAGTTTGGTTATTGGATCGCCATATCTGGTGGCTCCTCCTAGAACCACCTCCAAATGTAACCAATACAAAGTTGCAGGTTAACAGGGAAATGATTGGCCCCTGCAACATAGTGGGCCTCATTATTACTGTGCCAGTCCGGTAACAACGGTGCCGGAAAGGCTACCGACGCTGTTGTTACCGGACCGGCACAGTACAATTCTGCGGGTGCCATCCTGCCCGCCAGGGTCAGACCTGCCGGCCGGGACAGCACCCGCTTGCAGAGTTCTCACGGGAGCACCGGCACCATTGTTAACGGTGCCGGTGCAGCTGTGGCCCCATTCCCAAATGGGGACTAGCAAAATTACTGATACCTGACTTCCCGGCTACCGGATTTGGAATGGGTCCGGTGGCTACCTACCGCTGGACCCGTAATGAGGCCCAGAGTGTCTTCATGTGAAAGGTAGCTAAGGATTGGACAAAACGTGTCTTTCCAGCCTGGGACCTCGGACAGCTAGCAGGCTTAGTGAACTTTTTCAAGGCAATGGGAACGATCACAAAGGTGGTGTATGTTTGCATCATGTTGCCGTCTCTGATTGCCTTAGCCCTGAGAGAGTACATCCATCTTTGAACCTGTGTAGTGATTATATTTTTCCACCTCTGGTTCGATGGGAACAGCTTTTCTCCATCTACCTCGAATGAATAGGCATTGTCCCGTTCTTCCAGGTCACATGTGTAGGAAACACGAAATGGAAGCTCTCATGCTTGTAATTATGAGGATTTTAATCTATAATCCTTGCAGGTGTCTTATCGCCTTGGAAAACTAAAAGCTTTCCGTCTCTGCTCATCCTTGGCTGGGATGTACACTGTGTCTGTGCTGGACGCTCTGTCTGTCGGCCTTTAGCTGCCTCCAGCTGGCAGCTTCTCCATGTATTTGAAGTCTGTCTCAACTTCCCAATTTACTTCAGTGTGCCTGTAGCTTCCATCTTTGTTCTTATGGATTTCTGTGTTAGTCGCAGTTAAGCATATGCAAGCTGGGTATATGTATTCTTGGCATCTTGCTGTTTCTGCTTAGCAGAGGATATGTGTGTGTGTGTGTCAGTCCTCTATCAGCGTGAGTCATAAGCATTTGTTTTGTGTCTAGAAGTAAAAAACTAATGAGTGTTCATGTAGCTTCGTGCATGGATGCCTTAATGCTTCATGTCTATGTGCACCTCTGTCGTCATGTCATTCATGATGTCATCAGCCTTTCGAGGTTAACGTCAGTCAACTTGTTCGATTGATGACAACTCTATCTCCTCCATTTTGTCAGTCGGGTATGGTTTGAATGGCTGTCTGAGTGAGTAACGTTTCTCATATCTGCGATACATCGACGATGGTGATGAAGGGCCTAGGAGTGATGTACATCTATAATTTCTCTGCCATCAGATTACGAGTGGGGCGGAGGTCATGAGGGCAGCACTTGGACCTGCGTCTTCAGCTGCCTCACCAGGAAAGACCACGGCATATGTACCTTAGCGAGATCAACCAACTAGCGGCAAATACATGGGACAAACTAACTATGAAGCATGGGAGATTACATCAATTTCATCCCCTTTTACACCTATTTTTAACAACCCCAGCTTCTCTCCAGGCATGGAGGCAGGATTGTTTTCCCAATGGCAAAAAGCTAGATGTCTCAGAATCTGAGACATGTTCCAGATGTCTCCTACCCCAGTCATCAGACATTTGTTGAATGCAAGGAATGTTTTGGGGTAGACGAAAAGGAAAGGATGTGGTATAGATCAGGCACTAACTTCTTGACCCGGAAATCAAGGCAGCAGCAACTCGCCAGCTTACCCCGTTCGAAAAGTTTCTGACCACACAGGAGGGTTCAAGGGGCCTTATCTCCTGCCTCTATACAATTTTGGGTGGTGCTGTCCCTCGGGAGTCATGGCCATACATGGCACGCTGGGAAAATTCGATTGGGAGAGACATACCGAGGGAGGATTGGGAAGAGTTGTAGAAGCACATATCCAAGTTGTCCAAGGGGTCAGAACTGTAAGAATTCTGGTACAATTTACTATTTAGATTGCACCTTACCCCGGTCTGGCATCATAGAAATTATCCAGAGTCCCCTGAGGTTTGGTGGAGGGAGTGTGGCGGTACAGGCACATGGTCTAACATTTGGTGGTGGTGTCCCAAAATAGAGCCATTCTGGAGGGCGGTTCAGGAGGTACAGGTCCTGGACTTTGGGGAAGAGGGTAGGGCATCCCTGGAGGAGGTGCTGCTGGGGTTGGATTATGGCCCATATGGTGCTCACACTCGTGGCAATGCTATTGAATGCGCAGTGATGGAAGGGTTAAGAAACCCGGACAGCACAGGACTGGCTTTGTAAGGTGTGGGAAATTGTAGCATTAGATTGGGCTTTGTATACCATGAATAGTGACTTACCTCACTTCGCAAATGACTGGAGAGAAGCATTGTCATTTCTTAAGTAAGACTTCAGGATCCAGTGTTGCCCACAACGCTCGCAACTATTGGACCTATTCTAGAATGTATGTTTATTGATCCCTTACCCTTGCACGAGCAGCAAGTTTACCTCTCGTTGGGGATTGGAGAGGACGGGGGGAGGACAGGGGCGGTGGGAACAAAACAGGTGTTGGAATGCAACATGGCATCAGAGTTAAAGGAACCTGTTAAAAGTTTGTTAATAAAACCAATAAAAAATATTTTTTAAAAATACGTTCAGTTTCAATCTTAAATCATAATTTCTAAAATCATGAGATGGGTGTTTCAATAAATATTGAGGAACGATATTGAAAGCCTTGATTTACAACCTAAAATGAACAAATGATACTGAATTAACGTTTATGACTCACCAGGTGGTGTGGAAATGGGCAAAATCATGTACAGCATAACAAGGCATTTGGACGAATGGTAGAAGGGGTATCATGAGCTGGATATAATATTGTGTGTAGATTTTAATGCTCAATGTGAAACTGTGGTAAAAAGGGAGTTGTGGCTAACACTCGGCAAAATATTAGTCAATTATCGGGTCAAGGCTAGACTACAGTAATGCCCTCCTCGTTGGGACCTTCAACAAAAACATTGCCAAACTGCAGCTAGTCCAAAACAACCCTCTGAGGGCAGCCACAGGTACCGCCAGAAGAGACCATATTTCCGAAATCAGGAGGCAGGCTCACTGGCTCCCAGTCAAACAGAGAATTGTCTTTAAAACCCTCGCCATCAACCACAAATGCCTGCATAAACTTGCCCCCCGATACCTAACACACAGAATCACTAAGCACACGACCACAAGACCCTTAAGGGCGTGCTATGTCAACACAATTGTCACGCCCACAACGCGAAAGGTGCACGCTGGTGGCTCCAGCTTCCCCACCCAAGCAGCCGCGCACTGGAACGCACTGCCACCTCATCTCAGACTGATTGAGTCACACCTAGCCTTTCGCAAGGCTATCAAAACTAGGCTCTTTGCCTAAATTGCCTCCCAATGTGAATCTCCTTATGCATTACTCCTATACCTGCATGCCATTGTATATCTATGTGTAACTATGAGACCTATGGTCACCCGCTTTGTTAATCACAAGTCCTCTCACCTTCTGTAACAGCGCCTCGATGCCTTATGGCTGCAAGTGCGCTTAACAAATGCAAATAAATAAAATAAATAAGAATGTTTTGGTCCACATTTTTAAACAAAACCCCAGAAGCAGAGTGAGCAACACGTTCCACCTGTGTTTGGCCGGTGAGAATCCACTGGCCACCCACTGTATGGGCCACTACATGCATGGAGAAGGACAAGGACTATAGTACCTTAGTTATTTTTATTAATTCGCTTTAGGATAATAGTTAATGTGTTTAGAGGAGCCCTATGCTAATGGTTGTGTGCTAAAGCTTTAAGATTTTAATTTTGATCTTTAATGTAATTCGTTGTTTTTCTGTATTTATATCATACGAATTAATGTATTTTTAGCATAAAGTGTGGGAATCTTTGGACATGCTTTTATTCTGGGAATGAATATGATGATTCTTATCTATTTTGTATATTTGCTATGTAATTTTTATACTTTTTCACTTTTGAATAACCGTACACTATTTTGATCCTATCCATTTAATTTGTTTACTATTTGTGTTTGGCATTGTATACTTTAATGGTCTTCTCATCACAAAATAAAGTATGATGATGATCTTTAAATGCTTAGGATATTTATTCAAGGAAAAATGAGTTATAGATCAACTCCAACAAAACAAAATAATGATAATTGGTGGAATAAATGGCGACAGAAATTCAACTGCCATTAAACGTGATGTAGTAAATCAATACATCTATTTTGCCATTTTATTGACAGATAGATGTATAGGCCTCGTATTAAAAGCTATTTAACTCCTAAGGCATGTAGCAAATTTAGAATAATCAAAATGTTTATAACTACCCATGGAAGTTAATCAATTGAAGGTATGGTAACAATCTATAAAATGAGCATCCTTCCTGCCATTCTTTATGGCCTAGAAGCATTCCCCCTTCATTGTACGCGATGGCTTAAAACACTGGAGCGTAAACTATGGAAAAACACACTGGGTTTACGTATATCTGTGCCCAATAAAGTACTGCGGCTAGAGCTATGCCTTGTATCACTTGAGACACTCTTACAAATTAGGCAAAGTCTTCTGCTACACAAAATTCTGTCTACAGATACACCCTCACTTCAATTTCTATATGGTTCTTTATTTAAACCTGGGTGAATACAGGGTAAGGTTATATCTAGATATGCATCATAACGTAAGTCTTGCCATGACAGCATTGACTGGAGCATGGATATGGCGCAGAATGCTGAGACTATTAAAAAGGAGCTAACCTCGAAGGCGATGCATTAGGACCGTATTAGTAACAATACATATGTGGCCCAGAAGAAAGCATTACTATAATACAGTCAACAGGGGTTTCCACAGACCCGCCCTTTTAGTTATGTCATACATGCAATTAATTCACGATTATGCAGAGTTATAATGTGACTCAGATGAAATCTGTTACCATCTCTTATGGTTTTGGGTCCTCGACTTGGTATTCCGAGAGAACAACGCATATGTAGACTGTGTGGGAACAATATCGAGTCTACTAGGCATCTGCTGACACACTGTGATGTGCTAGCCATAAAGTTCAGCCTATTTTATGGAAGCTTTTCTTCGCACTTTGACGAGTATTGTTAGCGACCAGTACTGGTCGTACATATTTTCTGCTAGCTCAGTGGTGCTTTTAAATGCTGTTCATGAATTATGGAAACAGATACTTCTTTTGAAAGGTATACAAATGTGAGATTATATTGGGTCAAAAATATGATCTTATTGGGTTTAATGTTGGTATGATCCATGTGTTTTTATTATCCATGACATAGTGTTAATTGTATTGTATACATGTACTAATGAGTAAATGATCTTAAACACATAAGAACTGGACATTGAAATTTTACACGGTACTGTAGTTTTTATATTTAAATATACTATATTTTTCTATTGTCTTTATGTGATAGTGTTAAGTTTGTAATAAACTAATACACTTAATAAAATGTAAAAAAAATAACTGACCATGTAGGATTTGGTGGCCATTTTAGTTTGGTGAGTAGCATGGCAACAATATGTTTGTATGGTTGCCTAGACAATGCCATCTGATTAGAGAAACTGGCACATTATGAGCGCTGAACAAGAGTTCTCAAGTAATCAATTTAGTTAAAGTTTGAGAATCAAAGTCTGAAGTAGGACATTTTAAAATCCAGGTCATTTTACGAACATCACAAAAATAGTAGGTTAAGTACAAAGATCTTTAAAGTCAGAATAGCAGAAGTACATAGGAACGCATGCATGCAAGATCAAAGAACTATTAAACTCCCTCCCGCTGAGAATACTCAGCACCTAGTCGAGGTCCTGGAAAAGTTTTAAAATATTTAATCATTGAAGCATTGTGCTCTTCTTTGAAAGTTGCTGCTGAGACAGACTGCACAGCTCAAAAAAGTAAACATATTAAAAGACCTGTGAAAAAGCCTCCAGCAATGAGTTTTCTATACTGTTGGATTCATAAAGTGGTGTGCCTGCAGGGAAGAACGTAAGGAAACAGACTATGCAGTTGTCAAACAGTCAGACGGTACACATGTTTAACTGTATGAGTATCCGAGTGTAGGTATCTTCAACCAACGGTGGAAATTGGCGGGAGTGGTGTTCCTGTACGTTTTAGTTAGTTTTACTGTTTCAATACTTTCATTTTAAAAAGAAACCATTCCGGAATGGTTTTGTTTTAAAATAAAAAGTGTAGGAAGAAGTTGAAACTTGGGATGGGGTTTGTGGGGAGCGGAGGCAGGCCAGTAGGGAACATAGTTCCACTACTTCTTTTCGTACACTTTGACCATTGTCTTCAACCCATTGTCGTCAACCCATGGTTCCTCAGATGTCTTGGTCTTTGATTCCCATGATCCCTCACAATTGACTATGTTGGCTAGGGCTGATGGGAATTGTGGTCCAAAACATCTGGTGTGTCAAAGATTGGAGACCTCTGTCCTAGTCCTTCAAACTGGTAGCCAATGAACCATATTTCTTGATACCATAAAATAGTAGACACATTATATGCTATGGAAAGAGGTAAGAAGTCTTCAGAATGCAACATGGTTGAAGCCTAGGACTTATGAGAAAGTCATTTTGACATCAGATGTGGACGACGAGTTAATACACTTTTAATTTCAGATATGGTGTGATCCCAGGAGACTCAGGTTATTCGGCACTGGTGTGGGTGCCGTCCTGCCTAGGTTCTTTGTGAGGTGGGCACCCGAGGTCATTGAACACATTGCGGGTCATTACAACCCTGGTGGTAGGGGGTTAACGGGGCTGGTAGAGCTGCCGGTCCCGTTAACCCCCTACCGCTACATTACGAGGTTTGCTCGCAGGACCCGGTAAGGACGCCAGGCGTCCTTACAGGGTCCCGCGAGCAGACCAGCATGCTAACAACGGGCCCGTTATTAACGGCCCCATTGTTAGCAGGCTCCCCATTCCAATTGAGCCCTATGGGGGCTTGAATGGGAATGGGGATGGGTTCCTGGAATGGGGAAATACCGGGCCCTCCAAGGTCAGAATGGCCCGGTATTTCCCCATTCCAAGAACCCGGACCCGGTACCCGGAATGGGGGTAGCCATGCCGCAAATAGCGGCATGGCTACCTCCAAGGTCGTAATGACCTCCATTCTATTTCTTAGGTTATTTCCTGTCAATGATCATTAGTCTCCTTTTTTCCTTTCATTTACTTTTTGATTCTATATTACAACGTCACCATTCTTTGATAAGGGTAGTTTCTCTCCTTTATTATAATTCTCTGCTTTTTTTTCTTTCCTGATACTATTGCTTTAGTGTTTACTTTTAAGTAGTTAATATACTCCTTGACATAGGCTGCGTTCACCATTCCAATTTGGCAGGCCTGGAGACATAGGGGGTCATTATGAGGTATGTGGTAACCATGCTGCTATTAGCGGCATGGCTACCCCCTTACCGGGTCCGGGTTCCTTGAATGAGGAATTACCGGGCCATTCCGACCGGTAATTCCTCATTCAAGGAACCCGGACCTGGTACATCCCCATTCCCATTCGAGCCCCCATAGGGCTCAATGGGAATGGGGAGCATGCTAACAACAGGCATGTTAATAACAGGCCCGTTGTTAGCATGCTGGGCTGCTTGCGGGACCCGTTAAGGCCGCCTGGTAAAACCAGGCGTCCTTAGCGGGTCCCGCAAGCAGAACTCGTAATGAGGTGGTAAGGGGTTGACGACTCTGGCACCTTTACCGGTGCGTTAACCCCTTACCGCCAAGGTCGTAATGACCTCCATAGACTTTATCGGCTACAGTTTATGGTCCATAGAATCACTTCCTGTTTCCTATTGTGAGTCCCTTCAAACATTCAGCCCGGCAAGCTTCGCTGCAGCGTTTTCCTAAGCGGTTTTGCTTTACTGAGAGAGTGGTAAGCACAGAGACATAGGGCCTCATTACACGGAAGGCGGTAATCCAGGGTGCTATTAGCAGCCTGGACCATGCCGGTAAATTACCGGCACCGCCTTGGCGGAAAGGGGATTTACCGCCCCATTCCAAGGTTGGAGGGGCGGTAAATCCCCTTTCCGCCATTGCCCTTCCCCATTCCCATTTCTGCCCCATAGGGCTCTATGGGAATGGGGAAGGCGCTAATTACGGCACCGCAATTTTGCGGTGCCGTAAATAGCTCCGAGGTCCCTTAGCGGGTTGGTACTTAACGCCTGCAAGAAGCAGGCGTTAATTCCTCCAACCCGCAAAGGGACCTCGTAGTACGGCGGTAAGGGTTAACGGTCACCGTTGCCATTAACGGTGACCGTTAACCCTTACCGCCGTCCGTGTAATGAGGCCCTATACTGTCTCTGGCATGAAAGCTTTACCTTACCTTTCCTCTTAAGCACTGTTTATTTAATTGGATGTTGTGTTTACTTTGAACCGCATCACAAGTCTGGCGGTAACCCTTAAAAGCGGCGGTAACAGAATTAGTGCCACCAATACTGCTCCACCGGATCATGAGCCAGCGCTAATACCGCAGACTGCAAAAGCAGCCAGTGCTATTACAGCCGGCACTATCACAGGCGGCGCTATCACAGCTGGGCACACCAGGTGCAAACACAGCCGCATCACAAGTGTATATCCAGCGCAATCTGTGCCAAAAACTGGCACTAATACCACCAAAAACACAGCTCAGTTACCTCCAGCTTCCACCTGGAGGTAAATGAACACAGGTGCCTGAAATTAAGCCACAGGGGATTCAAATCCACCCAAGAGGGATACATAAGGCACACCCCTACCCCAAACACTGTTTCCAACACCATGCTGCCACTAGCCACTGTGAGCTGGGACAGGCAGCTGCTCATGCAGCGCCTGGAAGTAGAGAGGCAGGACAAACAGACCAGGGAACAGGGAGCACAGGGGGGCAGGTGGGGGAGGAGGAGGAGGAGAGCCCAAGCAAGGCATCCACCGATCCCCGTGTTAGGCCCTCACCCTGGAGCCTCACTGACAGCCAGTTAGTCACCCTGTACCGTCTCAACAGGGAGACCATAACAGAGCTGCTCACCACAATACAGGATGACATAGGGAGCAGGATCAACACCCAGACAGCTGTGCGCCCACTGCTGAAGCTAGTGTCTGTCCTACAATTTCCTGATGCCATGATGCACGGCATAGCACAGGCCACATTCTGCGCAAAGCCATGAAGGCACAGTTCTATGTCATTGCCCAAATGCCAAATGTGATCGCTGCCCTGGACTGTACCCATATTGCGCTCATGGCCCCCCAGGGGAGCATGCACATATCAGACTTGCCTGCATGGAGAAGCAGTTTTTGCACATACAGTCGCAACCATATACACCACCATGACTACAGGACCACAATGCAACATGCACTTACCAAATAAATGCTGACAAATGGCCACATTGCCTCACACAACAACCCTGCCAGTAACACAGCCATGCACCCATGTGCGGCCAGCCGACATTGCCCACCTGTTGGCACCAGATGCCCAGGAAGGGCCCATGGGGAACCCAGCATGCCACATGGATGGTGGAAATGCACTGCTACATGACAGCCACCATGTCAGCTGCACATATCACCAACAGGCACCTTACGTAACATACGCTGAAAGAGAACAGGTTGCATGTGAAGCACAAACAATGCCTGACCCGAGTGACACTGCATTCACAGATATAGAATAGACACATGCTATGAAATGAAGGTCCATGTGCATGCACAAGTAGTCTATTGACCTGATATAGTGTAAGTCCACCCCCAAACCTTACACCGTGTCTAATGCCTGTGCCTGCCCCATGCAGGTGACTCCGGATACCCACAGCTGACATGGCTAATGACCCCCTGTGCATGATCCACAAACACTGCAGGAGACTGCCTACAACCACGCTCACAACAGGACCCGTCTGTGCATGGGTTGGAGCCCTGATGTACGCTCCAGAGAAAGTGGGAAAAATTGTGCTTGTGTGTGTGCCATGCTGCACAATATCTGCCTGAGGAGAAATGCTCCACTACCTCCTGATGTGGACAGGAACCCCCAGGAACCCCTAGAGGATGAAGATGAAGTGCCTGGGAGATTGGCATGCCAGGGACTGATAGACAATTTCTTTTGACACGTTCACATGACACAAGCCATGCACAACTGTGTGACACCACCTCAATCAATAAACATGACAATGGCAATTAGGAATGTCCTCGCATTGATGAAGTTCAACAGTGTTTAGTGCTCCAACTATCCCCCCTCCCACCACCAACTCCCCATCACACTATCTCACCCTTCCATCATCAACTCACCAGCACACTATCCCCTCCAACCTCCCCCTCCCCTTCCCACCACCAACTCCCCATCACACTATCTCCCCTCACCCCCTCCCAGCATCAACTCCCCATTATACTATCCCCCCACCCCCTCCCAGCACCAACTCCCCAGCATGGCCACTCATGGCAATCAGTGCCCCAGAGTTCTTCACAACTGTGGCCTCTCGCAGGGGGGGCCACATGATGGAGTGTCCACATCCAGCTCTGGTATATGTGTTCGCTGGCGGCGTGGAGGGCTCTGGGGATTGTGGATATTCGGCAGGTGGTGAAACTGGGCTGCTGTCCCCCTGTGGCTCCTCAGTTGCCCTGCCAGCAGGTGTGGCCTTGGTATCCATTCGTACGGCTGTGGGTGTTGGTGCTGTGTGCCTAGCACTGCTCCTGGTGGTCTGTGGCGTGGCTGTTGCTTTGGCCCTGCTCTGCGGCAGCGTTATGCGCAGGGACATCCACCTGGGTGTGGCCTATGTTGGCCTTTGCACGGTGGTGGTGGCGGTGGTGGCAGACCTTGTGGGCCTGGATCTGCTGCTCCCTGATGGGCTTGCATCATTTTCCTCCTCCTCATGCTGCTCCTCCTCCTCAGCCTCTGACGATGCATGAGTGCCTGTAGGGGACATTGGAAATGTCATCAGGTATGGTTCCCCCATGTGTGTTGGCACGAAAGACACAATTGCGATGGTACAGAGTGTGACCCCACACATATGGGCAAATGGGCATGGTTGGTCATGGGAGGATGCAGGTGGGCCCAGAGTCATGGGGTTGCTTGTAGCGATGGGTGTGTATCCCATGGCCTGTTGTTCATTGGCCTGTGTTTGGGTAGGGCAGGGTGTCCATGCTGGGCCAGGTTATGTCTTACATGTGGCCCTTCATGGCCCCAGATCCCCTCCCTGTGTGTCACTCACATGGTGGGGGGTGGGGTGGCTTGTTCCATGGTCATGTCATAGCTCTATGGGGCACTGCTGTGCAGCCAGCAGGGCTGTACTGTGGTCCACAGTGATTGGCAGGCTGGGCACATGTCGGTCTGTGGGAAGTTTACTTCTCTGTAGCTTGTTTGCCATGCCGTCATGCCTTCTGGGCCGCAAGATGCTAGTGTGATTGCTGCACAGTGTTGTGGTTGCTCACGCACCTCATTCTCTCTGGCATAGGGTGCGCCAGAAGGGGTGTTGTGCGCATGGCATTTGTTCGGTTCACTTGACTGCCCTTGCCGCTGCTGTGATGCTCAGCGGTTCCCTGCCCCATGGCTGCTGTGGAGGGTGGCTGATGTGCCACCCCGTCACTCTGCCCTGTTTGCAGGTCCAACTTCTGGGTCTGCTGACTTGTGTCCCTGTCCCCCGGGGCATTTTATGCTGGGCTATCATTTGTGCATGCATTTGTTGGGGGGGATTCACTCGCCTCCTGGCTGCTGGCTTCCGCCTCCACACTGCCGACTCCCTCTATCCCTTCGGGGTCCAACACTGTGCTACATTTATCCTCACAGGTGGTGAGGACCAGTGGCTCTACAGTGCCTCCTCCTGTCAACATGGACTCCTGGCGGTGTTGGGACAGCAGTCCCTGCACCCTGACCCTCAGATCATTCCACCACTTGCGGCAGTCCTCTCCATCACGGGGTACACTTGAGACTGCTGTCACCTTCTGGGAGATGGAGTTCCAGATGGCAGTCTGTCACTGCCCACTGCTCTTCTGTTGGCGGCTTCCATAGAGTTCCTCACAGTGGGCAATTACCTCATTGGTTAGGACCACCAGCTCCCCCTCACTAAATTCAGGTTTTTGCAGGCAATGTTTGGCCCTCTTTGTTCTTGTCCTCTCCTGGGACATTTGTTCTGTTTTCCAGGACCGGATGGCTGCAGGAAGTGAAGATATTTAATGGATTGTGTTTTTCAAAATGGCCACTGTGATGCTTCCCGATCCGGCAGTGATGCAATTTCTGGTGGCGCTAATAGCGCTAAGTTTGCCGGCGGTGTAGCTGTTAGTGTTGCTTTATCGGTGGTGGCCCTTATTCTGGCGCAGTTACCGCTGGGCGCTAATAGCCTTTCCGCTGGAGTCGGGGAAGCGTTCATGCCAGGTTGCGATGCAGCGCTAAATCCACAGCACGACCCGGCGGTAATGCTATTGGGGCCCAGCGGTAGTTGGCCCAGTTTACCACCAGACTTGTGATGGGTTCCTTTATATTTATATCGTTTGGTGCCCAGTCCATCCTGTTTAGTATTGTGAGCTCATACTGACATTTAGCCAGGCAAGTTTCATTGTGGCGTTCTTCAAAGCGTGTTTTGCTGTACTGAGAGAGCGATAAGGACAGTGGCACCGTTTCCTCTGGTATCAATGTTTTTCCTTGCCTTGTCTCTCCATCATTGGTTATCTCATTGGCCGCTATGTCTCTCTTTATATTTATATTGTCTAGCTGGATTCCGTTTGGGATTTTTACCAGGTGTACCTAACCTCGCTCCTTGATAGAGTTGCATACTTGCTACTAATATTCAGGTATTTTGGTTTGCATTTCCTGCACTGGAGGTGTGATGGTGGACTTCTCTTTAGGAAAATGTTCTGATTATGGGTTTTATTGCTTTTTAGGACACATCGGGCAGTGCTTGAATTACTGATGGTTGTCCACTTTCATAACATTGTGCTTTCTGTAGTAGGGATACACCACAAAGATTGGCCATTCTTCTATTTGTGTTGGTTCTCTTTGTCCTATATGTTAATTAGAGACAGATAATAACATTTGAGTATGTTTCTTGTTATTTACAGAACAATATAAGGTAATTCCCTGATGATGGGGCAATTGGGCCCCGAAACGCCTAGGCTTATAGTCATCATTGCCCTCATTTTTTGCCAAACTTTGTTTGTACCTACTGTACTTTACCTACGAGCACTCTTGTGTACCGCTGATATATTACAGTGTACCATGCTTATGTTTAAGATGTTTGTGAATTTGAAACTACTATCACCCCTGGGTCTAATACCTTGAGGGGAATTGGTTGGAATACCAAATAACTTTTCTTCCTGTTTCTTTCAATTTAAAATGTGTGTTTCGTCTACATTGTCAACATAATATTTACGTATGTTCTGTTACTTAAGGGTCTCTAACCACTTTATTCAATCTTCTGGAACCTTTTTGTCCACCACTGGGATGCGTGCGTCTGTGTTCTGAGCAGATTCTGCCCAGTCATTTCTCTGCATTTGGTTATCGGGGCTTCGGTTTCAAACTGCACCCCTTTTAATTATTAACAATTTGAAGAAATCTTGTTGTATGTTAATAGCATTTATCAGAGTGCAGTGCCCTTTTCTGCTGTTGAGATCCCAGGAAGTGCCTGATGCTGGGTGGCATGGCTATTAAGCAGTTGTGAACAGATGTTTAAGGGTTTATGTCCAATGAATGTCTTTGGAAATGCATTTCAATCTTGCACTTTCATGGAATCTATTATGAGGAGAGTGGCCGCTGTTCGTTATTGTTTACTCACAAAAGGCGGCTCTATTGAGCCTTCTCATAGGGTCAGAGAAACCTTTATTTCTGTGGCTTGCAAGCAGTGACAGAATTCTCTCTGCAACATTTTGAGTTGCAAGGACCAGACCAAATAGTAGGTATGAAATACGCCACTGCAAAAATAATAATGTGTGCTCTTGTTTAGTGCTTCGTGTCCGATTCCTCCTTCTTGTAAACACTGTAATAAGAGGTATTATTATTACCCACTATAACGGTACCCAATTTATCAAACGCGGAAGGATGAGGCGGTGTGTCAGCACTGGTGATGAGTACAAGTGAATACAATCTCAACTGGGCCGATTTAGGATTAGGGGCACATTAAGTGATTATGCAAGCCAACAACGAATGGTAAGTTCCATTCCCTGTGTTTTAGAAATGCTAGTACGCTACAGAATAGAGTCTGCGGCCTATACATAACATTTAAACAAAGACGGCTTTGAACTGTAGTGTTAACACTGGAGCATACACAGCAAATAGAGGCAGAGGACAGGAAACGTTGTGTCAAGGTGATGTGGTGCAGGTTCCTCTGGATGTGTAGGGCACCATGAAGGAAGTGTGCACAGCCATTAAAACATTTAAGGGAACTAAGTAAGTTGTGCACACATATTGCAAGAGCAAGGGGATCCATCTTCTGAGAGATCTGATTTTTAAAAAATGTTGACCCTATGTCCGTCGTCATTCTGTCCAGTCATCCATTCATGCATTCATTCATAGGGCTGCCCATCCGTCTGTCCATCTATCCATCTATCTCTCCATCCATCCATCTACCCATCCATCCATCCATCCATCTGGCAATCCATTGAAATGTACTGTATTGTATTATATTTAATGAGGACATCATTTTTCAAACAGAAACACTTGCAGGGTTGAACTCAGTAGACTGGGCAGTCCTGCTGCCAGGTGCCTTACAAAAGATCTCCATGTAGTGGATAATTGACACTTGACCTGATGTTGAAAGGGGTTAGAACAAAACATTGGCCAGGGAAAGGTAACAAACAAGGCGTATATTCAGACAGTCAGGGAAGGATGTTTACAAGTAGATGACAGAAAGTACCATGGTGGTAGGGAGGGTGTGTTCGGATAATAATGTTTTTAGTGTGGGTGGTGCTCCTTCATGGTATTCAATGTGGGGCTTGAGGGCTGATTTGAATAATCGAATGTTGTGGTGTTTCTGATGTCAGGGGGAAGGAAGTTTCAATGGAGGGGCAAAGAGGGGTGAGTGAAAGCAAGAGTGTGCACAGGGCAGACAAGAGGCAGACATATTGAACAAGAGCCTAGATCAATGGGTGGGAGGTGGAGAGTAGTGTAAGATGAAGGTATCTGGGTGGAGTGGAAGGTCGAGTCCTTGAATGGATTTGACTACAAGGAAAAGGAATTTGTAGGGGGATCAGTTGTGCAGTGATAGCCACACAGCATGAAAGCGATGGGGGAGTTTGTGTGGCAGGAAGTTGAGAAGGGGCGAAGTAGACGAAAATGTGGGTATCATTGAGAAGAAGTGGTAGAAGAACCCGAAGAAGGAGATAGGTTTGCTGAGGGAGGCGGTGTAAAACATTAAGAATAGTGCGCTCAGCACAGAGCCTTGGGGGACCACAGCGGGTGAATTGTAGGATCAGAGGTTCAGACGATGCTGGATATAGAGAAAGAATGACCTGTGAGGTAGGAAGCAATCCAGGTGAGAGCGTTTTTCTACATTCCAAGGCTACAGAAGGTTAGCTGGAGAGAAGGGTGGTTGACTGCATCAAAAGTAGTGGATGGATCCAGGAGGATGTGAATGAAGGAGAGCTTAGAGTGGTGAGTAGAGGAAACAGAGGTGTGGGGTAGTGTCATTTCAGTGAAGTGATGACTGCAGAATCCAGTTTGGAGAGAGTCACAGAGATTTTAGTCTTGAGGTGGCTATTGATCCAGTTGAAGACCACATGCTACAAGATTTTAGAAAAATGTGCAAAAGAGATAGCTAGTAGTTGGTACAGCAATTTGGGTCCACAGTGGTCTTAATGAGACTAGATAGTACAGTGGCATGCAGGAGAGTGGCAGTAGAGAGGGAGGGGTTGAAGAGGGGTGAGAGATAGGAGCAGATTACAGGTTCAAACCAGAGCAAAGAGGTCCACTTGAGCAGACAAGGGTTTTGTTGTCTGAAGGATATGCTCCATTTCAGTAGGTGTGGTGAGTGAGAAAGAGCAAAGACTAGAGGGATTAGAGGTGAGTGGGGGGTGGGAGAAGGAAGTGTGAGGAGGAAGAGAGAGGAGGGTGCTTAGGGTGTCAAAGATTTGAGATTTTCAAAGAAAGCTTGAAGACAAAGTCATTACCTGAAAGGGAAGAGAATACAATGTGAGTCCGGGGAGGAGCAAGCATGGATGGGACGGTGGAAGAGAGTTTACCAGGGTGACAGCAAAGAGAGGAGATGAGGGTAGTGGAGTAGTTGGTCTTGGCAGTATCCAAGGTAGAAGTGTGATCAAGGAAGGCCTTCTTATAAGATGGGAGAAATGGAGAGATGAATGATTTGCGCCATTATGCTGTAGTGGCACAGTAGTTTTAAGGTAGCAGATCTCAAGTGTAATCTAGGGCTGGGGGAGATGTCTACAGAGTGAGAAGGTGAAGTATGGGTAGTGAAGGGGATTTGGTCCAGATACCTTGCACTTGAAAGAAAGACTATTTCAATTCTGATTTCCCCGGGATTTGTGTGCTCAGCTGACACATGTTTTGACCTCTCAAGGTCTTTATCAAGGCTATTTGGTGGATTATAGATGGCCAGTTGGCAGACATTTAATGGTGAGCATCCATCTGTTCTGGTGCTGCCGGGTGTTTCCTATACTTCCTACTGTCTGGTTAGACAATGGCCCGTGTGGGAAGTGGGTATCTGTTGTTCTAGCCTGCTGGGTGCGAAAAAGTTGTCTGCCAGTTGGCTCTGCCATTATGGATAGTGGTTCTTGAATGGGGAGCCAAGAGCTAGTATTTTCTTAAATCTCTTTGATGTCTTAGGTTAGACGGTATACAGAACACATTTAATGTAACAGAACGTTTAAAACCAATGAGTGGCCATTGACTAAAATAAATAAAATCTCATATATCAGTGGTCCGTAACGCATTAGAATATGTACTGCAACTCAATATTATTGCTCATTTGTGACACTGTTATGCATAATCTTGCAGAAAGACCCTCAAATTAAATTCCACTAATATTTAACTGTGTAATAGCATACACATGCAACAGTTGAACAGTGCATTGGAAATGTAGTTTGCTGGCAGATCAGCCCCTATTAGTTGAGCATCATTCCATATTGCAACCTTAGGTAGTTGAGTTAGAAGATATGATATACGATAGGAAACACTTTCTAATTGAGAACCATTTCAGTAATAATACACATGTTTGCAAATATGGAGAGCAAGTAACATGCTTGTGTGTTTCAAGGAGGTTAAGTGTCAGGTGTTATATCAATCACTAGCAAAAAGTACCCATACTCTGAAGGCATGCCCACAAACGCTCACGCCAGAAAAAATACAACCCGCTAGGGAGAAAGAGATTCTTGCACACATATAAAGTAAAAACCCATGTGGCTGGTTGGTGAGACCTATACATGGGCAGACGGCTCCACAGGGGATACCAGGCTGCTGTTGATCCCAGACCCAGCCGTCCATCTTCCATCACATGGGGTCTGCTGGGCTCATCATCTCCAGGGAACCAAGGTGGAGTTCGCAATTAGTCACAATGTAAAACAATGCTACTCTATCATTATGGCATGCATTATGGCGAGGCTCGGGGACTGTCAAAGGGGGAGGCTTAAGATCGAGCTGACCCACACATTCTTCACTCATTCAGTATTGCACTATCCGCACCCAAGGCTTCCACCTTCGCTTTGGACAATCATTTATTCTACCCTGTACCAGTTTGTCATTATGAAGTAAGGTGGACTGGTCGTATTCTTTTAGATCTTTTATGGCCAGCGGGTTTATGGTTGGTAGCCTGGGGTCACTTACTATCATGGAATTCAGGGATCTTGGACTGGGACCTTTGTGAGTGTTACAATTCATGGTTGGCTGGGTGGGGATCTGGGGCTTGCTTTGGCCTAGCTGCGATAAACATACAATGTGAGGCGCCTGGTACTGTCTCGCGGCCTTGCAAGGCACATTAATTCTTGGGATAATGCATATTAGCAACAGTTATGGAACAAAGGAAAGTTTATATGGGAGCTATCAGCGTGGGCCTATTCAGGTTTCTTTGTTGGGTCTGTGTTTACCACGTAGCCATATTGGGCCGAATGTTTCTACCACAACTACAAAAACGGTGGTTACATATATGTGAGCATTAAGTCCAAAGATCTACATTTTGCATAATATTGTCTCCGTACAGGGTCTCTTTAGCATGCCCCCCTCCCCCCTGGTACATTGCAAGTGTAGTGATGGGATTCGCCTTAATCTAAAGCGCCTAGGGGGCTGGGAGAGGTTAATTTCCTTCCCAACAACTCTGAATAGGTTCTGTATGTAGGCATGATAACACTTTCATCAATTGTTGAAAATCAATGATCCTGTAGGTCGCTGTTGCAAGTCACTTATCGCTTGATGTGCTTTGCACTATGAAGTATTCTGAACTGAGAATGGGTGTGTGTGACTGGTTGACATACCCGGGAGCAGACATGGAGGGGAGGCAAGAGTTGGCGTACTGCAGCATAATGGAACCTTCTGTGCACTCTAACCTCCCGACACATCGCCCTGGTGCGATGCAGTGCATTGTGGTGCAAATATCTCCAAAATAGTGCATCCTAGAGCCTTGAGACGTGGTTTTCAAGGTTTCATAGGGAACTTTGAGTTTTATTCCTAGCGTCGAGATGCTTAAAATTAACTTTGTCTGGTTCATCTAAGTCCACATTGATGTTTGGCCGATTTCAGACAACCGTCTCATGTGTGAAATCCAGGGAAAAGGGTGAGGTGCCCACATGTCATGTAGCTAGTAATTGTCCGGAGGGTCCTAACAGGTAACCACGCAAACTTTGATTGGTGAAACGGTGTGGAGTTGTATAATAAACAAACTAGCAGATGTTCTGCTTTATATATATAGATAATTGTTTCCTCAAGACATAATCCATCTGTTATCTTCCAGCCTGATCTATTGAATTATGATAATTTTGACTGTTTCCCAACTGTGCATCTCTTTGAGCCATGTGGATACTGTAAGGCAGCTTTATTAAAACTGTGAGGTGTGCCCCTGGTGGTGTGCGGCTTCATGGCCAGGGACACGCATCCATAGTCTGATTAGGTTTGATAAAAAAGAGGATTTAAAAACTAAAGGATCGGCCTGCTGCTGTTGGTGATGCTGCTGAACCCAACATGGCCCCTGCTGGCTGCTGCACATGCTCAGTGCAACAGGGCCTGGCATCAGTAGGAGGAGCCAGAGGGCACCCGTACCAGGACATAAATGCAGCCTGGAAGGTATTTGTTGGGAATAGGAACACCTTCGAGGCTGCATTTATACCTGCTGTGCCATTCTCCCGACCTCCCCAAATCCAGTACGTGGCTCTGCTCTGCTCTCCACACTCCATCCCGCATTCAGGGGCATTCAGCCCCTGCTATAGACACCTAATACCGTGCTCTCCCTCCATTCCTACCCACTCGCCATTGGTTAAGTGGGTGTGAGTGGAGGGGGTGTGCAGAATGTTAGGGCGTAGGTCGCAACAGGCCTTTTGTTCACCCAGCCCGTGCCCCCCTGATCTCTGAGTGGAGAGCATTTTTCCCCGCTCCCGACCCCTAATGCCCGAGCTCTACCTCGACCCACACCCACTCACCCTTGGTAGAGTGTGTGGGAGTGCAGAGAGAGTGTGGATCTTAGGGGTCAGGCCGTCAGAGGCCTTTTGACCCTCTACACCGATCCCACTGTACTTTTGGGTGTCAGGTGGTCTCTGCTCATGGCCCTTTCCCCAAATGAAAAAAGTATTTGAAGGGGCAGGGAGCCCGTTTATGGCAGCTGCCACCATGTGAAAAGTGTAATTGTTGGGGCGGGGAGCCCCTGGTCCCACTTGAAAAAAATGATTTGTGGGGGCAGGCCGCCCTTGCACAAGTCTCCTGCCACCAATTGAAAAGAAATGCATTTTTCAGGCAGGCTGCACCTGCTCATGATGGCCCCTACCCAAATGTAAAAATCATTTGGTAGGACAACTCGCCCCTGCTCATGCCGCCTGTCCCCAATTGAAAGAAATGTATCTGTGGGGAGAAGCAGCTCCTGCTCATGGCCTATGCCCCGAATCGAGAAAACAAATATTTGTGGGGTCAGCCGGACCGTACCCCAATTTGTAAAAAAAGTATTTGTGGGGCAGGCAACCCTTGCTCATGGCACACAGCCCAATTGAAAACAATATATTTGTGGAGGCAGACAGACCCTCCGCATGGCCCCCGCCCCCAATTAAGGTAAAGTAAAAATGTTCATACTGGTAACTTGCATTGCTTCAGAAATTTCTTTAGGGGGGGTCTCAGCACAGAAGGTTGTAATATCGCTCTTGTAAGGTGAGTGGGAGAAATCCAGTGCATAACCAAGAGGCGCTTGACCAAAATAAATCTTAGTTGTAGGAATTTGTGCAATCATTTGGTGTGCTCCCCGAATGATCCCAATAAACACTTATTTCAGGTGCCACATTACTCCTATTCATTGTTTCCTAAGGCTCCAGCCCAAAAATTTGCAATCTCAAGACAGAACCATGTCAAATGAAAAAGGAAGCCCTGTTCGCTTTGCCTTTGGGGCATGGTTTGGGAATGATTTATCGATCTCGTGCCACGTAACTGATGTAATATACATCCCATGTAGGGCATTACATTATAATACACGGCAACCTGCAATATCTGTATAAAAGCCTGGAAATCATTTTCATTTTACAGGCTGGTTGTGACATCACAACTGATCTGTAATAAGATGACATCACAACTGCTCAGTAATCAGTTACTATGCTTCAGTTGTGATATGATATGATGTGGCATTTATAATGCGCCTATACACAAGAGTTTCAAGGCACGATGAGGCAAGGGAGGGGGAGCAAAGGGAGGACAGACAACAATCCTACTAGGCCAGGTGTCAATCAGATCGCGCAAGTGCATGGGATGGGGAAAGGGGACAGTGCAGAGGGAAGGGGAAGTGCAGTACATGGGAATAGAGTAATAGCAATAAGAAAAGTAATGAACGGCCAGCAGGTGGCAAGTGCAAAGGTAAGTGCAGACATCAGGTATCAAGTGCTGGTAGTGGGACTGGGACTGTAGCGATACAGAAAAACAGTCCCCAAGTGCGGGGGTTGCCAGGCAGGCAGTGCAGGGGTGTGTGACTGGCGGGGGAGGGACCTGGGCCCGAGATCAGAGCGTGGCCAGGTAACCAGTGCAGTTTCAGCCAGGAGTCCAGCAGGGGAGAGGAGGGGAAAAATCAGAAGCAAGGAGAAAGGTTTTGAGGTGCTTCCAGAACCGGAGATGGTTCTCCTCAAGTTTCAGGGAGGCAGGGAAGCTGTTCCAGAGGGAGGCCCCAGCCGAAGACAGAAATCTGCCACCAACTCGCAGCTTGAAATGTCAGAATGTCTCCTGCTGGAGCCAGAAGAGTGAATTCCAGCTGTCACTGCAGCACTTCATTAAAGCGATGAAAAGCTTTTAAAATTCCTTGGTCGCAGAGTAGTTTTCTGTGGCACATTGCAGCCAGTAATTGACAAGGAACTGTTTATGTTAGAATGTTTAATTTGCGCACTGCTGGAGTTTAACACATGTGAGCAAGAATATGCATGTTATTACTTATTTTAAATCAGCGGAGTCTGCTGCAGAGTCTTTTGGTCTGTGTTTGTGCGAGACTCTACAGCTTTTGCTCCAGTATTTTTCCGAGGAACTGAACCCACTTTGTCCTCTTTCTACTGCTACTATTTGCTGCTTCAAAATACCCAGCAAGCCGCGGAGTCTGCTGCAGAGTCTTTTGGTCTTTAGGCTCTGTAGGCTCTTCGGCGCCGCGGCTCAACTGCTCTCAAAGCTCTTCAAAGGATCTTCGTGAGACCAATCTTGTTGCCAGCTGGACTTGCACAGTAAACCACCTGACACCTCCCCTTGCGGTGAGTGCTGCCCCTTGCCCCCACCTCTCCGCTCGCCCAACCGCGCACATCCTGTACCTCGCCTCCCCCCTCCTGTCCTCCTGTTCTTCCCGTGTTTCGCTTTTTCAGCGCTCCTCCCTTCACTACCCACGGACCGCGCTGAAGGCTGAGTGCAGCAGTGGGACTCGTGACCAACCTGCTTCCCTCTCTGCCAGCCTCCCTCGGTGCAGCCTCTCCTTAAACATTTGATACACTGAAAAGCTCCCCCTTTCCGTGGTGAGCGTTGCCCTCTCTCCCCTTCTCCCCCCTCACTGCTCGACCCCGCCCCTACCCACCTTGTCCCGTGCACCCCTCCCTCCTCACGAGTTCCACGTTTTCGCCTTCCTTAGAGCTCCCAGCGCTTCTTCGTCCTCTGCCCACGGACCGTGCCGAAGGCTGAGTGCAGTCGCGAGACCTCACCTCTCCCCGTCACCCTTCCCGCCAAACCATCACTAACAACACCGGCGCCCCCGCACTCTGTAATCTACCTCTCGAGCTGTGGCCCTGCAATCTACAACCTTGAAAGACCCCTCCGTCCCTCTACACGCACATTAAGGAGACACTGCCCATCCTTTCCAGCTTACCGAAACAGCGAGTACGTCTGCAGACTGGTGTCTCTCCCCCCTGAACGTATTTCACGTTGAGTTTGCCCTGTCATCCGCTGTGTGTCCTCGACTTTGCTACCTGCACCGTTTGTCTCCCTATACTAAAACAGTCCTCTAGACCGTCTAGACCCGTATCTGAGCCTGCGTACTGCCGTCCAACAGCTATAGCCCTGGACTGTGCCTTTCCATTGCTCGCAGCCCACGAGCAGAGCTCCCTGCCTTTTGCGTACTGCCGTCCAACTGCCACAACTCCGGACTGTGCTTTTCCATTCCTCGCAGCCCATGACAGGAGCATCCTGCCTTTTACTCCAAAACTTGGACTTGCTGGTGCGCACCATCTGGCTCTAGCTACTGCATCAAAGCCTCGACCTGAAATCTGAGCCTACGCTCTGCTCCCTCTTCCACGATACCCCCCGATTTTTGTGGAATATTCAACGATCACTCAGCGATTCTATGCTTTAACCGTGAAACCACAATAATTCCACAAGAAAACCTGCAAGCACTATTGTCTTAGTGCATTACAACCAGCGCAAATCACCTAGAAGAACTTCAAACTTTTGAACTAACCGGGCTAGTCCTACAGAATAACTTAATCCACCCTGACACAAAGCCTGTTGGGAACTAAATGGGACGGTCCTACAGAAGAACTTAATTCACCCTGACATAGAGCCTGTTCCGATCTACCACCCAGAGCTATACAGAGCCGCTACAGCCATCTTCCGTTTAACAAACTGGAGGGTCCTGTATTTAGGAACCACTAGCCCATAAAGAACGCAAGACTCATCGATCATATCTGTTGAGAGACCGAAAGGGCTTCTCCCTTGGATCCCTACAGAGCTTCTTCAAGATCTTCCACTCAGGAGAACGAAAGGGCCTGCCCCCTGGATCCTACAGACTGCAACTACAATTACGTACTTGCCACCGCTTGATCACCTACCATACCTGTTGAGAGACCGGAAGGGCTCGTCCCTTGGATCTCAACAGATGGTCTTTAACATCTTCTACTCAGGTGAACCCTGCAGACCATAGTCTCACCACTGTACTGCTTGCACGGTTAGGAGCCCGAAAGGGCTCTGCCCTTGGATCCAACCAAAATCGCAACTACTTATACAGCTTAGATTCCATCAAGGAAATCGAAAGGGCATCCCCTTTAGATTTGCCGAGATCTTCCAAGATCTAATCAGGAGACCGGAAGGGCTCGTCCCTTGGATCCTGCAGACTACAGTCGCACCACCAAACTACTTGGACTGTTAGGAGACCGAAAGGGTTCTTCCCTTGGATCCTAACCAAAATGTAATAACTGCTACACTTTCAGACTCTGTCAAGGAATTCAAAGGGCATCTTCCTTCGATCCTAGATCTCAGCAATACCAACACTCACCTCCTTCAACCAGGAGACCAGAAGGAAATTGGATAATAACCAAAACAGAGTCACTGGATATTTACAGGGCCTGCATGACGGAACTCAAGACAGACCCGAGATCAACTAAAGGAGAAATGTCGGCAACGCGACCCAAACAGCAATCCGTTGTTCATCCCAAAACAAGATTAAGAACCAAACTCAACACAGCTGCAACGCCTGCCTCAGACTCATCACAACTAACCTTGGAACAATCACTCTCCAGAGCTCAGACAATAAAATCTCTCCCGAATAACGATCAACAGAAAAAGGAATTGGACATCGAGTAGGTCTCCACCACAGATGACCTTTCCAAAATAAAAAGTGATCATCCAACTTTAGAATTAAACAGACAACTAAACGAACAACTAGTCTCACAGAATCAGATCAATGTACAAGCTCAAATCCATCGCCCCATCACCACGTCCGATCAACAGGAGATTCAAGTCTGGGGGGCGCTGTTACGCGCAACTAAAATGGCCGCCTGATTGGAGTGCTCCGATCCCGAGGACATCCTTAACATAAATTAATCCTGGTTGGGGCCGTGAAGATAGGATACGACTACGTCTGCTGATGCCGGCATCCCTACTGCACGTTGTGTGCAAATCCTGTGTGAAACCGGGGAGGTGCGGCTGAGTTCGGAGCTTTGTTTCGCGGGGCGGCCCGCTCGGCTGAATGCAGGCCGCCCCGGAGAATCGGAAGAGTCACACGCCAGACCGAGGCTCTGCGGACGCCGGAGGGCCGTGTGGGGGAGGGGCGCTGATCCTGGCGGCTGATCCCGGCGGCGCTTCCTTGATAAGCAGGCCTGCGGGCAGACCGTGTGTGTTGTTGCCGAGGTCCCTGCAAGACGAAGATTGGCTGCTGCTACTGCCCAACTCCCACGCAGGGCCCCAGCTAGCTCTTTGGGTCTGCCGCCGATCGGGTTCCGACTGGCGCTACGAAAGCAGGTGAGGGGCTTGAAAGTGCACGGACCCAGCTGCATCGGAGCGTATATACAGCGTTAATATCCTTCTATCCGTCAATCGGATACGCCGATCAACGTGGGAGAGCACGATACATCCGTAGAAGGGACTTTGCGCTATATTATACCGGCAAAACCTCTGTGCTGTTAACTTGTGGGTGCTGCCCCTTGTTTTGTTTTGTTGCTGGGAGGAGGCCTGTACATCTCTACTGATCCTTTTGCAGACCTTCGGGAGAAGTATGTGATCCTCGGCAACTTGGCTCCCTAACTGCGCCACAAGTGGCTGGACATCGGTTGTCATGGATGAGCGCTAAAGGTGACCCGACACACCGCCAGTAATCCGTTGGAGGGTCGTGGAGAGGCTTGCGGCTGGCTTGAGTGGTGGTAGTCCTCCATATATAAGAACGGTGCGATCAGAGGCGCTGATGCCGTGCCCCAGCTCAGCCCCAGACCCACCAAGATACTTTGGTTGGCAGCTCCTATAACGGGCATAACCCCTGCCTGGGATTCACCTTCAACCTACATTATCAGGCAGGATACAAGGGAACATTACTGCATGCTAGATCAGAACCCATGTAACAACGACTCCTTTGGGTTTTGTGAGTCGATATACCGGCACTCACCGTATATTATAACAGAACCAACTGCACAAACGATACTATACCATCGTGTGAGTCTGACCTGACCCACGTCATCGGGCCTTGTTCTGCAAAGACGGCTCCTGGGCCGATACGATAAGAAAAGCGCAGGAGGGAAAAAACTGGCCCGATGGACTCCTTTGCCAGTTCCGAACCTCATGGGACATCGACAGCCACAACCATGGAAAATAACACACTTGCTGAGACGGGGCATGACGCCAGAGAAGACCGTCTTATGACCATGGTGCAGAACGGCTTCCTAGCTGTGAATGTCAAGCTAGACGATATTGTTTCGAACATCAGCTCCCTCAAGGCTAGAGTGGACAAGGAAAGCTCTCGCATTACAGAGGCCGAAAGCAGAATCAGTACTAACGAGGATGCGATAACACAGCATGGCCGTGACATAGGCAACATACGCAACACTCAAGCAAAATGCGAGGACCTTGAATCTAGATCCAGGAGAAACAATATCCGTGTTGTCGGCGTTCCAGAATCCTTCTGCAAGGGCCCGATGGAGAGACAGGTAGAGGCCCTGTTGAAAACTCTTCTTGGAACGGAATCCTTCTCTGACCACTTTCTGGTTGAGAGGGCTCACCGTACACTTGCGCCACTGCCCAAGCCTGGGGTACCACCGCGCACGATCATTGTCCGTCTCCTCAATTATAGAGACAGAGACACGGTGCTCAGGCTGTCCAGGGAAAAGGGCTCTCTGCAGTACGAAGGCAACAAAGTCCACATATATCCTGATTTTTCGACAAGCGTCCAGATGCAGCGCAGATCCTACGAACAGGCCAAAAAGCTCTTGAGATTGCGCCGTATCCCGTATGCCCTCATCTTCCTGGCAAAATTGCGGATCCAACATGGAGGCAGATCGCATTTCTTCGAGAACCCGGCGGATGCCATTTCGTATATTGAGTCGTCCATCCCCATGCCTCCGGAAGATTATCCACGAGACCGAAATAGGCCCCCGCGACGGGGGGATGACATCCCGGACTCAGCAGACTGAATTGAGACTATGGAAACATCCTGTTCAAGTTATGTGGCTGACCCTCTTGGGTATAACGGCCCCAGTTGTTATTGTGTTGGATAAGTTGGGATCGTGAGCCTCTACTGATGGAGGCCTGGCGACTGCGACCAGCTACCCTCAGGAACGTTCCACAGGTTATGGGGGAAGGGATACATCATCAGGTTGGGGTTGATGGTGAGGGTGGGGGTTGGGGAAGGGCACAAATTGTTGCCACAGTTGGCAAATGTTTTAAAATGCAGAGTCAGGTTGCAACAGGTACGACAGTTATGGTTTGTGGCACGGGCGAACTACTTCACTCATTGACATTGACATTATACTATGGTACCAAGTGACAAAGTTGTAAGTGTTAAATTCCTTTCATGGAACATACGAGGCTTGAACAACCCAATTAAATCTAGAAAAATCGCAGCATATGTTACCAGACATAGCCCCCAGATTATACTGTTGCAGGATACGCATGCACTAGAGCAGGTTTGCTCCAATTTCCTGTCTAGGTGGGACCCTCTGAGATATTACACTGAATACTCCTCCCAATCTAGAGGAGTCCTCACCCTAATACACCCGAAACTGGACTTCCGCACTCATGACGTTAAGATCGATCAACAGGGAAGATATGTGTTGGTATGGGGAGAGTTGGCAGGGCGAAATATGGTTTTGGTTAACACGTACGGCCCCAATATTGATGACCCTGAATTCTATAATGCCATATATAATATATTGATTGAAGCTGGAGATAGTGTGGTGGTCTGGGGGGGAGATTTCAATACAATCCTTGACACATCTCTTGACAGGTCTACAACGTCATACAGACCCTTAACCCGAGCTGCATTAGCTATACGACAAATAATGCAACAAATGACTATAGTAGACATCTGGCGAGAATTACACCCCCTAGAGCAGCGCTTCACATTCTATTCATCAGTGCATGACTCAGAGTCTCGAATTGATTACTGGTTAATGAGCTCCACACTTGTGAATATGGTCCAGCATTGTGAAATGTATCCCCGCACCCTCTCAGATCACTCCCCTGTGTCACTTACTCTGAGGGTTGATGAAGCTGTCCCCAAGGCCAGACGCTGGAGAATACCCCCTGCCCTACTTAGAGACCCGAATGTCTGCGAATCATTGCGTATTGAAATAGAGGAATTTGTTCAACTAAACGAGGGGTCGGTAAAACGGCGCGCCACGTTATGGGAAACATTTAAGGTTTGGGTTCGGGGTGCAATTATGGCTAAAACCACAGGCTTACTTAAAACAGTTAGTCAAGAGCTGGACACCACAGAAGCCAAACTCGAGCTCCTGGAGTTTGAATACACCTGTACACACAGTAAGGAGGTCCTTCTAGATATCCACACAACATTGGCAGACTTTAATAAACTTGCTGCAAGGGAAGTACAGTATATGGCTGCCCCGATCCGAGCTCGTAGATACGGGGAAAGTAATAAAGCAGGGAAACTTCTGGCCCAGACGCTCAAAATCGAGCATGGTCACCCCCCTATAGCAGCCATCCAGGCGCCCAGTGGGGACATAGTAAATGGTGAACAAGAAATCAATGACATGTTTGCTGCATTCTACAAAACATTATACTCTAATAGAGACACCAAAACTAAAGAAGAAATAGCAAGCTATTTGCATGTTATTGATCTCCCGACCTTGACCTCTGATACGCGCATGTTATTGGATACCCCCATAACACTAGATGAAATTACGGAGGCAATAAAAGCGTTAACCTCTGGTAAGGCCCCTGGTCCTGACGGACTCGGCGCCGAAATCTACAAAGAATATCACGACGTACTCGCCCATCTTTTACTGACAGTTTGGGAAGAAGCAATGGAACGTGGTATACTACCAGACACCATGCGAGAGGCAGTCATAACTGTTCTGCTTAAACCTCGTAGACCCCCTCATGACATGGGGTCATATAGACCCCTTTCGCTTATTAACACAGATGCGAAGATTTTCGCCAAAATTCTGGCCACCAGACTGCTGCCCTATATGCCCATACTGGTGGATCCCGACCAGGCGGGCTTTGTACCGACGAGGTCTACTGCTCTCAATCTGCGCAGACTCTTCGGAGTTATGGCACATATAGATCCAGCGGCAGACGCGGTGGTGGCCTCCCTTGACGCCGAGAAGGCGTTTGATTCTGTTTCCTGGGTCTATCTGTTTCAGGTCCTTGAGAGATTTGGGTTGGGAAGCTACTTTGTCAACTGTGTTAAGCTACTGTACACCTCCCCGGGAGCGAAAATACTAACTAATCAAACCATGTCGTCCCTGTTTCGTCTGGGTAGAGGCACGAGGCAGGGCTGCCCCTTTTCCCCAATCCTGTTTGCGCTTATCATAGAACCCATGGCTGAATATGTCCGACAAAACCATGCATGTAGAGGCCTTCGCATGACGGGGAAACCGCAAATCATCTCCCCATATGTGGACGATACCCTATTATTCATTAGGAACCCGGAAGTAAACCTAAGGGCAATCATGTTGGAGGTTGAGACGTTCTCTGAATACTCGGGATACAAGATCAATGTATCCAAGTCGGAATTGTTCCCGCTCACGCCCAGTACTAGAGAAATGTCGGATACACAAGGATTTAAATGGTCACCTATACATATCCGCTATTTGGGGATCATGGTCTCAAAAGACTGGAGCACACTGTACGCTGAAAATCACGGTGAACCTTTACAATCCCTTACAGCTAAACTACAATCCTGGAATAGGCTCCCCTTATCCCTATATGGGCGAATATCCTTACTTAAGATGACGGTGTTACCCAAACTCCTATATTTCTTTTGCAATATACCAATCTGGCCGGGCAGAGCCTTCTTTAATAAACTCAACACTCTAACCACCACTTTTGTATGGGGAGGGAAGACGCCTAGGTTGAAATGGTCCAAAATGACAGAACCTTTTGAAAAGGGTGGGATTGCAGCCCCAGACTTCGAGCTCTATTACTTAACATCTCAGGCACACTTTGCGAGACACTGGTTTGACCCGGAAGACACTGCTCCACACATCCCCCTGAACGACCAATATCACCGAAAGTAGAGACATTAGCCATCAACACAGGTCCTACCCCAACAGATCATTCGACCAACTTACCTCACAAGCCCCCTGCTGGTCAACATCAGGAATCATCTCTGCAACCTTCAGACTCAAACAAACACGAGATCTCAAACGATACCGACAAAGACCCATCAAACGAGCGTAACTATCACACACCCTACTCTCAGCCTGCCATCCTAGAAGATTCACGTGCAAACAGGAAAGACTGAAACAGTCAGGAACTTCGGAAACCCCAACCAGACGAACCACGACCTACCATTACCTTACAAAAACCACCAACTACTTTAACTCAACAAACAAAGAAGGAAAAAGCAAGACTAGCTAAACTTGCATGGCTACATACATACAATTCAAACAAACTTGCTCTAGCATCAGAAAACGCGGAAAACCAAACTATAACAAAGGCAAGAAGACTTTCAATGGACATCACAGAAATCGAATCAATTATGCTAAGTCTCGACAAACGAAAGGAAATATTTGGAAATATTACAGCAAACCATCAATCGCAGCTTACCTCAACCCCATACCTGACAGAAGAAAGTGGTCAAAAAGACATCAAAAGAGAAACTGAATCAAGCCTAACAAGAAATCAAAACATTCCTACTCAATTCACCTACGACACAGATGATTCCTACTATACGCCTGATCCTATAACCAACAATGAACAGCCTATTCCTCAACCACGTGTAACAGAAATCAAAGATACAAATACGACATTCAATAAACCCGAACACGAGAATTACTCCATCCCCAGGATTCCGACTATTATGCTCGATCTACAAAACATGCTCATTGCAGTGCTCTCGCAAACCATGATCCCCTTTATGAAACTTCCTGAAGCCATGAACGACAACATCAAGGAACAAGCAACTCTGCTAGCACTCATACATTCCAAACAGATCTACACAGAGAATTTCATAACCAAAATTCAATCCCGTTTGAACCTCGAAGCAGAGCAATCCAACCGATGGCAACAACGTCTGTTAGAAATAGCAAGAAACGATCGCCAAGAAAAAAACAACTTAAAAACAGAAATACTAGCTCTACTTAAAGCTCAACATCAGCACCAACCAATCCAGAACTCAATGTCAATGATCGACCAAGCCAGATCAGCTTCCGCAGACAACGTCATACTTCAACAACCAAAAGATGGAGCCCGAATCGATCGCGAAAGCATCACACAAAGAAAAGCTGAACCCATCACAACCTCACATGTAGAGACCCAAGACCCAAATCACTCAACCAAGAATAACATAGAACAGTATCAGATCTTCTCGAAGGGCAAACTACCCAATTCCGTGAAATCAGTACAGTCAAAACCAAACAAAAAATGACAAACAGGGTCAAGAGCCTTCCTGAGAACACTAAAAAAGACAGAACATAGACATCAATTACCAACAGAAAAGATAACGATCAAACCCTTTTAGTACCGGTAGAGAAGATACTCTGCCCGGCCACAACGGACAACAACAAACCAAACCAGCAGCAACACACCGTGGTCTTATAGAACTGTGGACCAGTGTCCGAACCTTCCATCGAAGACGAAGATCTCCTCAACCTCTCAACCCACGGAGACCATATAAAAGATCACACATCGCCACCTAGACACTCCGCAACACCCTCAAGCTTCATAATAATAGATGAATATAAAACCATTGAAGAACCACCACCATTGGATTTCTATGAACAGATTTCAGAGGACTCGCTACAAGAAACCTTCTCTGCACTATCAGAATCATACGATCAAATATCTGATGACTCGCTCAGTTCACGTTCATCAAGTAATACTGATTGTATGTTACCCTCTTTTGTCAATCCTTTACAACAAAACCAAATCTATGAAATTCACATCGAAAGCAAAACCAATAGACCTGAACCACTGATACATAACAGAACAAATATCTTACGCCTTTTCGGAGCGATTCCACAACTCCAACAAATAACAACAAAAAAGATTGATCTAATAACGTTCAAAGACGACAAGCACCTTGACCAAATTGTTGCTGAACTCGTCGACCCAAATGACCAAGAATTGATCTTATCAAAACACGCCCAGCTCTTTAAACTGGGCTTTATTTGCTGGGCATCTACATCAACAAGAAAACACCAACCAAAAAAGCAGATGAATAAGTGCATCGATGATCGCTCAGGAAATCCCACTTCTTGGACTGATGTCGGACAAGCAGAAGAATCGACAAAACAGACCGACCTTTCAAAAGAATCTACGACCTAGAATCTTCATTCACAGAAACCCTATCTTCAAGTTCTTCATTCTACTTCCAATCATAAAAATCAATGAAACCAGATATCATGTGGTCACTTTGCTCATGGAACACCAGAGGAAACTTGCATTTCTTCACCCACCCCTCAACTGACCTAGAAAACTTCATCATATGCCTTCAAGAGACGTGGATCAGTGAAACGCCAGTGTGCGATGGTTTTCTCACATTCCTCAACCCCGCAATAGTTAAAAAACAAGGAAGACCAGCATCAGGACTACTTACTCTAATCAAAATAAACCTTCAATGGAAAGTACGGACTAGCGAAAATATCAATCCCTGGATCCAAGTAACAATAATAACGACGATGCAGAAGAACCAAAGCCAAAAAACTGATGAAACAAGAATCGCTATTTTGAACTTGTATTGGAACCCCGCTGCAATAACAACCGAAGCATTCATTGACGGTGTATTCATTACAATTGACAAACTAGTTGCAACTCATTCCCATCTAGAACTAATACTGTGCGGGGATCTGAACATTATCCTCTTTACTCAGAATGGCACGCCCCGAACCTATGATCAACTTTCACCAAAAGCAGCAAGGTGGATGAACGAAATACTCACTCGAGATCTCATCCTCCTAAACTACACAAGGAACAACTCCACCTCCTACATGCCAACATGGTCCAGAGGATCTTCATCGGCAATCATCGATTATATATTCCTCTCAGAAACCTTACATGATTCAGTGAAGTCAGCTCAAACGACAGTCTCCAACAACAGCGATCACAACAAGTTAACAGTCCACTCTCATCTCATCACCAAACAAGATTCAACTTTAAAAGTATTTCCAGTAGAACTTGATGGAACATCTTCAAGACTCTGCATTCCTCAAGCAGCACTAGCCTTACTACCGACGAAACTCCTTGCCTCAAACAAGACAGATTTTGAAAAACTGAACTACGAGTGGATTCTCCTTCCTTTTCAGCAAACAGTCAAAAATCGTCCAGAAAAAACTCATCTGCATACATACAATCAGGAATAGCAGAAAAGAAAAAGACCCTGGCGAAATCATTAAGACAGTTGAAGAAAATAAAAACAATAGAATCTAACGCACAAATTTCGAAATTGAAACAATCATATAACAACTGGAAAATATTGCATCAAAAAATCCTACTGCAAACAGATGCAGAAACTATAATGAACACATACAAATCAAACAACACAAGAGAACTTTGGAATCTGCTGAATGACAATTCTCAAAAACAGCATAAGCTAACAGCCAATATATCACAACAAATGTGGATTACACATGTTTCAAACATCTACGCGGACAGATCGTCTCAACTTGTTGAAGAACCAACCAATAAAAAAGAAACATGGATAGTAAGCACAACCTACGACGACTTGTTATGTATGATCAAAAACCTTAATACATCAAGAGCGCCTGGTCCTGATGGACTTTCAATTGCCGTTCTGAAACAAGATCCTCCGGCATGAGCAAACTTCATGTGTCAGATAATAGACATCATAAACTCACTCCACCAAATTCCTACTTCTTGGAGATCAGCAACAATTGTTCCAATCTACAAACAAGGACCTCCCGACCAACCACAG
This sequence comes from Ambystoma mexicanum, assembly GCF_040938575.1. NCBI lineage: Eukaryota > Metazoa > Chordata > Amphibia > Caudata > Ambystomatidae > Ambystoma > Ambystoma mexicanum. The sequence goes on from NC_090927.1 coordinate 980,458,394, forward strand.
AATTTCCGCCCAATTGCCCTATTGGACCCACTAGGGAAAGTTTTTGCAACAACACTTCAGAAACAACTAACTGTTTGTGTCACAGACAACGGCCGGATTTCAACACGGCAAACAGGCTTTACGCCCAATGTTGGCACCAACATCAACCTCCTTCTACTCCATCTTATCAAACATGAAGCCATTAACAACAAGACCACAATATATGCTGCATTCATCGATCTGAAGAAGACCTTTGACGCCATATCACGACAGAAGCTATCGGCAAAACTCAAAACCTGGAACTGCCCCCAAAACATCTTGGAACCAATCATCTTACTCTATTCAGAAACCTCAATAAAAGTTCGACTAACAGACCAAGGTATGACCACCAAGCCGATAACAACATCAAAATGACTAAAGCAAGGTTGCCCACTTGCAGCAAATCTTTACAACCTGTTTACATCAGACATTGAACACCACTTGATCAGCAGCCAAACTAATCCGCCAATAATAAATTCAACTCCTGTTCCTATTATGGCATACAAGGATGATGTCATCTTGCTTGACAAAACGCCCTCTGGATTGCAAGCAGCATTGACATTACTGAGTAACTACATGAACAATAACAAGCTAACAATCAACATCTCAAAAACAAAGACTATGATTATTACTAAACCACAAGCAAAAACAACACATCAACCTCAATTCAACATCAATGGAATCCGATTAGAAAATGTTACAACATTCAAATACCTTGGCATACTAATCAACCAATCCAAGAAGGAAGAACAGTGGTTGGATATGGTAGAACAAAAGGCACAAACACTGGCACGCCAAGGATGCATACTCCATAGAAAATATGGAAAATGTTCTTTCAGACCCATCATTGCCTATTACAGACTAAAATTCATCCCGATCATAACATACGGAACAGAGGCATTGATCAATACTGAAAAAATAAACTGGATGAAATTTGAATCAACCTTCTGGCGCAAGATTCTCCACCTCCCACAATCATATCCAATGCCGAGAATACGATTTGAACTAGCAACACAATCAATTGGATCCATTGTATCTTGGAAAATATTAGACATCTATCGCAAACTAGTTTCGGACAAGAAAACTGCTGAAATTCAAATCCTCAAACCCAGCCAAACACCTTTAACAACATGGTGTTAGAAAAATGGAAAACCCTATCATCAAAGAAATGGAACAGCAAGAGATATCTGAAGAACTCTTAATAATGCGCCCTCAACATGCCAAAACCAAACTCATGCAGAATGACTGGATCAAAACTATTCAACTCAACAACAGTTATAAACAGACCCTCCAATGTAGCAAAGACAACAGGAAAATACATTACCCACAGCCGTACTTGCTATCATTCCCAGACCAGTTCATCAAATCAACATTTTTAAGAATTCGTTTGAACATTCTACCAACAAATTTATACCTTGCAATAATAAGACAGATTGACAAATCACAAAACTACTGTCGCTTCTGCAAAACACAAACTACACCAGACACCATATTTCATTTGGTTATGGAATGTCAGTCCCTCGCAACCCAACACAAGCAATTTGGCACCTTCTTTGATCTTGCATCGCAACAAATGAACACAAAAGAAAGATGGGACCTCATTCTCAGCGGGAAGAACTATAAATACATATACACAATTTCTCTTTTCCTCTCCAGCATTCTTGAACTCAATTGAAGAAAAACCTAAAGCACAGCAAAAGTCTTTCTTTTTTTTTCTCACTTTATTTCGTTTTGTTTAATTCAACACATCCAATTCACAATGATGGAAAGGTTTGATACCAAACTAAATCATCAACAAACAAAACAAATCACAAAATGAACTTTTTCTTCAATACATTTTATTGAACTGCTTGAACTATTTTTCTGCGTCATATTAGGAACTGCATTTTTGCTTTTTTAAATCCAAACAGATTTTATGTTGATTATATAGATAAGCCAATGGAAGATCTTTCACAGTATATTAAGCAAGAGACCAGGTATTAAAGGGAATGACCTTGTGTGTGGCCATGTGTTATAAGGAATAAAATAGTCCCTACCATAAAAAAGGATACTGTAATTCACGTTGGAGTTACGCAACCTTATAAAAGAGGTCAGCCTCCCGGCTTTGTTCCTTTATTTGGTCACGATACTCCTTGGTGACTTGCAAAATCCTCATAATGTACGTTAAGGGGTACATTATCCCATATATAATCGTTTAATTGTAGCATTCCTGGGCACCTTCTTAACTTGAAAGTAGATTGTTGCCATTCTCTATCAATAAACTCCTGTCCAATGCCCCACTTCCATTTCCCTCTGCATGTCAGTACTGGAATGGACTATCAGCATACACTGCTTTATAAAAAACGGAAATGGCATGTTGACTACTTGTGACCAGTTCCCTAGATTGCTTTGGGAACCCCAACCTACAATCCTTTGCAGCTTTAGTTAATCTGGCCAACTGTAAGAAAATGCGTAGAGTTCACTCATCTCAGTAAATGTATAAAACTCCTCTACACCATACAAATATGTAGCTAACAGTTAACCCCAACTGCCATGGCCTAACGTCAGTTAGTTAGGTAAACCTAATTAAGAGCTAGGTTGAAGCCATTCAAGGCCTATTCGAAATGGGAAGCATGGTGAGGAGAAAGGGCCAGGAGGAAGTCTCTGGCCTCAGACAGGTAGGGGGCCAAGGAGTTGGGTTTAAATGTACATTTGGAGATGGAAAAGGTAGGAGGGTGGTGGAGGGACAAATACATCAAAGTGGATAAGGTCGTGGTCAGATGGGCGGGGTCATAGTGAGATTAGATTGGTTAGGGTGGATGAAAGGACAAGGTCAACAGAGCCTCCTTGATTGTGAGTGGGAAGGTTATAGAGGTGAGGTTGGGAGTGGTCAGATAGGGGAGAATCAATTAGGCTGAAGTCCTCATGAGACCATTTCTGGCTTTAGTGGGTAGGGATCCAAGGTGAAGGTCTAGATAAGAGAAGAAAGTCTTGAGGGTCTTTGTAGCTTCTAGGTAAGGAGGATGTTGTGGGGGGTTTGTCAAGAGGAACAGTGCAGCAATATATTCTAAGGAAAGCAAGGAGAAGCCAGACTAGAGAATCTACCAGTCTTTCTCTTTATCTATACACAAGTGTTGCCTAGCTTGCTTTTTGTATTCTGTGTCAAACATGAATGCTGTATCAAGGTTTTCACTTACTCAACTTTCCAATCTCTGAATACAAATATGAATCGGCACTTTTTAGTTTGGACTGTTAGTTTCGCTTGCGACACCTATAAGCTGAAAATATCGCATTAGAGTACAGAGAGGGAGGAATGGCATATGAGGAGGGAGACACAGCCTGTAGGTGTTGGTAGGATATTTCCATGCAAATCCCTCTAGCCATTCTCACCCAGTTCCTTCCCCTCTCCACCCAAAACACCTCATCAAGGCAACTATTTGAGCTTTCTTTAACACTTGAAGGGCCTGCCAGTATTTTTTTAACGCAGCCTTCTGAGAGTTAATTACTTAATTGAAGTTGTGAACCCGCTACTGGTTTAATAAAAATGTCTTAACAAGGTCTGCCTTCAGACAGTCGATTTTTAAGCACTCACTGAAGTCCTGTTAAAAACAAGTATTGGCAAAGCAAACAGTTTTGGTTTGTGTATAAGTATTAAGTATTTGCCAGGCACTGCTATTAGATGCTCGGGTACTCGCACCATTTTGCACCTGCTACCATCAATGGACAGTTAATAATACCACTATGGTAGTGCCTGGGAAATGCCTTTTCCATGCCACCACAAAAGCCAAAACTGTTGGCATTGCCAATGCTTGTTATTATTTTGGGAATGTGTGCCACACAGTGCTACCATATAAATCGCTTCGGGACCCAGAAGGAGCGACCCCATACATCATACTTGCATCCCCATATAAACACATATTTCACCTTACATTAACAAAATATTTCAAGATGTGAAATCCTGTTGAAGAACTAGAGAGCATGTTCTTTTTTCCCTTGGCTCTTGCAAAGGCTATCATAGCATTGCAGGGCTGGCCTGAAGGTGGCACATTTCCGAGGCCAGCCCCCCTTTGCAGACTAACTCCCTGCCTCCTTGTTAGTGTCCAGCTCGGAACTTCTGAAGAGTATTTTTGTGTGAGTCAGGGTTCATTCACTCGGCCTCCTTTGTGCGGCTTCCCTCTTTTCAGCCCTCAGTGTGTTACACCAATTAAAGAACGACGTGCTGGAAATGTAATGGGCCGAGCAGCGATTGTTTCTGACAAGCAACAAAACACATAGGCCCGCCCCCTAGATTAGGCCGTTGAAGGGGAGGTTCAGGCCGGTCACTTTCCTGAATAGTTCATGAACTGTAATTCCGAAGGCTCGTGTGAAAGAAAATGTCTCTTTTTCGCTTTTTTTTTTAAAAAAGGAGAGACAAGCGCCACCGAACGACAGCACCAGCGGACTCCCCCTACCGCCCCCGTCTTGTCATTTAGAAAACAGATAACCACTGGCCCATCTAATGATCCAAACCTGATCCTAGGCCAATATATCCTTTAGTGCGTATATGGAATTTATAGTTCCTTAAAAGGCACGCAAAGAGTCACTCGTATTAGTAGACAGTCATTGGGCCATCTTTACTACTTTAGATATTATAATAAAAAGATTGGTTTGATTCTTTAATTGTCACATTCAACCCACGTGAAAGTCATTATTAAAAATAGAAAGAAAATATCCAAGCCATAAATTCCTTGTCGAAGACTGTCAGACAAGTGTTGTGTTGTCTCTACCATATATTCTTGCGTCCGCGGCCATCTATGTGGTTAATTCATATCGCCTTTCTCGGGAGTAGGCCTTTCCTCGCCACCCCATCAGATAACTAAATCCGGGCACGTTTTCACGACATTCACAATTATTAAGTATGAGAAAAATGTGCATGTGAAAAATGACAATGCTATTTGCAGCTGCGGGCGTTGCTCATTCTGAACATTCTAGAACAGACTGTTATTGTTTAGAGAGTCAAGCCCATCCCTATTTAAAAGTAATAATACAGGTTTTTCACTGGTTGTTAGTTGAGCGATTTAACTACAAGCCTTCTCATAACTCATGCCATAGCTGCTTGCCTTCGACCCATCAGATCCGTGCAAGGATATGAGCAATGATAACATCACTTACACTATGGACCTGTGTTGTGGCCTTAAGGGACGACAGGACGCTGTAATGAGTTCTAACCGACTTTATTAAATGACAACCGGTGTGGACCCTTATGTGTCCAAGCTCAAATCAAGCACTTACTTAAAGTTCAATTCAGTTCAGTTCAGGACTTCCCCAGTTGAATCACTGTGGGAAGTGTGTGCACTATGATGGCACGCTGTAAGCTTCTAGGGCCCCCATGTAGCCTCCTGTGGCTCTGGTGTTACACCCTAGAAGCTGTGCTGTAAGGCTGCTGCAAGTTCTCACTTTCTCAGCTCCTCATCAGGAGCAGCACTGTGGTGCGACCGCTTCATCTGGCGGGCTGCCAGCTCTGAAGTGGGAACGTTTTCCCGCGGAGCGCGGGCTCGCGAGATCACGTTATGTGCGATCTCGCGAGAACACGCTCCCGCGATCGTGTGATGTCCCCACACACCTCCTTTGCTGGGAAAAAGGATGGGTGGTCATTCCATGACGAAGTCTGCAAACTTGCTGGGTTTCCTTCTCTCTCTCTGAGATCTGCTTAGATCTGTATATGGGGCAGGATTGCTGGAGTACTCTTGAGGAGGTACGGGTGATTCGAGTTCTCCTTGTCTTATTCTTCGCTGTGACTCCCTGGCTGTAGTTGGAGAGTTGGGGCTTGAGAACTCGCTGCCATGGTGTGGCTCCAAGGCATCTCTTTCTGAGAGGCGAGGGTTTTCGGATGTCCCCTGGCGGTCTTGATCTTCTCCGGTATCCCAGTGTGGTTGTTCCATGTCTCCCTTCCTGCGGTACATGGCCACTCTCTCTAGATTCCATTTCCTGACCTTCTCTCCATGACTTCTATGGGACTGCTGTATTTGGAGCCAGTCGAAGTGTCTTTGTGGGGGAGGCGTATTTTCACCAGGTCACCTCTGTTAACTGCTGTGTGTCGAGCGGCTCGACGCAAGTCCCCTTGGGTCTTCATGGCTTCTTTGTTGCGCTGCATGCGAAATGCTACGTCATCCATGTTCACGTCTTCGTCAGCCCTCACTTGATGGAGCCAGGGTGGTACCAGTGAGGATGCTGCCCTTCTCCCCTTCAACAGATGGAATGGCGAAACACCTGTGACGGCGTTGGGGGTGAGGCGGTGGGCTGCTACAGCTTCCTTGACTGTCTTGTACGGGTCTAGGCCCGAGGCATGAGCCAGTTGTAGCGCCCCTTTGATTAAGTGGTTTGTCCGCTGAACCAGGCCATTGGCCTGTGGGTGGTATAGGCTTGCTCTCCGCTGTCGAATGTTGTTGAGCTTGAGAAATTTCTCCATTTCTCAGGAGACTAGCTGGACTCCGTTGTCTGGGACCAGTTCTTCTGGTAGACCTTCCCGCTGGAATACGGCAGTGAGTGCTTCAATGACTGTGCTTGTGGTGATGTCTGAAGTGAAGTCAGCTTCCACCCATTTGGAGAAGTAGTCGACCATGACTATCCCGTATTTGTGTTCTGGGGGCATGTTGTCCAGGGGCCCAATGAAATCCAAACCTAGTTTTCGCCACACCCCTTTGGGGACTTCGGTGGGCAGCATGGCGGCTTGCCTCACGGCTAGGCGCTTGTCACTGTTGGTGCACTCATGGCACCTTTCGACCATTTGTCTTATGTCCTGGTCCATGCCTGGCCACCAGTAGGCATCGCATATCCTGCGTCTGGTCATGTTGCATCCCAGGTGGCCTGAGTGTGCTCTGCACAGTATCACTTTGCGGATTCCGCTGGGCGGGATGATTTGATCGCCTCTGAGGATGAGACCGTTCATGATGGTGATTTCCTCGTTAACTTTCCAGTAGGGACGAAGGCCTTCAGGGATCGCTCTCTCGTTGGGCCATCCTTCGCGAACCCAGGTACTAACGTGCCGTAGGGCATTGCCCTGTTCGAACTCCTCCTGCCAGTGGCGCTCACTCAGGTCCATGCACTCGCCGTTCGTCAAGTCACTGATGGAGGCTACGACACACTCATCTTCCAAGAATGTGGTACCAGGGGCGCTTTGGTTCAGGAGTCTGGACATGCAGTCCGCTTGTGCGTTTTGCCAACCCGCAATGTGAGCTATTTCGTATGTATATTCTTGAAGCTTTGCAGCGATCCTGCCAAGCCTTGGTGCTGCCCGGGCTCAACATGTGAATGAGGGGTTTGTGGTCGGTGATCAGCTTGAATCTCGTCCCCCATACGTACGATCTGAAGTAGTCGACGGCCCATGCGCATGCCAACATTTCTTTCTCAACCATGCAGTAATTCTTCTCCGATGATGTCAGCGCTTTGGATGCAAACGCCACAGTATTGTCAGTGTCTCCCTTCTTCTGGGTTAAGGTGGCCCCCAGGCCATACGCGCTAGTGTCTGTGGTAATGCAGGTGTCCCATTCAGGGTTGTATGGTTTCAGGCACGGCGCGTGTAGAATTCTTTTTGATTTCACAGAAAGCTTCGTTCTGTTCCGGGCCCCAAGAGTAGGCTGCCCCCTTCTTCAGAAGCTCCCTCATGGGAGACGTGGTCTCGGAGAATCTAGGGACGAATTTGGCATAGTACTCCGCTAGGCCCAGGAATGAGCGTAGTTCCTCTTTGGACATCGGAGCCGGGGCTTCTGTTATGGCCTGCATGAGGTTCTTCTTGGGACTGACGCCATCACTTGAGATGCAGTACCCAAGGTATTCTACCTTGCTCAATCCGAAGATGCATTTTACGTGGCGTAGGTGAATGCCCTTCTCTTGAAGCCTGCTCAAGACTGTCCTGAGTGCCTTGTCATGGGTCTTGTTGTCTTTGGCAAACACGAGGATATCATCTTGAAAGACGAAACGTTTGTGAGTCCTTTAAGTAAGGAGTTCATCATCCTCTGAAATGCGGATGCTGCCGACGACAACCCAAATGGCATGCAGGTATATTGAAAGGTGACGAAAGGAGTGATGAACGCTGTAAGGGGGCGAGAGGATTTGTGCAGGGGAATCTGGTGAAAGGCATCACGCATGTCCAGCTTAGAGAAGATTGCCGCCTCTTTCATCATGAGGACAATTTCGTTGATGCTGGGGAGTGGAAAGCTATCCGTGATTACCTCTAGATTGAGGCTTCTTAGGGCGATGCAGATCCTGAGGTCGTTGCTGGATTTCTTTTTGACCAAAACTACTGGACTCAGCCACTCTGAGGATTCCACGGTCTCGATGGTTCCTTCTTCAACCATCTTCCGAAGGTGGGCATCCAATGCGGGTCTCGCTGTGGCAGGTACTGCCCTGACTTTGTGTTTCACCGGGATCGCGTTGGGTTTCAGGCGAATCTTGTGGACAAAGTTTCTCACCTTCCCTGGGTTCTCGGAAAACAGGTTCGGGAACATCTCCTTGAAATTTAGCGCTGCTCCTGAGGAGACCATGAGTACCTGTTCCGGAGTGCTGGGATCTAGTTTTATGCTGAGTTTGTGTTGATCGTCCCCTCCCAGCACGGCTGGGCCTTTGGGTGTGAAATACACTTTGGTGGTGGTAGACCTCCCTTTGAAATCGATCCGGGCTTTGATGTAGCCTAAAAGGTCGACAGTTGCACCACCGAACACCGTCGGTTTTTGCCTGGTCGTTCTGATCGCTACTTTTGCTTGTCCCATCATCTCCTTATATGTGTTGATGGGGAGGATGGTGAGGTCAGATCCCGAGTCTGCCATGACGCGCGTTTCCATTCCGTCAACCTTAATGGTGCAGTGGGGCTTTTCCATCCTGGCATGGGGGGCGTTGACCATGACGACCATGGGTCTGTCCTGTAGATCGTCATCATCGCTTGAAGCGCAGTCACCATCGACACGGGAAACAGTTTTCTCCCGCCACGTGCATACCGGAGCCACGTGACCAATGCGTCCGCACTTGGAGCACTCTTTATTCCTGGCGGGCAGTCGCGATCATTCGCCATGTGTTTGGTGCTGGCGCATCTATAGCATTTGGGTGCCTCTTTTTGCCTGGGACCTTTGTCTCTGGGGCCGTCGCGGGACTGCTTGTCTCTGCACCCTCTCCATTGTAGCGCTGCAAGTTCGGGCACGGGCAGGTGACTTCCCGCCTCTTTGCGTCTGCTGGAGGTTTCTTCCTCCGCCCTGGCAATTTGGAGGGCCTTGTCAAGGGTGACCTCCTTTTCTTGTATGAACTTGTCCTGCACTTTCCTAGAGTTAGTGTGAACGACGAGCATGTCGCAGATGACCTGTTCTGCATTTTCACCAAAGGCGCAAAGAGAAGCCAGCACCCTCATCCTGGTGATGTAGTCGTCCACGGGTTCGCTCCCTTCTTGTTTGCGGGTGTAGAACCTCAGCCTGTGCAGTACAACGTTCTCCTTATTGGTGAACCTCTTCACAATGCGACGAGTCGCTTCCTTGTAGACGTCGTCGTCGTCGTCATCATCGGCCGCAGGTATTGCCTTCAAACTGGCAAAAATGTGCTGACCTTCAACCCCCAATGCATTTAACAGCATCGCCCTCTTCCTGACGGGGGCATACCGCGTGCCGCCCACTGCTTCCAGATAGGTGGAGAAAAGGGGCTCCCACTGCATCCATGGAATTGCTGGTGTCCCTGGTGAAGGGAGAAAGGCAGGGGGCGGTGTGGCGCCTTGCATGGTGGGGCCGTGGGGCTTTTGGTATCCTCGTCGCCAATTATGTTGTGGCCTTAAGGGGCGACAGGACGCTGTAGTGAGTTCTAACCGACTTTATTAAATGACAACCGGTGTGGACCCTTATGTGTCCAAGCTCAAATCAAGCACTTACTTACAGTTCAGTTCAGTTCAGTTCAGGACTTCCCCAGTTGAATCACTGTGGGAAGTGTGTGCACTATGATGGCACACTGTAAGCTTCTAGGGCCCCCATGTAGCCTCCTGTGGCTGTGGTGTTACACCATAGAAGCTGTGCTGTAGGGCTGCTGCAAGTTCTCACTTTCTCAGCTCCTCATCAGGAGCAGCGCTGTGGTGCGACCGCTTCATCTGGCGGGCTGCCAGCTCTGAAGCGGGAACGTTTTCCCGCGGAGCGTGGGGTTGCGAGATCATGTTATGTGCGATCTCGCGAGAACACGCTCCCGCGATCGTGTGATGTCCCCACAACCTGATTCACAAAGATTTGAACTGGAGCGAATCAGGTGATATCCAGGAGCATCTCTGATTTGCACTTGATACCGTAAACAGTGGCAGATTTAAAGCAAAGGGGCCAGTGGGCTAAAATGACAGTGCACCAAGTGGGCGTGTCATGGAGGCGGAGCCTAGAGTGGGCAGGGTTGCACAATGATGAACTGTGAATGGAAATGGAGAGGGAATAAGGTCAGGATAGTGAGGGAGAAAAGTAGAGAAGGGGTGTCTAACATAAACACTGACCGACGAGTGGAGAATGAAGGAGGTCAGAAGCGTGAGTGAGAGAGTGAGAGAAGATAGGAGAAAACGTGATTGAACTGAGCCAGGTGAGGGTGAATGGGTACATAGTATGAATCAGGGCAGTAGAATGGTTGCAATAGTTAATAAGGCACACGAGCAAGGGGGAAATGCAGGGTGAAGCAGATTAAAGGCTGAGGGAATAGAGAGCAGGGGGTTCAGGAGTGTAAGGAGAATGGGGAATAACGGAGGTCTAAAGAATGAGGGAGAAAGGAAGAGTGAGGGAGGACAGGAGAAAGGGAGAGAAGGGAGGCAAGTGAGTGAGGAATGTGCAGTGGAGGGGTAGCCAAGTGGGCTATTTCTTCTGCTTTCTGGGCTAATAGTCAATGTGCCTCACTTCATAAACTACCGACCAGAAAGACTGTGATATGCTGTGTACAGTGATAATGCTGGTGTATGAATTCTGGCACTACAAAGCCGTATTCATGTCTAACGATTTGCTAAAGGGAACACAGGACCAAAGTGGCAAGTCAGAAACCAGCAGTCAATTGACTTCAAATAGGGATCTGCAGCAGCAAAGAATTGAACAAGTACCAATACCACACGCACAATTATTCTGGCAACGTAACCTGAAAGATAACTTTAAGAGCTGCAACTAACAAATAGAAACAAGAAGGCAAACCAGAAGAAAACATAGAAGGCAGGGGAGTTGCTAGGTCTGGAAAAGACCCGGGGCTACGCTGGTGTCGGAACTATTGGGACTGGGGGCTAGCTAGTCTTTTGGCTGTAGCTCCTGAGATTCTATCCGTAGCTACAACCAAAAGATCAGGGGCTATAGCCCCCTTAGCCCCCCACTAGCAACACCCCTGATAGAAGGAAAACCATCAAAAGACAACAGGGCAATAACCAAACAAACAAAAGAGAAAGCAACAAAAGAACAGGAAAACTGTGAAAGAACAGCAATGCAAATAGCCCACTACCACGGAAACCTTTCACAGTGCAAACAACTCCCTCTGATTGACTGGATTCGCACAGCTTGGTGACTCAGCAATTACCAATCAACATTACTTTTTAAAATCATCTTTATTTTTTAAACCATTGTCTAGTTTGCATCTCAGACTTTCCATTGAGAACTCTCCCAACCACTCAGCTTCTCGATTGAATAGGTGATGTATTACTCCCCCGAACGCCACTTTCCCCTTCTCTTTTCCCAGTCATTTCATGCATTATTGCGTGGGCTGCTATTTGTTAATGGCTGTGGGCAACCTTCACAGTGGCCAGCCTAGTGTCACCAAAATGATTTGGAGAGGTTTGTAATGTACATACAAACCGAGAAACATAACATGGCATGACATGCCTATAACTCTAAATGATAATGCACAGGTCCACAAATAGTCACTTGCACCAGCGAAGTATAGTGATGAGAAACGAACACTTAAAGTGTGATTAGGAGACGTTTGAAACATGCAGAGTATCTTAAATACTGCATAAAACTCTATAGGATAATATTTTATAGGCCCCAAAATGTAATCTCACTATCAGCAAAGTATACTAATGAGAAAAACACCTGACTGCAGAAAGGCAGCCCCCTTTCTTCTGATCCTTTTTTGGGTGCAAATAGCTGTTTATGTGTGTTGTGGTTCCTTCCTGGCACCAGCTCACACCTTGTGTATAAGATAAGACATGACAGCTCCTTGCTATCTCCAGAAGGACAGCCCCCCCCCAAAATCAGACAGCTACTGCCTACTAGTGCATATCTTCTTTTGCCATGGTTCATTCCCCAGAGGACGCCTTGAGAGCATGCACATGGCAGAGGAGTGTGGTATAAATCCAAGTAACAGCACAACACCAATTCCTCTTATTCCTAGGGTATTTAGTATGTTTGTTTCAGGTACTCAATTCATAAGCAGCATTTATGGACAGCTCATAGGTCTTAGCAGCTTCCGTCACATTGGTCGCTCATCAGCAGGCCTTCCGCCATTATCCCATTGTGGTTTGCTTTTGTGCTTGTATATTTGTCTTAGTGTGTAAGGACTACATTATTATATTTAACAGGTTTTTCGAGAAGACGCTAAGGAAGTTCGATGGGGAACAGAGCAAATGCTTCTTGCCAGATCCCTTTTTCTGGTATTTGGTCATCCAGTTTTGCAAACCTACCATCTGTGATCAGGATAGAAATGTTATTCCTATTGCTCTGCATAAGTGTGCAATCATGTATGTGTGCAGGCTCGTTATAGTATATCAATACATAACACTGGGTTTAAACATTGAAGCTTGCTCCACCCATATCCAACTTTATGCAGGTTAACGAAAGTCTAGCATGAAGAAGACTTGGTGATACTACTCAAATCACATAGCATCAGTAGTGAATACAATTTATATAAAATCCAAGTCAAGTACGCTCTCCCCAGAACTGTAAATGTTACAATATTCTAAGTTAGTCGTTGTCATGTCTCCTGTCACAAGGCCCCATTCTTCTAGCGTCAGCACCCCGTTAGGTACCCATCACTCCGATCCCGCTAATACCCATTCACCTACACATACCCGTCGGCAGCAGTTTGGAGGTCAGATCCGGCACACTCGGAAGAAGGCGGGCTTGGACGGTCGCCCGAGATCCTTGCAACCGTTTCTTCACTGGCAGTTACCATGGCGTTATTCAACGGCGTGCGTGGACATTGGCCCAACCTGGTTCTGCGTCACGTGATCAGGAAGAAGTGATGACCTGATATCATCACGGAACACGTGACACGGAAGCACGCGTCATGTGACTTGGGTCACATGACTCATCAGTGCAGTTAAAAGGAGCAGGTATGCGCTTGAACAATGCTTTACAGCTGCTTCGTTTCAAGCACTGTTTGGCACTTCGTTCCTATGCTATTTACGGTTTATTTTACTACGGAAAGCTTTACGGATTCCCTTGTTTTCCCCTCGGACTGTTAACTGCCTTGTGTTTACCTGGAACTCCCGACTTTTGGCTCCGCTACCTGGTTTTGACCTGGACTCCCTTGGATTTGTCGTTACCCTCTGGCTTCTGACTTTGGATTGTTTTTGGACTGCTCACGGATCATCCTTCTCGGCACTCTGATCATCGGTCCTCTCAGCCTGCACAGGTGTATGTACTTCCATCCGGAGTGCTACACAGGACTTTACACGCCTCCTGCTGCTGCCGGTTATTCACAGGCTCCTGCCCCCAGTATCACTACCAGGGGCACGGTTGGTACCCACTCCATTTCCATCTAGGTAAGATTTGTTGCGGTGCACCTCTTGCTTTCTGATTATCGACTGCATTGCCATTGTCTTATATGTCCTCATTGTTTGCCTTATAGCGGTCAAGGGTGTTTCCGGCGTTTCTGGTTCCTGTTTCTTGGCACTCAACACCTGTGCCCTCAAGGATTGCACGGGTAGTTGTTTTATTATCTTCCCGTGTGGTACTTGAGGACGGAGGTTCTAATAATCCACATGACCATCAAGACAGAACAGTTGTTTCTTAGATACTGGTCACCACATGATGAATATAATTTAATCATAGGCAACAATCATTGTTCCACATGGATAGAAAATCATAATAATTGATTTATTAGTCCAAGTCATTGGTTTATGTTGTATGCCAACACATGTTTCGCCCTCTCTGGACTTTATCAAGGCTACAACTATCATTGAAATGTAAGTCCATATCAATAAAATCATATTCAAATATGGCAATTTGAAGGGAAATCAGAAAGTAAAAGGGATAAAAGAAGAAAAACATAAGAATATCATGTTTGATCATTATAATCTGTTTTCAACATATTCTGTCTAATTTGATTAAATGCATCTAATTCATGGCTTATATCTGCCTGTTTTGGAAAACATCATTTGTGAATAATCAATTTGATAGCCACTCTATGTTGCACAGTTACTCTGATCCAATAATTTACATCAAGGTGTACGATGAGTGCTCTCTTATATAAAACTATGATACATTAATGATAGACAAAATATAGGGCTACAGACTATGTAATGTTTGAAATTGTATGCATTACCTGCTTTAATATATATTCCGGATTATCGTTGAAAGTTATAATTTGTTCTTTAACTGTTACAGGGTTTTTCCGTCACCTGAAATGATTATCTGCTATTAGTAAAACTCATTTTATTAATATAAATCCTATCAAATGTCAGTTTTGTTAGATGTTATACAAAGATAAAAATGCACTTTTTTAAAATATATATATATATTTCATTGGATAGAATAGAGGATTTTACAAAGATTTGCCAAGATGTGTAGAGGATCACAATTATTACAATGAAATATACTTCAATTACCTATTCTTTAGTCGGTAAGCAGAGTTTTGTATACCATCTACCAAAACTGACATTTCTCTGTGATCCTTCGCTTTTCCCAATGGAGATTAAACCCAACAAACAAATCTTAGACAATGATAATGTTGTTGTCTTTGTGACGCTGCATGGATATCTGTTATGGTAGCCCATGTTTGCCTGGTCATATGAACATACCACCTGCATCTGCGACACAATGCCCTCATATCAGGCTTTATTTTATGCAGTTTGCCATGGTTCATGTAGGCTTGGTGTAAATACCTAAACCTTCTAATGGTGGATATTGATTTGATGTGGCAGCAAATCTTGACACAACTCCAACTTACATGTTCCTTTATTTTCCATTGCAGTTCCACACGTTCAACGTGTACGTTTCTGTTGCTCAGCTTGGTAAAGTGACATGATCATTCTGCCTCCAGACCTGTACTGCCTTAACACTACCCACAACGTTGACTCAGCAGTTTGCTTGGGAACGTTGGGCCAAGTTCTCACTATCATTGCCATGTGTGCAAATGATTGCTGGGATTTCATAGGTGACCTCTCAAAGATGCTAATCAATGTTGATGGCCTTCCCCGAAGATCATGGAAAACCCTTATCCAGGCTTTGTATATGCAGGGAACATGGCCTTACTCTCCTGGATACAACACGGATTTTAAAACAGCTGAATGAGTGGTACGCATACTCAACAACAAATGGGCTAAAGATACATTTTGTAAAAGCAAACCTGTAATGGATGATAGAGGGGAACACAAAAGTAAGTGGTTCTTGGACACTAGTTGAGAAAGTAAGAAGTACTTAGCCTGACTATTCTCCACTTATAATTGTTGGAACAAATGGATATTAACACCATGTAAAGGTAAAAGTGCCCTTTCTTCCCTCCAAGTAATCTCCAGGCTCCGTCGATATTACATGATGCCAGTAATAAGATGAGAATTCACGAAAACCAAGGTTTGACTGAATGCCCAATAAGTGTCTCATGTCTGGTGTTAAGAAGTCGCATTAGGCTACCCCTCCTGTTACACATATTCATAGCATTGAATCACTCAGTTGGGTGTATTATGCATCAATGAATGGTTTTTATGTGATAGGGTCTCTGTTAGCAAAGAAGACAGTGCCCCATTTCACCCGTCAGACTTTCGTTTTATGATAAACACTTCCAAGGAATAAATATGCAATCAAAGAGTGACATTTTGCACTTTGAAAAAGGGAAAGAAATAAAAAAAATAGCCCTGAATTTCCCTTCTTTTTCATTGTAGCTGTCATGATGGAATTTACACACATTAATGCTACCAACGAATTATTGTTTCAAATTTGGTCCATGTGTTAAGTAAAAGGTGCCATTATGTTTCTAGTTTTCTCTTTCATCTTTTGTTTTACAAATACAATATTTTTCAATTCTATAATGAAAGGGATATTAACTTCAGTTAATGCAATGTTACTAGATTAATGACTTTAAAAGTGGTAATTAACGAAAACCACATGTTGGAAATTAATATGTTTGTGAAGAGTATGAGCAAAAATGAATTCTGTCGGTTAAAGGCAGTTGGGTATGTTCGTGAAGATTATGAATAAGAAATACAGTTTTTCGATTATTCTGGACTGAAGGGATAATGGAACGTATTGTCTAACTATAAACACCAAAAGCTATAAGGAATACAGGACATTAAATAATGTGGTGAGTGACGGGCTTGATAATAACGCATAATTCAGTTTCAGCAACAGGTGGTGATGCATAATAACCTTGCTATAGAGAAAGAGCACACATTGTGACGTCTTTTTAAGTGGTACAGAGTTTAAGTACCAATCTTTATTAACTGAACACCATATTGTATGCCAGTAGTATGAGGCATCCCAAATCAATGAACACTCTGAAAATGAAGATTTGCACAAATTAAGGTACGTGTCACAGCCTGAAAAAGGCACCTTTTTGACCTACTCAATCTAATGTGGGTATGTGAAGAACAGTAAATAGAAATGATTTCCCACATTATGTTCCATTGTGTTTGTTATTATGAGAAATTATATTACGTAGGAACCATTTTTAAACCCTGAATAATCTCTGGGATTTTCACTTCTGTAGGTCATCATGTGATAAGCAATGACTTGGCACTCATGAAGTCAGATTCTGCTCCTTTTTTAAATATCACAGCATGGGTTGAGTAAACTGGGTTTGAGAGGAACTACATTTGAGGGGGCATCTCTGCCAAAAAGTGTCAGGATGGAAGTATAACCAAGCAAGTGTGAGGGGGTGTAAACTAAGCTACTGCCTCATATCAAGTTTCTTTTTATTGTAGTTCTATGGCTCATGCCAGGCTCTGGGCTGATCACAGCCCTTGTTGGCTTTTCCTAGTGGTGGTTTCCTCAGCCTTATGGCCCTTCCTGTGACCTGGGTTGGATACAAAAATGTAGGCTCTTGAAAATGGTTGTCTCCTCAAGGTTTCTGGCCATTGCTAGAACATCGTTTATAGCCCTTAGTAGGCTCTTTCAACATGGATTAAAGACTAAGAGGCACTGCACTGTATCCTGCTGTTATGGTGTTTATCACAAGAAACTCGAGTACCTGTTGGTTTGGTTGTAGATCTCGATGTGGCAGCCAGACTGACAACTGTCTCGAGACGGACGTATGACGCGAGGAACCAACCCTTCCACCACCCAAAATGGTACTGGGTGAAAGATGGACCGACTCCCAACGTCACGGGGTGCTCTCTCCTGATTAGCGTGACGTCAGGACAGTGCAAGCACTGACAGGAGAGGCAGATGTTCAGTGTTGTTGAATGTCCGATGAGGTTGATTGCCGGAGTGGGATATTCAGCAGAGCAAGTCCAGGAAACAACGGAACTGATGCTGGGAATGGACGTAGTTCCAACGGAGACCAAGGCAACGTAGCTGAAGAGGTAAGGTCAGACCAAGGAAGGCAGCCTGAGGAGGTTCCAAGGGGTGCAGGCTGACAAGCAAGAGGGCGAGGAACTGACACAGGAAGAGGGGAACCCGGCAGGAGGGGACTCACAGGAGAGGAGAACCCAAGGAGAGCCCAAGAGCGAGACCCAAAGGGAACTGAGGGAGGGGAGCCCCGGGGGAAGGCCAAAGTAGGAGACAGGGAACCCCACAGGGAAGCAACAAGGGGGGCAAACAGGACAACAACAAGGACCCAAGCAAGAACAAGGCAAGGAACAGGAAACTGAGCAGGACGCTCGGGAGTCGAGCGAGCAACGCGATAAACAAATCGCGTTGAGACGCAACTAACCCTCGCTCTCGACTCCTCATATGGGCCGTCAGCAACCGAGAGGCTTGAGGCGCAAGCAGTCTCGTTGCCTGGTACTGACAAGCCCAAAACGAGGCTTGGAACGCAAGCTGCAGCAGTCGCGAGGGCCCAGTCTACTGTGCATGCTCGAAGCTGGGAGCATGGTCGTCCGCGCATGCGCAGAGACCCACCAGCTCGGACCCCCGATACTCTCCCGGCAGCAGACCCCCAGGTGCGAAAGCGCGGATAGAGCCGCCAAGAGGGAGCGGAGCAGACTGGAGTAGAGGATCCCGGTCTCCAGGTAAGTGGCGTGACACTATGACCCCCCCCAGAAAGACCCGGGGCCACAGGTTTCCAAGGACAGCGACCATAGAATTGACGCACAAGGCGGGGATCGTGCACATGCCGGTACGGTTCCCAGGTGCGATCACAAGCCGGGTACCCCTTCCAGTCCACCAAAAAATGCAGTACCCCCCAGCGGAAACAGGCATCACAGATCTCCTGGACCTCAAATTCGGGGACACCCTGCACTAGGACTGAAGTTGGGTGAGGACAAGAACGACCATGGGTATCGTGAACATAGGGCTTCAGAAGGGAGACATGAAAAACCGGGTGCACCCGCCAAGCGGGAGGCAGCTGGAGGCGGTAAGCCACAGAGGACAGGCGCTTTGTTATCCTAAATGGGCCAAAATATCGAGGAGCCAACTTCACAGGTAAATTGTTAAGTGGCAGGTTCTTAGAGGACAACCAAACTCTGTCACCAACCTGAAAGTCAGGTTCCACACTCCTCCTCCTGTCAGCCTGCAATTTCATACGTTCCTTAGCTTCCAACAAGGACTTGCGTGCCATCTCATGTTGCTTCCGAATGGTTGATATCAGTGAATCGGCGGAAGGAACCGAACTGTGAGGCACAGGACGGAAAGGCATCAATTTAGGGTGCTGGCCTGCAGAACAGTAGAACGGGCTGTATCCTGTAGAAGCATGGACGGAATTGTTGTATGAAACTTCAGCAAGATCCAGACAAGTCTTCCAGTTGGACTGAGTAGCGTTGGCAAAACAACGGAGATAACACTCTAAAGTCTGATTAGTCCTTTCTGTAAGACCGTTGGATTGCGGGTGGTAACCAGAGCTCAATGCTCTGCGGATGCCAAGATGATCACACACTTTACCCCAAAAATGTGAGAGGAACTGAGATCCCCGATCCGAAATGATCTTTTCAGGTAGGCCATGCAACCGGTACACTTCGTGCAAAAAGGCGACAGCCATCTGGGCAGCCGTGGGTATCTTGACGAAAGGAATGAAGTGGGCATACTTAGTAAAGCAATCAACCACCACCATTATGCAGGTGTATCCATCAGAGGGAGGAAGTTCAACAATGAAATCGGTGGCGATTGTGTGCCATGGATAAGGAGCTAATTCCATAGGTACAAGTAATCCCAAAGGCCGCCTCCTGGGAACCTTGGATTGGGCGCAGACGGGACAACTTCCCACGTACCTCTCGACCTCTCCAGCCAAACCAGGCCACCAAAACTGTCGGGATACCAGTTCTCGAGTAGCGCTAATTCCATGATGTCCTCCAATCGGTGAATCATGAAAGCCGTGCAGAATGTCATTGCGAATAGTCCCCTCGGGAATGTACAACCTCTTCTTGAAGAACAGGAGACCCTCATATTCAGATACTGATTTCCGCTGAAGAAGACCCGTCCGTTCCGGATCCCGTTGGGTGGCATCGGAAATGGACTGTAAATGCGGAGAGAGTGTCAACAAGAAATGGTGTGGGGAAATCAACGGCTGATCCAGACTGGGGTTTCTATCCTCCTTCTCCAAGGATCGGGACAAGGCATCCGCCTTCAAATTAGAGGCACCCGGGACGTATGTAACATGGAAATCATATGGAGAGAAAAAAACGCCCATCTGGCTTGGCGAGGCGTACGGCATTGTAGAGAACGCAAGTACTGCAGATTACGATGACCGGTACGGACCTCTACAGAGAAGCGACCTCCAAGTAAAAGATGTCACTACTCCTCGAATGCAGTCTTTATGGCCAACAATTCCCTTTCAATTACCGCATAATTCCTCTCGCTGGGGGACAGTTTGCGTGAAAAGTAGGCCACCGGATGTTCAATGGAAGTTCCGGGATCACATTGTAGAAGAACAGCCCCTACAGCGAAATCCGAAACATCTGACTCCACTATCTAGGGTAATTCGTCTCGAGGGTGACGCAAAATAGGGGCTGTAATGAAAGCCGTCTTCAGGGAATTGAATGCCTTAATAGTAAGAGAATCCCACACATAAGTAACCTTGCTGCTGGTCAGCCTGGTGAGTGGCGCTGAAATTTGGGAAAAGTGTGGAATAAACCGCCTATAAAAATTGGCGAAACCCAAAAAGCGCTTCAACGACTTGACGTCATTAGGCTGTTTCCAATCTTGAATCGCTTGGACCTTCTTGGGATCCATTTGTATGCCAGTATGGTTAATCACATATCCCAAGAATTCAATACTGGGTTGGTGAAAAGAACATTTTTCTGCTTTGGCAAACAATTGGTTACAAGATAAGCGACGAAGAACCTCACGTACATGACCTACGTGTTCCTCCTCCGTACAAGAAAAGATCAGAATGTCGTCCAAATAAACCCAGACCGAAACACCTATCAGGTCACAGAAAATGTTATCCATGAACCGCTGGAAAACGGCCGGGGCGTTGCACAATCCAAAGGGCATAACCCGGTACTCATAATGCCCAAAAGGTGTTTTAAATGCAGTTTTCCATTCATCCCCGGCCTTGATTCTTACCAGATGATAGGCTCTACGTAAATCAAGCTTGGTGAAAATCCGGGCAGTGTGGAGGGTCTCCAGGATACTGCGAATCAACGGCAATGGATATCGATCCTTAGTAGTAATATCGTTCAATTGCCGGTAGTTAACACAATGTCTCAAGGTTCCTTCCTTCTTCTTAACGAAAAACAAAGGGAATCCTGCGTGTGACTTTGAAGGTGCTATGTATTCCTTACTTAAGCATTCTGACAGATAGTCCTGTAATACTTGTCTCTCATTCAGAGTCAGAGAATACAGCTTTCCGTGTGGAATCTCAAAGCCTGGCAACAATTCAATGGCACAATCAAAAGAACGATGTGGGGCTAAAGGTATGTCCCCTGGCTCAGAAAACACACGTTCAAAATCGGCATACACTTGTGGAACATGAGAAATGGAACTAAGACCAGACCCTTTGCCAAGGGATTCCAAAGTAGTCGAAGGGGTCTGAATCTGAGCTGGCAAGCCGCAATTCTGAGAGCAAAAAGCGGAGGAAAACGACAGAGTATGAGTCCTCCAATTGATGAATGGATTGTGATGTTGAAGCCAGGGTAATCCCAAAACCACTCTGTATGTAGGTGACTTAATGACATCCAAGGCAATATTCTCCAGGTGTTTGGCAATCCGAAGCGCAAGACCCACTGTGTGCAGACGGACGGGTCCGGAAGACAAAGGAGTCCCATCGATGACTTCCACAGGTAGGGCAGCATCTCTGGAAAGGAGTGGTATCTTGTTGATGGTAGCGAAAGCTTCATCGATGTAATTACCAGAGGCTCCACTATCTAGCAACCCGTATACTTCCAGGACCTTGTCTGGCAATTGTAGTTGAATCTTCAAGGTCAGTAGAACGGCTGGTTGCATGGGATGAAGCACTGAACAAGATGAGGAAAGGACTGAAAAAGGAATGAGACCTGTCTTTGCCCTTCCATTACACAACAGGTCCTCTAGTTGTCCGCCTTCTTCTTCTGGGAGCGCAAAGGACATGTGCCCAGGTAATGCCCAGAGGCCCCACAATAAAGGCACAGACGTAACGTCCTTCTTCGTCTCCTCTCCTCCTCCGACAAAGGACCTCTCATAGCCCCTAATTGCATCGGCTCTGTTCCAGAATCCGTGGAACCCAACGATCCGGCAGGAGCACTGGTCATTCTGGAGGTAAACCTCTCGGAACGACGTCTTTCCATTCTTCGTTCCGCTAACCTCTGGTCGATCCGGAGCACCTGTTCAATAAGGCGTTGAAGAGTCTCTGGCTCAGGGATATGAAGCAACTCATCCTTAAGTTCTTCTCTCAGGCCTCGGCGGAACAGAGTCTTCTGTGTGATATCTGGCCATTGTGAATCGGTTGCCAATTAACGGAAACGACTGATGTATGTTATCAAATCGGCGTTTCTTTGTTTCAAATCCATCAATTGATTCTGCGCTGCAGATGCCAGATTGGGCGTCTGAAAAACTTCCAGGAAAGCTTTCTCAAAGGATGCAAAATCGTTCAAAATGGGACTATTGGTGGCTACCAAAGGTGTTGCCCAGGCCAGAGCATTCCCAGTTAAATTTCCCAGAATGTACCCGATCTTGGACTTGTCGTTGTTGAAATGAGTTGATCTGAAGAGAAAATGGATTCAACAATGATTACAAAATTCCGCCACTCGACGTGGATCACCGTCAAACTTAATTGGAGATGTATGTGCTAATGAACCCTCCGATTGCGGGGCACTCATTGCCCCCTATGTTACCATTTGGCGTAACGCTTGATTCTCCTGGTGTAGTGCTGTCATCTCGGCTCTGAGACTTTGTAACTCGGTTCCTATTGCTTGATCGTCCTCCATCTCCAAATCTGAAGGCAGGCGTCTCAATCTGTTATGGTGTTTATCACAAGAAACTCGAGTACCTGTTGGTTTGGTTGTAGATCTCGATGCGGCAGCCAGACTGACAACTGTCTCCAGACGGACGTATGACGCGAGGAACCGACCCTTCCACCACCCAAAATGGTACTGGGTGAAAGATGGACCGACTCCCAACATCACGGGGTGCTCTCTCCTGATTAGCGTGACGTCAGGACAGTGCAAGCACTGACAGGAGAGGCAGATGTTCAGTGTTGTTGAATGTCCGATGAGGTTGATTGCCGGAGTGGGATATTCAGCAGAGCAAGTCCAGGAAACAACGGAACTGATGCTGGGAATGGACGTAGTTCTAACGGAGACCAAGGCAACATAACTGAAGAGGTACGGTCAGACCAAGGAAGGCAGCCTGAGGAGGTTCCAAGGGGTGCAGGCTGACAAGCAAGAGGGCGAGGAACTGACACAGGAAGAGGGGAACCCGGCAGGAGGGGACTCACAGGAGAGGAGAACCCAAGGAGAGCCCAAGAGCGAGACCCAAAGGGAACTGAGGGAGGGGAGCCCCGGGGGGAAGGCCAAAGTAGGAGACAGGGAACCCCACAGGGAAGCAACAAGGGGGGCAAACAGGACAACAACAAGGACCCAAGCAAGAACAAGTCAAGGAACAGGAAACTGAGCAGGACGCTCGGGAGTCGAGCGAGCAACGCGATAAACAAACCGCGTTGAGACGCAACTAACCCTCGCTCTCGACTCCTCTTATGGGCCATCAGCAACCGAGAGGCTTGAGGCGCAAGCCGTCTCGTTGCCTGGTACTGACGAGCCCAAAACGAGGCTTGGAACGCAAGCTGCAGCAGTCGCGAGGGCCCAGTCTACTGCGCATGCTCGAAGCCGGGAGCATGGTCGTCCGCGCATTCGCAGAGACCCACCAGCTCGGACCCCCGATACTCTCCCGGCAGCAGACCCCCAGGTGCGAAAGCGCGGATAGAGCCGCCAAGAGGGAGCGGAGCGGACTGGAGTAGAGGATCCCGGTCTCCAGGTAAGTGGTGTGACACCGCCCTCTTGCCTCACTCTCTTTCGTCCTCTCCTCAGCTACACCAACTCTCCAAATCTCCTTCCTAATTCCCTCCTGCCTCCTTCAATACTGTCTAAACCCTCTTAAGCGATTCAATAATCTTTGTGCTAATTAGCTGTGGTCATATGATTGGTTAGGCTCCAACAACCTCCACTTCATCATGCCCATGTGGTCTGTTTCCACTGATAGTTATGGTTGCTAGTCTGATATAATGTGTGTATAGCTGCAGGGTGACAGTATAACGGCAGTTGCTGCCATTTTGAAGTCAGGAGAATCTTTCATGGTGGCCCACATGTCCATGGTCTGGACTCCTCATCATTACTCAAGCTGCGCTGTATGCAACCCCTCCGATCCACAAGCTGTCCCCTACAGTTGGTGAGTGAACTCAGTAAAGCCCAAGTCAATTTGCAAGCCTCTTGCCTGCTCTGTGGTACATCTGCATTACAAGCCTGCCTGCGTGCCCCCTCCTTACCTTCCCGCATATTGTAATGGTCAATGGTATTTTGCCTGGCACATTCCTTGCACCACTTGCTATGTTTAAGGGCACACTAGATTTGCTTCTTCTGTAGCCCTCTTATACATTAAGTTGGGGCAGGGAGGGATGCCTTACGTATTCCCCTGTGTACTCTCTCCCACTTCACAGAGCCAGAGACTTCCTTTGGTGCCCAGGACCACTAACCTCCCAACCACACCATCAGAGGAGACTTTGGCACATCAACCACTGTAAATATTTTAGGTTCAATTCTTGGCAAACGCAGGGATCTAAACAGAAGGCTATTGTAATGACATTATGATTAGAAGTGTAAGCATATTATCAGTAATGCACTGAGATTTTAATATTCTGCCGTTTTGTGTGCAGTGTTAAATTATTGATCCCACGTTGACTGTTACTTTTGCATAATAAATAAACATACAATTAAATGCATACATTGTAAACAGTCAGCATCCAGACCCTATTCCTTCTGGAAGTCAGAAAAGGATAGCATGCTTCCAAATAACTCATAATTTTGGAGCCAGTAGCAGTCCATTTTCATCTCCTGTTGGATGTCAGTGTACAGTGAAGAGAGTTATCCAGAGGAAAATTACCCTGGTGAGTGGGACCAGACTGATATGCAAATATATATTTTTCCTCTGTGAAAGGTGCAGTGGTCTGGCCTCTTTCTCCATTTGCCACGCACGTGATAGTAGCTCTCGTAATGGGGGCCAGGGGGCGTTGGATCGCTTCCTTTCCTACCACAACACATGTTTTTAATGTCAAATAGTATATTATACCAGTAAGTAGCTTAGATGACTTGCCCAACACATTGGCGTGCCCCATGTGTATACACATGATGGAGCTTTGCTGCTATTTTAGATTGTTTACAGTTTGAAGCTGCAATCCTTCCTTTATCATATTTCAGCTTCGTTTTCAGAAAGGTATTTTGGGGGACTTCACTGCCCAGTCCAGCTGATCCATACATTTATCCAACCTTTTAAATAACACTAACTGAATTGACATGGATTTTACTTAAAAGAGGTACATCACTCTTGGCACCATAACTATTTTCAATATACCTGCTTTCCCCATTAGTGTGACTGGAAACAGCCCAGAACTTCACCTAGTGGGTCACCCCCTCTTCCAGTGGTACAATATGATGTTCCTTTACATCGTCTTAATCTGCATCAACACGTACCCCCAAGTTTCTGCAAGTTCCCTTTGATGCATACACATGTTAGAGGAGTATACAATGGGGATACATCACATTTTGGGAATAGATATAATACAGGTGTTTGCCTAGTTATCATTAAGCCTTAGCACACAGCAAAACTTTATGTAGCTTCCAATAGAAAGAAAATATGTTATTGTGCTTTCAAATGCCGCAATACATACTCTGAAGACTGATATTAAATGTTAATATCGATTATGGGCATAAAGCAATCAAATGCATATCCAGTGTATTCTGAATTCCGCACGTCAAAGTTCAATTGCGAGGACAAAAAGCAGACATTTCATTTCTGTCAAAGGCACAGTGAGCTAAAACCTTTTTCTAGACCCACCTGAGTGGGACACATCCCATAGAACAGGTTGAGCCATGTTTGCTCTCATTAGAAGGGCTCCCACATTTTTATGAAACTGGGTGTTTAACTCTACATTACTAAGGGTAATCCATACATTGAACCCCATGCTCAATGTACTTTGAGAGGCTCACCTTCACATGCATAATGATGCCCACTGAGGCTGAAACACGTGTCTGGGGTTGCTGATGGTACTCTTGTCCAGAGGAAAATTGCTTAGCATTTTGGTGCTGGATTGCCCTTGTGAGTGGGACCAGACTGATATGCAAATGTATATTTTTCCTCTGTGAAAGGTACAGTGAGCAGAAATGTGGTTGTAGCCCCTCCTGAGTGGGAAACGTCCCATAGAATAGGTTATCTGAGCCATGTGTTTTCTCAGGCAGGGGCTGCCACGTTTGTGTACATTTTGTAAAACCTGGGGGTTAACCCTAAATTACTAAGGGTAATCCAGATGTGGACGTCCTGCTCACTGTGATTAGAGAGGTTACGTTTCATCTCACTTATTCCAATAAGGCAGGAACACATATTTTTGGTTGCTGATGGTACTCTTGTTCGGGATGTTAGGAGTGCATAGCGTCATGGTGCTGGACTGCCCTTGTTTGAGGGACTTACAAGTGGATTGTTCACCTCTGTGGGCGAGGATTTCATGGTCTACTACCACATACAAAGCTGCCATCTTCTGAAATATCATTGGGATAGTCCCTATGTGACTAGAGAGTCACTGGGCAAAGTGTCATTCTACAACGCCCAGGAAGTAGTACTGCATATCTCATATCCAATAATGGTGTGATAAGCCAGATATCAGCATCAAGTCATATCACATATAGGCTGCCGTTCCCACATCTTGGGGTGGTATTATTCTTTGAAAACTGGGACCAATCCTAATGGCAATCACAACACAATTCTGATTACATTTTCAAACTATTCAAACAAATTGTTTTTTAAAAGAGTATTTTCATCTTTTCATAAACAATTAGTGATGGTACTAATGATCTGTGTGAAGTGAATGTATATTAGTCTTTCAAGTAATTTACACGTTCTTGATCCATGTTGATACCACAGGTCTTTGCTTGAGGAGGATAATTCCCGTTTACTTCCTGTTTGCATAAACATTTTTCTATTCCCTCCTCTTCATAATTGTACTTGCAAAATGTTTAATGGTAGATGCTTTTTATAAGTAACTAGCAGTTGTACCCATGCTTCGCACTGTAATTCCTACCAAAAAACATATCAAAGGTATATTTATATTTTACACTTTTTACATACTGCCTCATCACGAATTTGGCGATAACCCTTAAATGCAGTGGTAACACTATTATCACTGCATTTAAGGGTCTGCCAAATCACGGGCTTGGCGGATTTATCCCCAGCTCTGAGCTGGGGGTAAATCCACCGTGATTTTGCCTATTTTCAGTGCTATTACCGCCAGCGGTAATAGCGCTGAACATTCCCCATTGGGCCCAATGGGGAATGGGAAATTCCCGAATGGGCCCAATGGGGAATGGAGACTTACCGTTCCGCAAAACACGTGATCACGCGCTAATAGCGCTGGGGGTTTGGCGGTAGGGCTAAAAGCTCCGGTGGTAACACCGTCAGGGTTAGCGCCCAACTTGTGATGAGGCCCTAGTCTACACCATGGAACCTACCCACATGCCAAATTCCAGGTTTGTAGCATTTGGGAAGTATGCTGAACATTCCAAACACACACACACACATCCAAGCATTGCAGACCACTTTAAAAAAAAAAAAATAAAAAAAAATGAAAGAATTAGAAAAATATATATTTTATACTTTTTGCATTGTCTACACCATGTAACCTACCCACATGCCGAATTCCAGGTTTGTAGCATGTTGGGAAGTATGCTGAACATTTCGAACAGACACACACACACATATCCACACATTTCCCTTTTATATATATAATATAGATTAAGGAATTGGGCCTAATTTTGATGTTGGTGGTGATGGTATGAGCGGTGCCGGTAACGCACCGGCACCGTTTATACCGTACCACCAAATTACGAGTTAAGCATGTGGGTGCCTGACAGCCCAGCAGGTCTTACCCGGCGGGCTGTGCGGCACCCGCGAGCATAACTCGTAATTGCGCCGGCACAGTTATCAATGGTGCCAGCGCATCCATGCTCCTCACCCTGTAGGGCAGAATGGGGATCGGGAGCACGGCATGACGGCCACCAGCGAATGGGCAATTACCGGCCCATTCAACTCGTAATGGGCCGGGTATTGCCCAATCATGGGTGGCGGTGCCGGTAGCGAGCATGGTGGTAGCATTACTGTATACAAACAAAAACATTTTTATTTATGTCACTGTTGATTCTGTACTTCTTCAATAGTCAGGAACTATGACCTCTATTCAGCCCTACATGTACTAGCCAGAATATTCAGAAGAGTAAATCTGTGAAAGAGAAAAAAAGTCAAGACCATGGGCAATCACATGCTAGTCATGACGATCAATCACCGGAGCCTGAACCAAGTCGCAAGGAAAACGTTTACACCTGATGTACCTGCTATCGTTGCGAGGTTATGCCATCTGTGTTGGAGAACTGCTGCTGCAGCGAAAACTCTGTCTGCTTGGCCTACGTGCAGAAGAAGATAGACCACCACTATGCTTTACTGAGCTGCATGAGTTCAGGGCGGCCTGCCTTACAAGATCTGTGTTGTGAATGCTGATGGTCCTTATGAACGAACTACGATCTACAGTTTGCCCTCGTAATACAAGTAACAAGTAAGTTAACTCAATATATGTTGTGTGTTTGACAACCAAGGCGGCTTACATTACATTGCATGTTTTTCCCCTACATCGTTGTAACCTCTTTGGGGCACTGATGAAAGCATTTTTCTGAAAATTGAATACATTTCTTTTTCTAATCTCAAACCTTAATATTCATCTTTCGAATCAATGTCCGAACAATTACCTTTCTTTCACTTTGAAGTTAAAAACAACATTTCCCCCATCTCCCAAACAGTTTTTGATCGAATGGACGTTCAGATTTTCAATTGATCCCCACTTGATATCCAAGCACTGTCAGTACCTCCCACAAAAAGGTACTTTTTAAAGTATCACAGTCCCTTAGATTTA
This sequence comes from Ambystoma mexicanum, assembly GCF_040938575.1. Lineage (NCBI taxonomy): Eukaryota > Metazoa > Chordata > Amphibia > Caudata > Ambystomatidae > Ambystoma > Ambystoma mexicanum. Next base: position 980,487,290 of record NC_090927.1, read on the forward strand.
AAAAGGTATTTCAAACATAATACATGCAAATATTGGGTTCATTTAAATAAACAATTTCTGCATCTCTTGCACAGGTGGTACAGGCTTGTGGCCTAACATGCTTTTACATGGTGGATTCATGGAAGACTAGGATTCCGTGTTCGACAAGTGATACTTGCCTGTGTGGTTCGCGCCATTTGTGAGAAATTCCCCAGTGACTCCGGACAATATTGCAGATTTATGCAGACTGTACCTCGACCACAGGAGTACAATTTGTAGTTTGTCATTGCCATCTACTTTACAAAACTAAATAAAACTAAATAAAAAAAATAGTCGATATGAAAAGTTGTTCGAAATGATTTGTAAGTCCACAATACATACAAACATCTAAGAGGATCATGAAAGATTGGTGTGCTTCAACAGGATTACTGGCCTATTGCGCTCAACTCATCTACATCCATCGATCCCCCTCCGCTATCAATGGCACATCGCACCTCTGGTTGCACTCTGGTAAAGAGGCTGGGTGGGTGGGAAGTGTCAAGCGGCGGAACACCATGTACACCTCATCGTGCTCATTGGCACGGGGACTATTGACAACATGGGTAGGCCAGACCCGGTGTCTCCAGACTCCCCTTTGAAGACCCTGTCCCTGCAATCAACATATCTCTGTGTCCTTTGACTGTGTTCGGGGCCTATCGCGCTCACCTCATCCACATCCACCCCCCTCCGGTATCAATGGCAGTTCGCTCCTGTGGCCGCGCGCTGGCAAGGGGGCTGCATGGGTGGGAAGGCTCAAGGTGCTGAACACCATGTACACCTCAAAGGACTCTTTAGCATGGGGACCATTGACCACATGGCCAGCCCAGACCGAGTGTCTCCAGACTCCCCTTTGAAGACCCTGTCTCTGCAATCAACATATCTTTGTGTTCTTTGACTGTGTTGCAGGCCTATTGCGCTTGCCTCATCTACATCCATCCCTCTTCGGTATCAATGGTATTTTGCACCTGTGGCCGCGTGCTGGCAAGGCTGAAGGCTCAAGCTGTCGAACACCATGCACACCTCAAAGGACTCTTTGGCACGTGGACCATTGACCACATGGCCAGCCCAGACACGGGGCCTGATTCACAGAAGCATTTTATAATGGTGCAATCCCAATCAAAAACGCTCTGTGAATCAGGCCAACAATGTCTGAAGACTCCCCTTTCAAGGCCCCATCCCTGCAATCATCATATGGCTGTGTCCTTTGAATGTGTTTCGGTCCCATTGTGCTCACCTTATCTACATACATACATCCACCCTCTGCCATCTCAAGACTGTCCTCTTTGCTTCTGTCTTCTCTCTTCCTCTTCCCTGCTGATATCCTGTCTGATACTGCACTGGCCACCTCTCTACCCTCTGAACCACGGGCCCAGGTCCCTACCCTCCCAGTTGCACCTATGCACTGCCTCCTGGCAACCCTGCACTTGGGTCTGTATCTGCATCCCTACAGTCCCCCCATCTGCACTTATCAGACACTTGTTGTCTGCACCTAACCTTGCACTGCCACCTGCTGGCCACACTACTTGTTCTTTGATGTTTGATCCTGTGTTTTGCACTTGCTCCTCCTCCCCTTCCCCTGGCACTTTTCCCCCTTCCCTCTACCCTGCACTTGCGCAAACTCAATGTCCGTAGGCCTAGTAAGATAGTTGTCTTATCCTCTCTTTGTTTCCCCTCCGTTGCCTCGTTGCATCTTGAAACACTTGTGTATAGGCGTGTTATAAATACCATATCATATCATCAATGGCAATTTGCATCTGTGGCCGCGGGCTGGCAAGGGGGCTTTACAGGCGGGATGGAGGAGGTCCAACATTGTCATAGAGGCTTGGTGGGTGTGAACGGACACGTCAGACATTCACATACACACCCACTTCTGGAAGCCTTTATAAACACTGTGAAAGTTACCAAGAAAACATCTCTGAAATCGACTAGGGATATCGCCATCCATCCACTTTTTTCTTTGCTTGCTAAATCGGTTCATCTGCTCTTCTAACGGTTAGTCAACTTTTACTATTGTTTTCTTTAGTGTCAATGTTATATGCTCTGCCACTTTCTATTGCTTTATACTCAATGTACACCCTATTCTCAATTTAATATATTTAAAAAGTCGACACCATTATCCACTGTCCTATGTACTTTTATCTGTGTAACTAGCACATAGCCCACTTGATCTATACCTTCTCTTCTAACTTTCAGTGTTATGCGGATGACGCTCAGCTCTCTTTCAGGCTCCCCTCAGCCTCCTCTCCTCCCTCTCTCATTCCTGAGTGTTTACCTGTGATTCAGGATTTGTGCGCCTCCAACGATCTCTGCCTTAGTGCCAGTAAGACTTGGATCCTTCTCATTGGCACCCATTCTCCCGTTTTCCATCTCTCACTCTGGCTGCCCTCCTTGGGCCCTCTACGTTTGCCTTCCTGTGAGACAAAAAACACATGTGTCATCTTCGACTCCTTTCTCTCCTTCTCTCCTCACATCATGTAGCTTGCCAAGAAGGACTACTTCCAGCTGCACCTCGTCAGAGGTATTCTACCTTTTCTCACTTTCCCCCAGAAGCTCACTGTCTCCAGAGCCCTGGTTCTATCCAGCCTGGACTACTACAATAGGCTTGTTCTCAGTCTGCCTACCTCTACTCTTCGCCCTCTGCAGCTAATCCAGAACAGGAGTGCAAGACTTATCCTTGGCCTCAAGCCCAGGCACTGTATCTCTCCAGCCCTGAAATCTCTCCAATGGGTCCCAGTGACTGCAAGAATCAGGTTCAAGACTCTCTGCATCGTCCACAAGGCTTCCTGTGGCTGGTGCCCGCACTACATCCAACTCTCTCTTCCGAAATACTGTCCTTCTAGAGCCTTTCACTCAACTACATCCAACTTGCTGAGGGTCATGCGCTTATCCAGGCTTAGAGTGGGGGTTAGAACTCTCTGCTCTGCAGGTGCCTCCCTCTGGAATGGCCTCCCTGCATCTCTCAGACTTGAGCCGCACCACTAGAAGTTCCTGAAGCAGCTCAACACCTTTAATGTTTCCTCTGACTTATCTCTCTCACTTCCTTACTAACTTACCTGTCTGCTGCGCCGACTGGTTGCTTGGCTACCCTAAGAGTCTCACTTGGTACCAGGCTACTCCATGAACAGTCTTCCTTGCACTGCCTCTGGACCTATCACGGACTTATGGGCTGTAACGGTAAGCCCCAGAGCCGCTCTGCTCTTGCTGTACTTATTCAGAGCTATGCTGCCCTGATCACACTTCCCTCCACCCTCTCCCTTGCAGTTCCCCTTGCACTTCGCGTTGTCGCACTTGCAGGATCCGAAAGACACAAGGCCTAGTAGGATTGTTTGTCTTACCCCTATCTCCCCTCCCTTGTCTTGTGATGCCTAGAAACAGTTGTGTACAGGCGCGTTATAATTGACATATCATATCACATAACATTACCGAGTATTGATTCCAAATGTATTATTTCATAGTGCATGTTTTCAGTGCATGTTTGCCTTAGGTGGCATTTTTTTTAAAGTACCTTTATTATAAATGCAATGTGATATTTGATGTACGACATTTATAGTCATTTTTTGTAGTTTTTTTTTTTAACAGATCATAAGGAAAATCCAAAAATGCCTTCATGTATCACTTTAGGTTGCCTCAATGTCAGCCATGCCAAAAGTGAAAAAACAGTCCTGCATGTCTTTCCGAAGGATATACATTTATTTAAAAAAACAGCTGTCGAACTGCAGAGTTCCAGTGTCCGAGATTGAAGGCAGAGCCAATGATGTCTTGGCTGACGTGAGGTGCAAACGATTCCGCTTCTGCAGCATGCACTTCTCTAAAGATATGTGTGAACAGTCAACGTTCAGTAAAATGCGTTGCCCCAGACGTCATTGCAAATTACTTTCCAATGCAGTTCCTACTGAATTTGAGTAGTGTGGAGGAGGCAGAATTTGTAACTTTTTCCTAATTTGTTCAATATAATATGTTTTCCAAATGATCATTCAATACATTATCAGGTAACATAACCAACGGTTTAGAGTTTTGTGGAATACTACTATTGATATTTTACTGCACAAGTTGCCTTTGTGGCACAATGTACTGTGGCTTATACAATTATAACTTTAGATTAGTTTGCGTATCCCTAATTTAGGGATACACTAATAGTTTGGTGCAATGTGAGCCTTCTGGAAAACATACATTGCGTCTTTTATGAATATGTCATTTTGTTAAATGTGTTGATTACCATCTCTGTGTTTACGTAGACCTCACTGATGGAAGTACAGACTGTTACAATGGAGGAAACCACAGACACGGTCAACATCCACCTGGTGAGGCCGAGTGACTTGCACATACACTTACTTTATCGATCTTGATGTGGGCTAATTTATAATACTAATGTACATTTTTTATTTCACACTGGTAAGAATATATGCAACAATTAAAGGACCAAGATTGTACCTCTACCACTAGTCCAGAGTCAACAGCAACCTCACTTGCTTTTCAAGTAATTTCTTTATATTTATCCTTCAGAAACCAGAATACAAAATATCTATTTTTTTAAGTTCAACTTCAAAAATATTGACTATTGTTATGTACAATTTTAGTAATCGAAACAAAGTTAATGCACAAAGATGCCACTTGTGTAATCTCCAGGTGCTCATGCGGATATGTAATGCATTTAGTTAGTAAGGTTGAGTGTGAAAAGACCAAGATAGCTCACTGCATTGCTGTGGAGGTAGTTTGAGAGGCGTATGCAGATGAGTGACTTTATTAGTACGGATTGTTGTTGCAATAACTGGAAATCCACCCAAGTGCATAGCAATCCAGAAATCTAAGTGCAATGTAGCTTTCTATGTAAATATCAACCCTCTTTTGTGTTTAATTTCTTTTTTTCCGATTTTCCTTTTACATTTTTATTATTGATATTACCTTGATATAGGGGAGGCTGGAACTTCCACAGCGTACTACTCTTCTACTGTGACCGGTCTGGTGGACGATGTATAACAACTGAGAATATATTGAATTACATAAATTGTTTTTTTTATTTGAAATACTGTCTGCAAATTTCAAAGCATTAGATCTACAACCTTGATGTATTTCTTGCAGAAATAAATGCCACAATTAAAGAAAAACTTCATAAAAACCTACATTGTTACAGAATTATGGATACTTTAACTATATGAATGGAGTATGTTTCTGTCCATAAGCTTTAGCTGCTTGTTAAAAATTGTAATCGTTATAAAAAAAATGTCAACGCATCATTTAATTAATATGTTTTGCAGGATGATCACACACCAACTCCCGGCGACATCCTTAAAGGTTATCAAGTACACTTTCAAATCTGTCTTTTTAAAATGTTACATATGCACAGTGCTCAACATTATGTCAATAATAATTACAAAAATTGTAATCAGACAATTAACTGTATCTTTTTAGTCATTTTTAACTGATTTCGTAAGGTTGACAATTATTAAATCAACTTTCTCAAGATGTAGTTAGTGAAATCAATGATTTTAACTGTACATTGTTTAACAATCTAATCATTCTTGTTGAATTTGTTAAGTATAAGGAATGTACAACTGAAGTGGTTGAAATTGAAGAGACCCATGGACAAGAGGTATACATAAGATATGTGTACATTTAAAGTTATCATCATTTATAACATTCATGTAATATTTTGAATTCTCTAATGTTTACCAGAGTGAAATTGGTTACATTTGTAGATTTGAATATATTAATCTTGAAGTTGAGAGGTAAATTGAATGGTTGATACAATTTCAAAATGCTGTTTTTCAGCTTGGTCTTGTGGTCGGCAAATTAGAATTGAATGTTCCAAGGAAAATTCAGAAAACAAAGGTAAATAACGAAGATTTTTGTTTTTAAATAAGTTGTTTATGAAGTATTGTATTGATTAGACATTATGTGGCTGTAATTTATATATTATGTATGTTTACAAAAAACAAAGCAAGTTTCTTTTAGTCCATTAGAGACCTAGAAAGAAGAGGAGCATGAAGATGCAGACAACAACACAAACTAATGATGTGGCTTGCCAAACCGATGTCAATTGGGAGCAGCTACTTTGTGAAGCTCATCATGGTCCAGTCAAGATTCAGAGCCGCGATGCAGATGTCCAGTGGCCAATGTTTGAATGCAATATCACCAGTGACCTATGGAAAATAACCATGGATCACTGTAACAGCACAACACGTCTCCCTGAAGAGACAGAAATAACAGACAATTTTTCCGAATTGCTTGAAGAACCGCTCACCCAATCCACACCCGCTAAAAGATTACAATCCGAGAAACAGAAAATGTTCACTCTTTCCTCAATACATTTGGAAAATCCGGAAATGTCACAAACAGAAACAAGTCAAGCAACTTTGCAAGTGATCAATAATTGTGCTCGTTATCTGGATTTCACTCTTCCGAGTGTTGAGGACTTATCCACCACCATTAAATCGCAAACCACTGTACTGCAGGACAATTGGCTGTTACGGGAGCCAAAATACATTGTATTCAACTGCTGCCTCATGCAGATTATGAAAATGATAAGATGTAATCACATCACATAGGAGGATGTGTGATGAGCCATTGGTGAACTTTACTCATATAGTTAAAGGCACTAACCTGAAGATGAAGGGTAGCTGTGAACACAACATTGACACATTTTCATGGTCTGCTCAACCTACACTTTGAAAAGTGCCTGCTGGAAATGTACAATGTTCATCTGCTTTGCTGTGTAGAGGATCAACGTTCAGTAAAATTTCAAGTTTCTGTACATTAGTGGGACTTGAGTTCCTTGCAAAAACCCAATACTACAGAAATCAGACGAAATTCTTGTTCCCGGCTATTAGCAAGGCTTGGACATTCAAACAAATATCTTTGGACAATGCTTTCAATGGAAAAAGTCTCATGCTTGCGGGTGATGGACAGTGTGACAGTGCAGGTTTTTCTGCTTAATACTGTACTTACCACTTCCAAGACATGGAAACCCAAAAAATAGTGAATTCAGTCATTATGCAAGTGTCTGAATGTACATCTTCGGTTGCAATGGAAAAATATGGGTTCATTAAATTAATTGAACCTCTGCAATACAGAGGAATGCAAATAAGCCTGATAGCGATTGAGAGGCACATGGGAATAGCCAAGGTCATGCGGGAGAAGTTCCCACACATACAGTATCAGTATGATGTATGGCACATTGCAAAATCCATTTCTAAAAAAGTTACAGCTGCAGGTAAAAAAATGATACAGAAAACATCTTAAGTTGGTCACTTCTATCAGCAACCAACTTTGGTGGAGCTCAAAAACCTGTGATATATCTGTAGATATGCTGCTTGAAAAATGGCATTCATTGATGCACCATTCTTCAAACAAACACTCATGGGAATTAAACAAACATTTCCACGAATGTGCACATGGACCACTGAGTGAGGAGCATGAGCATAAGAAAAGGTGTTTGGTGTCAAGGTCCCCTCCTCACAGAGCTATCAAGAAGATTGTGTATGACAAAACGCTTTCAAGAGACATGAGAGGACTCACCGAATTCTACCACACTGGAGATTTGGAGGTGTTCCATAACATGTGCCTAAAGTACAGGCCTAAAAGGTTGCATTTTGCAATAGATGGTATGGAGGCCAGAGCAAGATGGGCGGTACTGGCACATTACAAGAAAGTTGGCAGAGAACAATCAAAAACTACAGGAACATTCTGGAATCTCTGTTAAAACAAGGTGTTTACCAAAAGAAGCAAACAGTGGGTGGCAAAGCCAACCTTCCAGCCGATGGATTTCAAATTTGTAAAATATCTGATATTGAATGTGCTGGCCATGCAAACACATGGAAATAGCTCCAGATTGTGTTCCCGGGGCCCAGTCTATGTCGCAGCACATTGCGATAGAGGTATGCCCTCCCAAACTTGAACTTGTTGAAATGTTGACTTCAAGATTGAAATGATGTGTGTCTCTCATCACAATTTCCTTTTTGGTGTTGTAAATAAAGCCAGTTTGAACCGTTTCCACAGTGTTGGCACATTTTTTTAATTGTATAAAATTTCAGAGAGTGGGGGGCAGGTTTCTCTCCCCGGCTGGTGCCTCCCCTTGGAACAGCCTCCCTGCTCCCCTCACACTTGAGCAGGGCCCCCTTAAATTACAGAAACTGCTCCAAACTATGCTCTTCTCTACCTCTTTCCCTTCCCTGCTTATCACCCCACTGCTGCTGTGACCAGTGGCCTGACGTTCATGAATCTTACATAATCCGAGGACCTTCCTCCCAGTCCATTCCAGCACTCCTCCACCCCCACTGCACTGCCCTGTGGGCCCTTGCTTGGTGGCTTAACATCCCACCCTTGTGAGTCGCCTGTACTTGCGCTTAGCTTGAGGTTCTCCTCCTTGTCTCTCCTTAGAACCTCCCTCCCGGTCCATCCTCTAGCACTTATCCACTCCTCTGACCCTCCTTCCATCCCCATCCCCTGCACTTCTCCTCAATTGCACTTGCATGTCCGAATACAACAAGGCCTAGTAGGACCACTACTGTATAGTTACTGTTTTTGCCATTGTTGTTATTATTTCCCCTGTTCCCATCCCATTTAACCTTGTGGCGCTTTGAAACACAATTCTTTTGTTTAAAGCGCCTTACAAAGGCTCAATAAAATAAAAATAAAAATATGAATGGGGGTGCAAACCATCTTTTAAGATACAGAAACTAACTTTGCTGGAAAGTCAGAATCTTGCTAATCTGCTGCAGATTGAAACAGAGCAAACGTTTATGCGACACCGGATGTCCTCCTTCTCTACTCATTTCAAGTGTTATGATGAATACACACAGTTTTTCTTCAAGCTTCCCTCTACTTTTTCCTCTTCCCTCTACTTTCCTCTCATTCCCGATTGTCTGACTGCTATTCATGCTTGGTGCACAGACAATGATCTCTGTCTTAATGCCAGTAAGAATGAGATCCTTCTAATTGGGACGCTTGCACCCTGTTTCCCTCCAGCCCACTGGTCGCCCTACTTGGGCCCTCTACACTCACAATCTAGTGAGGCAGAAAATCTTGGGGTGATGTAAGACTCCTCTCTCTCATTCACTCCTGACATCTTGGGCTTTTACAAAAACGCACACTTTCAACTTAACCTCCTTCTAGGCCTTCTCCCTTTCCTCGCCTTCCCCCAGAAGCTCAATGTCTTCAGTTCTCTGGACATTTCCATGCCAGACTACTGCAAGAGCCTCTTCCTCAATCTGCTTCTTTTCTCCCTTTGCCCTCTTCAACTAATACAAAATAGGGTTGCAAGACTTATCCTTGTCCGGAAGTCCAGGAACCGCGTCTCTCCAGCTTTAAAATCTCTCCACTGGCTCACAGTGGTCGCCCAAAGCCACTGTGACTAGTGGCTGGTCCTTCGTGCGTCTTACAGGCCACCAAGCCTTCTGCCAAGCCAACACCAGCACCTACCCCTAGCAACACTGCCCTCTGGCCCCCCGCCTGACTGCAGAGCAGCTGAGCATCCACCCCTTGAGACACCTCCACCCAAGCACTTAGCCAGAAGCCTCCCCCCCAGGCAAACCCTGGCACTTCCCCTTCTGGCCACAGCAGCACCAGCCCATACCTTGGTCTACCCCCCATGCCCTTCCTCTCTCCTTCACTTCTAACTGCACTTGCACGATACGATAGTGACAAGGCCTAGTTGGACTACTAGTGTTTATTTATTGTTATTGTTTAGTTACTCCCCTTGTTTCCCTACTCACTTTGTCTTGTCGCGCCTTGTGACACTAATTGATGTATAGGCACCTTACAAATACTCATCAAATCAGAGTCAAATCGATGCAGAAAGAAGATGATTGCTGTAATAGATGTACACATAAGCCAGTAAACCTTTCAAAAATGAACTCACAACAGACATGCAGGAATTGTATTGATGTAAGATTTTTTTTTAAGTTGGTCATTGCACGTGTGGACCTGGGTGCAACAGTGCACACATCCTGCTGCAAAATAGACCTTTTGACCACCCTTTCCCCCATTGGCACCCCTTCCCGGTCCACCCTTGTCACCTCTATATATTAACCTACCGCTTTTCATCCTTCTATATACATGCATTTGTATTCCATGCTGTAACCATCTCTATACGTCAAGTAAAATTACCGAAATAGGTTTGTGTGTTTATAAACCGCAGTGAAGGTGGGTAGCGATTAGCTACTTAGAGAACAGCAATACATACTTATCAGGTGTTCGGAACTAGGTGCATTGATTAATGTTAACATAGGTTGCATAATTACAAAGGCTACAATATGGTCAAAAACTAAAAAAATAAACCCTTTTGTTTGGTTTTCAAGGAGGCAGACCTCAGTGTTTCCAAAAATCACACCCTGCTACATTTTTAAACATGAGGATGCGTATTGGGGTTAAGGTGCAAAAGCCTATTTTCCTGATGTCTATTCTAATTCCGTTTTTTGCCATAAAACGTTGCTCCACTTTTACCAAATAAACTGACCCACACTATTGTTTTGCATTTTTTCTGACCATTGCCCTATTACCGTACAGGGCAGTCCCAGCCTGTCTGCACCTCAACTAGGCACTTCTGTGAAAGAATCCGTAAATGTTGTGTCACCAGGCACCTTGTTCCTGTTACAATGGTAGTAAATATTTTGCTATGCGAAATACTTGAGATATTTCATTGTGTTTCACTGCACAGCTTGACATGAATATTGTTCATTTTTGTGGTAGGTGCACCCTCAGAACCGAAACTCGCTGTGGCTCGCTGTGAACACTGGATAAAGGGTCTCATTGTTATTTGGCCTTCAATGCACCATACTAACAATTTGAAGGACACAATGTGGCCAATATCCATAAGGAATTGATAAGATTCACTACATTGAAAGTGAACATAGGAATGTTAGGTTTCTATTGCTGAGATCTGTCTTTCGAAGCGGTTGGTTATCCGTCACACAGGGACAATGGAAACCCAAATCACAATGTAAGCAAAATTTTAATTAAAGTTTGGGCAATTGAAGATGACAAGTGGGCTGTATGCTACACGATGAACAATGGCAAGGATGAATGGTCAATTTGACGCAAAGAATAGACATTGTACATGTTAATTATAACTGGAATTCATTGTTAACATATTTATGTAATGTGTATATTATATTAAAAAGTGGGTACTGAAATATATGTTTTATTCGCGATTTTACACAGTTGCATTGCACCGATGTGTGCTGTCATGGTGTGATTCGTCCGGTTGACAGCTTCTTCAACCAAATTGGGCAATACTAGTGAGCAACGCATCTGTGATAACCATTATCTGGGACGATCGCCAGACTCCAAGCTGTCCTTTCACCGTTGCAGTAACAAGGAGCAACATGGCAGCCTATAAATAAGAAAAACGTGCAGATGTGAAAGTGTTGCATTTGAAACTGAAACCACGCCGTTCTTCTCACTAACGGATCGCAATGTCTGTAGATCCAAAATCGGTCATGGAAAATAAGAACTTTCTGTGAACAATACAAAGACTGTGATTAATCGATCGCTGAACGGAATCGCCATTATAAGATGTTTTCGTGGACATAAACTCCTCTTTTCAGCGTTACAACAAAAATGAAAGTACTTGCTACCATCCCGATTATTGCTGTTTTCTTCTAAATATACGTTTTTGACCCTTGTTGTGAAAAGAAAGAAAAGTTTACCGTACTGTGTGGATGTGTGTGTTTATGTTCTAGGATCTGCCTTAGATAACGTTATGAGGTGGGTGATCACAGCAAACGTTTGGCTATGCTGCCCACCAACGTCATTAAAATAGGTGGAGCATATCATTTTGAGTAGTGATGTCAGCTTTAGGGGCGGGTGATCTGAATTACTGCTGGCACTTGAACTTATGACGATAGATCAACGGATGCGATTTTCACAACATAGCTGTGCCCAGGCAGGTGTTTTCGGATTTATAAAAGTGAGGAAAACGAAGGTAAATTACGTAGGATTTTTTTAAGATGGATCGATGTATGATCGAAAATACATGTCCGATCGATTGGGCAATAAGATTTCTGACCAAACTACCCCTATAATGACTGGCTGCCATTTTGGGTCCCACTTAGGCCTCATCGCGAGTTGGGCGGTATCGTGGCGGTAAATCCACTGGGATACCGCTCAACTCAATTACTGTTACTGCAACTTGGTCTGCATTATTAGCGCCAGATCCCAAGTTGCAGGGGTGGGGTAAGTCTCCGCAGGACTCAATAGGGCATTTTCAGCGCAATTACCTCTGCAGTAATTGCGCTGAAAAGGGGCAGAAATTCAGCAGATTTATCTCCAGCTCAGAGCTGGAGGGGAATCTCTGAGTTTCCCTCAAACTGAGGATTGGGTGGTGAGGTAATGCTGCAGTGACAGCATTACCGCCGCATTTCTACCGCACCACCCCACCCCTGATGAGGCCCTTCATTTATTGAGTGAAAACTGGAAATTCAACATATATGTCCTGATTGTTTACTTGGTGCAGAAACAGTTTGATAAGAAAGTCTTCTAATTTCTAAATGACAGATTTTGATTTGGCAGATTGCACAGTGTTGTTTGAATGAAAATGTGGTTCAAATCTGGACAGGACCTCTTCCTCTTGTGTAAGAAAATGCTGTACCTGGTTCCAGTTTCTTTTCATTCTTATTATCTCCCCTTATGGGATGCTCTTTTTCAATTAAGTTGGGTGAAAGCTTTTAGCATGAAGCAGGGGATTCACTGTCATGGTTTTCCAACATATCAAGGTTTCTAATTGTTCCTTGAGATGAATTGTAAGACCCAAAAATAACTTGATTTCTGAAGTACTTGTGTTAACTGTAAACTTTAGATTCAAATCCTTAGAATCCAATTGTTCCATCTCATTGTGCCCATTCTATATCAAGATGATATTGTGTATATTACGACCACAGATGTTTATCTCTGTGATCCTCGAGAGGTCTTCATGATGCCAGGCAAAAATATCTTCAAAATATCCCATCTGAAGATTGTTTAGGTATATGGCACATTCTGAACCTAAGGAAGAGCCTCGGTTTTGTTTATATAAAACATTATAGAAGTATGTTGTTTTTTAATGTGAAATTGATCAGCCATAATAGTACTTGTGAGCTATATACATTGCTGATATTTTCTAGAAATATTGTACGGATTTGAGCAATTGTTCATGTTTGATAGAAGCGTATAAGCCAAACACATCTATAATGACCAAGTTGATGATGTGATAATATATGTATTTTTACCCTGGTGATCTTCTGACCAGAGCCATCATTATAAAAACAATATCTTTCTTATTGGAGGCATTCCATTTTGACAAACACCCTTATGTGAACCCTCTGAAATCCTCTGTTTGAGGTGGGACCTAAAAGGGTTAAATATAACATTTTGCCAAGTTAATGTAAAAAATAGAAACACTCAGTGATTAATTGATTCTATCTACTTCCTTCTAAAAGCATGCATCTAATGTACCATACACTTACTCCCTTGCCAACCCCTTTTTTTTAATAAATGGGGCAAGTGGGGTTCTTAATCAAGCTTATGTTAAGAGCACTTTTTCATGTGTAAGTTATTGGTAACAAATAAAATACTCATTCAGCTTGTTTGCTCAGCAAATAGACAATAGGTTTCAAGAATCATAATTTGTTAACTGTAAAATATTTATTTAAACATGTTAGTTCCACTTAGCAGTCCTAATCTTTACCATTTACTAAATCATATAAATTATTCATCAATGCTTTGATGTTCTTGCCAATAATGTGCTAACCATCCTTTCACTGTATATCCCACTAAATACCAGCAATGATTTCACAACAATGATGTTGCACTTCTAACCATCTAAAAAACATTATTGCTAGTTGCTTCTAGCAACAAACCGCAGCCTTAGCTGTTGAATCTAAAAGCAAAGTTCAAATCAACATGTTTTAAGCTTACTTATGGTTTCTAAAATGGCAATGAAATATTTCTCAAAATCTATTGCATCAACAATTGCAGGCCATGCTCAATTGTTTTGATTCAGATCACCTGTGGCCTACACCATCTCATTACAATGGCAATGCTAAAGTCTAAGCAATCTGCATAGCACAGCACATTTCTTTCAAAACGTGCTATACTGTTGATTGCTAACTTGCAATCATTGTCATCCGTGCACCCATCAGATGGTACTTAAACAGGACCTTCATCTGCCAGCCTTGTGTCTGGAATTCCACATCTTCTCTGTTTATTAGCTTCTCCTCTTTGTTATATACACTTATAGGGCCTCATTACGACCCTGGCGGAAATCGTGGCGCCAAATGCACCATGGAGCACGGCGGAAAGCTGCCGATAGCGCCATGGGGGTTGGCGGATTTACCGCCCCATTCCGACCTTGGCGGGGCGGTAAATCCCCATTCCCCATTTTACCCTTCCCCATTCCCATTTTTGCCCCATAGGGTATAATGGGAGTGGGGAAGGCGTTAATTACGCCACCGTAAAATACGGTGGCGTAATTAACAACAAGGTCCCGTAGCGCCATGGATTTCTCCGCCCGGAAAAACCAGGCGGAAAACGCTCCATGGCGCTACGGGAACTCGTAGTGGGGCGGACGGGTCCGCCGCGAATACCGCTGGCGTAAACCCACTCCGCCAGGGTCGTAATGAGGCCCATAGTCTTTTCTCTTATCTGATCTAATCATTGTGTGCAGATTGGATTGGACACTGGTTCGTCGTGATCAGTGTTTTTTTTAAACAAGAGGCAAGTCGATGCTTAGTTCAAAACATATATTATTTCGATTTGCAAAGAATTCAATTAGCTATGCAATTTGTCCATTATGCTGTATTTTGCAATGTTATTTTCTTTCTGTTTTGCAAAAGTCTGCTTTCGGACTGATACCCTATGCAAGTTTTATTTACATTCTTCTGATATGTTTTTGGTTTAGCAGTGACCTTCCACATCTCCGAGATGAGGCACAAAATCCAAATGAACTATGCATGTCCTGCCGTTCTAATTGCCAGTTTTGGGTTTGCACGTACTGAACACATGAAGCTCTATGGTTCTAAATACTCATAGGCGTCATGAAAGTTCTAATTACATTAACCCCCTTGTTCAAAGGGCCTTGATTATCCATTAATATAAAATGATGCATATACGCTTTACTTAATCCTAAACCCCACCCAGGTATTCTGCACACCTCCTGCTGTTCAAATGCAGTATTATAAGGGCATCAATGGTTTTCTTTGCCACAAAATAAACTAATACATTTCACACCTTGAACGGGAGTTGTAGAATGTCCCTTTGGACACTGATGAGGGATTACATTGAACAAGTTGCTATATAATTGGATCTTAGTTTCAACTTCATGCAGGTCTATATATAGATGTTTTTTTAAACGTTTGAACTTAAAATCCTCAAGGGGAAATATATATACTTAAAGGATTAGAATTAATGCAGATAACACATATGGCAAAGTACCTTAGGACAAAAATTCTCTCGCCTGTTAATCTGTCAAGAGTTACCACGCTAAGGGACAATTTAATTATCACTGTATCATCATGAATTGATGGGCAAAGGCAATCTGAGGGGACATTTTAAAGAGGTATGAACTGCCTGCTACACAATCACCAGACCTATAATCAAAAGAGAACTCGTTCGAAAAGAAACGCTACTATATCATCAGTACCACCTTCTCCAGGATCTCCTTTTACAACCCTCTTTCATAGGAAACATTTGCTAATCTTGTAAAAGCCAGTAAAAATTCTGCTTTCGCCCAATGAATGATGTTTCCCAAAATTGCACAAAACACTTTTGCAAATACCAGCGATCACCTCAGAATTTAGGCATGCTTTAAACCATTCACTTACAAATGGCACAGTCCATGACTCCCTTACAATTGCAATAATAAGCCCACTATAAAAATAGCCCAACCACAATCCAAATGACTCTTCTAATTTCAGAACCATTTGATTTACAGCAAATGTGTTATAAAAGTCTCCTCAACCAAACAAATCAACTATATTGAGAAAACCAGATTTGAGATCCCTGCAGATAGGGTTTCATCCAAAAGGGGGAACTGTATTGCTGGTCCTTTCAGTACTGGATAATATTAGGATGGAACTAATAAGGGTGCCTCTCTGCTGTGGTCCTACTCCATTAATCTACGGCTGTCAATGCCGAGAGCTACAAATTATGTTGAACTTTTCACCTGCAATGTAATGGTGCCACTCATACCTCTCCACCACACTGAAGTAGTAGGATTTTCCCTTTACTTCTCACTGTGAAAGCATAATGAAAAAGGACACAGAAAACAGATTCCAGATTCAAAACAATCAATTTTACTAACTTTTTAAAAAAACGTTATTTATTATTTCACACAGGTACGTCAAACATCCAGTATATTCCAGTTACACAACTTGTACATCACTTTAAAATAACAAAACATATCATAGCATGTCTTCCTCTTTGGCTTTATCAGCAAGGTATTGTTTATATCTGGCCCATATGCTCTTAGGTCTCGTGGCAACTTGCAATGAATCAATATATATTTCTTCATTGTCGTTTGTCCAGATCATGTCTCTGTCCCAGCCATTCTTATTGGGTGGGCATTTGCTTTTCCATTTCAGCAATATCGCCCTTTTGGCCAGTAATAAACCTACATTCAATAGTTTCTGCCATGTTGGTTTAATCTTCCCTGTGGCCCCCAGTAAGCATATCTTCGGTGACCATTCAATAGGTTGTTCAGCCATGTCATCCAATACATTGCAAACATCCGCCCAGTAGTCTTCCAGTTGTGTGCATGACCAGAACATGTGGAAAGTGTCAGCCTCTTCACATCGACATCTGGGACATAAACCTTCTGTTGTAGGATATATGCGTTTCAATTTAGCTGGAGTGTAGTGTATCCTGTTTACAACCTTATAGTGAATCAGTTTATATCTAGTAATGCACGATGTGTGTTTTGTCAGAGCACATATTTGTGCCCATTGGTTGTCACTAATCGAATGTCCCAGGTCCTGCTCCCACTTTTCTCTGGCACTATATGTCACTGGTGGGCGGGTTTGAATGATGGTCTTATATAGTGTAGATGCTGATAGTTTCCCCTTCCCGGTTGTGAACATATATCCCAGACCCAGGTTTATCGTAGGTTCTGATGGAAATTTGCTCCATTGCTTTGCGAGGGCAGACCTCATCCACATGTAGTGCAACTTATGTTTCGGCGTGTCTCCTACTGTGTCTTTGAGCGTTTCCCATGTCACAAAATGTTTATCTTGATACAACTGCCCCCATTGCATAATGTATGTCAACTATTTTAGCCCAGGCTCTGGTTGTGACCTGCGTGGGGTTAATAGTAGTGTAGCGTTTAGGGCGTGACATCATCAGGCCATGGAGCAGTATGGTCGATTTCGCTATTGGGGTTTCATTCATTATTCCTTTGCCGTCGAGGAAATCTGTCGCCCATTGTGCTGCATAGTGTGCTTGAGCTGCCAGATAATAGATTTCAAAGTCTGGTGCCATAAAGCCTCACTGTGGGTATTGGTCAGTGAGAACCCTCCATTTCAATCTAGAATGTCCGCCCCATATCAATGCGGTGCATGCGCCCCCTATTTTTGTAAATAATGCCCTGCCCGCCGGCACGGTGCTAAATAAATAGAAAAGTTTAGGAAGAATTTTCATTTTTATAAGGGCGATTCTCCCTAGCATTGATATTGGTAGGGCACTCCAACGTGCCATCTTGATACATAAGGTGTCAGCGAGGGCGTCGTAATTCAGTGCACAGGATAGCTGCGCTGTCCTGGCCACGTTCACCCCCAGATATTTGATATGTACCAGACTTCAAAGAAGGCCATGGAGGTCAGATGATTTGACAGTTGCCTCCGTGAGTGGGAAAATTTCTGATTTGGCAGCGTTCAGCTTCAGGCCCGAGTACTCACCAAACGTTTTGACCACTGATAGGACCTTACCAAGGGTGTGCCCAGGGTTTTTTAAATATAGCAAAATATCATCGGCATACAGCGTGATAATCTCTATCTTACCCTCTAACAGCACTCTGTATTTGCCATATCGAGCCCTGAGTATATCCGCCAGGGGTTCTATCACCAGTGCGAATAAACGGGGGACAGCGGACAACCCTGATGGGTGCCCCCTAGTAGCTCCAGTACCTCTGATAATGTGCCGTTAATACTTATCCTAGCATAGGGTCGTGTATATAGCACCCTGATCCATTTAATAAAGTTAGGGCCAAACCCATAGTTCTGTAGGACCCTGAATAGAAATGCCCAGTATACTGTGTCAAACTCCTTTTGCATATCTAATGAGACTGCCACCCCTTGTAGTTCTTCGGGTATCGCCGTTAGAATCTTGTGGCAGCACCTAATATTTGTTGCTGTGGATCTGCCCGTTATGAATCATGCTTAGTCTTCGTGGACCATGTAAGGCATTAATGGCATTAGTCGTGTGGCCAGGATCTTTTAAAAAATCTTAGCATCAGTGTTTATTAATGATAGTGGCCTTTAAGAGCCACACTCTTCCGGGGGTTTCCCTGGATTGAGCAGCAGAGTAATAACCCCTTCACTGGTGGTTGCAGGTAGCTCCCCTTTTTCTAGGGCTTCTGTTCAGACGGCATGTAGTTTGGGAACGAGGAGTTGAGAGAACTCTTTGTACAATTCTGCACCAAGGCCATCTGTGCCTGGCGCTTTCCCATTGGGCAATGATTTAATGCCTTCAGATATCTCTGCTTCAGTGATCGGGGTTTCTAAGGCCTCACTAGTGACGGCTGATATAAGTGTTGTTGGTATTTGGGCTAAGTATTGATCTATTTCTGAATCCGTGGTGATGCTCTGTGGAGAGTATAGGTGTTTATAGAAGTCATAGAATGCCCCCTCAATCTCTTGTCGGTCCGTGGTCACGGTTCCATCGTTCCGTGTTATACATGGTATACTTGTTGGTCCACGTTCCCCTCGCACCATCCAAGCCAGCAATCTGCCCGGGCGTTCACGCTCCCCATATCACTGAGCTGCTGCGGGCCGATCGAAGTAGCAGATCTCACGATCAGCTGCTTCCATGAATTTGTCCACCTTGGTCTTAATGTCTAGCCCCAGTTGTGTAGACGGTGCTTGTGCATACTGATTCTGTTTATTAGCGATGTCTTTTTCCTGTCGCGCTAGATCCCAGGGGAAGTCTTTCAGGACACTGAATTCAGTTGACATCGCGGTGCCTCTGATGCACACCTTGAACACCTGCCATAATACCACTTGGCTAGTCACTGAACCTTCATTAATTTCAAAGTATTCTTGAATATGTTGGGCTAGCGATGTCTTGTAGACCTGGTCTTTTAGTGCCGCAGATTTGAACCTCCAGGGGGGTCTGTTTGATTTAATCTCCGGGATTTGCAATGATATCTGGATGGGTGAGTGGTGGAGTGGTGTGAGTATGTCCTAGGATAAATATGAGTATTGGTTATCTAGCCTAATACCTCATGGGATAGTACCCATACCTCTATTCTGGAGTGCATATCATGCACCGAGGAGTAGAACGTGTACGCCCGTTTAGTGCCATTTAGAGAGCGCCATACATCCCTGAGGCCAAGATCTGCCATGTGGGTGAGTATCATTTGGGCCGATTTGGTCAGTGCCCTCGGCTGATCAGATGTGCGGTCTAGATGTGTATCGCGAATGGTGTTAATGTCGCCGCCATCCAACAGATGCGCCGTGGGGAATTTTGCAAGTTTCCCGAACAATGTGGAATAAAAACCGGGGTTGTCTATATTTGTCCCGTATATATATATATATATATAGCAATAGTACCTCTCTGTCTTGGAGGGTGCCATGCACCTGGACATACCGGACCTCTGGGTCACACTGTGTGTTGAGGCATGCAAAGGGAACGGATTTATGCATCAGGGTTACTACTCTCCTGGCGTGGCTTCAGTACGATGTGTAGTAATGATGTGGTCCCCGTTGGGGGCAAGCTTTTCGGCTTGGTGATGTAATAAGTGAGTTTCCTGCAGGAATACTATCTTAGGGCCTACCCTAGTGATATATGCCATCATTTTCCTTTATCTGGGATCCCAGCCCTCGGACATTCCAACTTAACATTGTGATATTCTCTTTATTTGTCTTAGTCATCATCTCGTAACTTCATTTGGTGATGTGTAATATGTTTTTGTCTTGCTATGAGTAGATCTGTAACCATTATCGGTACCTGTGTGCTTTTAACTGTAACTCCCTCTTTTCCCAATTGGTTCCTCAATAAACTTTTCCCATCTCCTTCCCCCTCCCTCATAGTTACCCAAACTTTAACTATGTCCCTCTGCCCGTCCCCTTTCCCTCCCATAACTTGATATGCACCTACAACAGGGGGGTTCTGCTGCAACATTCCAGGCCAGAACGCTAGATATGTATTTCCTTCCCGGCCAGTTCTGCTTACTCGTTGCTCGAACCCATGTTGAATAGTTGGGCGTACACTCATTTCTTTTACCAATAATTCAACTCTGAACTGTTGATACTAATTGAACAGCCATGTAGGGGTTCCTCTGCCCCTTCCCCATTGTTCCCTCATCTTGCAGTATAATTGTGAGCGCATGACACTTCAGGCTTTGTTCTCATTCGTTGGCGGGTGAGTTGGTAGTGGGATATTGGCCTCAACGAAGCTTGCCGCCTCTTAGGGGAATGTAAAGAAATTGGTCTTATTTTGGTATTATAGCCTTAACCTGGCTGGGTATAGCATTGCATAGGGAATGTGACATTCACATAGTAGCTTCTTGACCCCGATGAATGAGCGTCGTTCTTGCTGCACTGCCAGCGTGTAGTCAGGGAAATAGTGTTGGCCTCCCATCTCAGTTCTTGTTTCTCTCTTGCCGCTTTCGATACCAAGTCTCTGTCTCTATAGTTCATGATACGTGCTATGATGGGCCTCGGGTAGTCTCCCGTCCTGGGTCGTGGTGCCATCGATCTGTGTGCTCGCTCCACTATGAACATGGGTGACCAGCCGGGAACCCACAGAAGGTCTCGAAGTAGTTTTTCCACAGCCAGTTCCATGGGTCCCTTCAAGGCTTCCTCCTGCATACCGATTATAAGTATGTTAGTGCATCAGGATCTGGCTTCCAACTCCTCACACTTTATTTTGACCGTTCCCAGTTCGTTTTCCATTGTTGTCACAGTGTTTTGCACCGCTTCCAGTGTTATCCCATCCAATTTCTCGTTGAGAGAAGTGAACTCTTGTTGCATAGCTGCAAAGACTGCCTGCGGGTCCATGGTGGTTATTGGTGTGGCTGGATGTGTTTGCGGTGTTGGTTCCATAGACATGGTGGTCTCAGTCACCTTCTTTGTCGCAGTTGTGAATTTGTCTATAGCGCCTTTCCCTTTCTTCAGACCTGAGCCCTTGGGCATCGTCCTTTAGTAGCTCTGGGCCTGTTATTGTGTCTGTCCCTCTTCCTTGTGTTACGTTGCGCAGTGCCGGGGTCTTGTTGACTATCTTGTGACCTGAAACTTATTAGATGAGATAGAGTGTTGGCGTCAAGGAGTCATCCTTGCCCATTCCTTGCGGGGTGGTTCTGTGGCTAATGTTCCCCAAACTGCACTTAGATTGTATTCTCCTTCTTGCCAGCCACGTTCACCCTCTGTTGCGTTGTGGTTGTGTGTGGTTTAGGGTACGTTGTTACCACCGTCATGTGGGCTATGATTGTCGCACGCAGATTCACCGCCCAAGGCGATGGGAGTTGTCCACTGTCTACCTTGGTTACAGCGTATACATGTCTGGGCCCAATTGCACGAGGTTGTGATTAATTGCCCCTTGGTGGTATCCGGTTCTCACTTATATATGATCTCCCCTGAAGATGTAAGTAAAAGTCATCGGGGGAGGATGCTTCAGGTTTCCTTGCCCCAATAATGTAGATTTGGTTGCTTAGCTCTTGCCACTACTGAATTGGATCTGGGGAAGCTGTCCCACACGCTTCAGTGCGCAGGCTGGTCCTCGTGGTACATCCGGTTAGGGAGTCGCTGATTTATGTTTGGAGGGCCTCTTTATAGTCACATGCATCCTCCACCAGTCCTATGATACATTCGGGGCGGCCGTTGCTGGTGTGTTTTGGGCTTCTGTAATGCTAGTGCCGAGGAGCAGCTGTTGCTCAATTGCGTGGGTCACAGTGACTCTGTGTCCGTTGTATTGGGGTGCTGTGAAGGTGTGTGGTGCCCAGCTCATGCTTATTATGTGTTTTCTGGGATGAAGCAGTTTTCATTTCTCGCGGTTGCTGAACAGTAGGGATACCAGATTTTACTCTTGATAGTATGTATGTCGCCCGTATCATGCATGCCACAGCTCTTGGTTCATTGTTGTGGTATAGCCCTTCTAATGTCCACGCCTAGGGGCACCTTCCGTGTTACAGGCCGATATGCCTGCGCTCACTGTCTGCACTTGGTAGGCAGAAGGAGGGGGGGGCTTACAGTAGTCCACCGCGGTGCGCGGGAGGACTCGAAGCCCAGGGCCGATGACACTCGCTGCCCGCTGCCCGCCCTCCTTACCGTTGTCTTGTTTGCCCCAAACAGCTGTGGTTCGTGTCACCTCGCAGTGGGCGAATGTGTTGGATCAGCACATGCGCTACGTGGATCGGAGCACCCGCGACCGTCCCAGGTGTTGAGGCCCAGGCCGCCGTGTTTAGCAGACCTTGTTCTTGGGTCCCCCTGCAGCCGGGCTCCTCCTCTTGCACACCAGCGGGAAAGGGCGGGCGTCACTCGCTTCTCTTACGCGTGTGTTTAACACAAAGTCCAGAGCTTATTCCAGCTTGCAAGTATATACCAGTTCAACAAAGTAAAATCTCAAAATTCTCTTAGAATTAGAATGCAATAGTCTTTTCAGGTCTCTGGGTCTCCTTGTTCAGACTCGGGGTGCCCTTCCCCAAGTTCCAAGTCACATAATTCAAGGAGCCTTGAAGTGAACATGTTCCTTGTCAGAGCTCAGGGTTTCCTTCCCCAAACTCCAAGTGCCACACTTCAAAGGGAAACACCAAATGTCCTTGTCTTCCCCAGTTTAGTTAAATGTTGTTGTCTAATACACCAGTGGGATAATTTTGTCGTTTTGACACCTTTTGAAAATGTCAGTGTAAATTAGTCTTCAGTATCCTTTGGTTGACTGTGCCTTTCAAATCATATTATATTTCAACATACTGTGGTTGGTTTAGAATTATATATCTAAAAAAAAGACAGTGAAACGATTGAAAAAGTAACTCAGCTGTTGTCTGATGATGAGTGATATGTTTATACTTATTGAGGAAAGAGGCGTCCAGCCATTTCCATGGAGACACGTCAATAGCTTGCGCACAGAGAGCTTTGTCACATGACGTTCATTGGTTGCTGTGAAAAGGGGCGTAAGCATCTAGTGATTTCAGCTTCAGGGGCGGGTGATATGATTTACTGCAGCGAGGGGCACTTGAACGCAGGGCGATGCAGCAACGGATAAGATTAGCACAAGATGGCCGCACCAAACCCGTTGCTTTCGCATGTGGAAAAGTGAGGAAAACTAAGGTAAGATGAATAGGAACGTTTTTTACGATTGATCACAGTATGCTGAAAAACACATACCTGGGGATTCCAAGATGGCGGCGGAGTGGGAAGGACGTGGCTCCACAGGCGCATAGGCGGTCGGCCTCAGAGAAGAGTGAAGCGAGTAGGGGCAAACGAACGCCCAGAGGGAGCCCCGGGGTGTCCGCCAACCGGCTTGTCAGCAGCAGGCCACGGAGGAGCATCAGTGACTACAGGACTCCAGCAAACGCAACAGAATCACGCGCCACCGTATTATAGCCCAAACAGAGTAATACAGTGGGAAGGAGACCGGGGCAGCACCCGGACACAGAGGCTAAAATCACCAGGGAGCAGGAGAAAAACTGACGAGCTGACCCCCAACTGTATCAAGGTACAACACTATAACTGTCCAGTGGGGGCTAAGTAGAGGGGGAGGAAGAAGATATAAAGGCGGTGTGGACAAAGAAGAGGCTCAAAAAGAAAGTGAGGTGCACTTTAGACTGCAAAGATCCAAGAAAAATAAAGAGCGACAGCAGGAGGGGGGGCTGCCTCAAAAGCGCACCGGTACAGCGGGGCTGAAGATACCCCACAACCAAAGCAGACACCCGGGAGACAGTCCCCATAACCACACCAGCACCCAAAGGAAGGCGGACCACGTAAAGCCACCAAGCAGTCAACGCACCAAGTTGGCTCCACAGTGAACCGGTTACCTGAAGATTAGGCCCACTGGAAGCCCCCTAGGGTACCAGGGGCAAACAAATCGCCCAAAGGACCCAGAGGACAGAAAAGCCTAGCACCAGGGTAGTACCCTGGGAACTACGTGAGAGCAGCACATATGTCAAAATCGAGGGGCAAACCTGCGCATCTCTCCCAATCATCGCCACAGGGGAAGCAGGCCAAGTAGTTCCAACAACTGTGGGGGACAGACACAGCCAGCCCCGGGTGCTGAATGAGAAGGAAGAATATAGACGGCCAGACAGCTAAAACGTGATCAGGGGCCGAGCTCCCGGACATGGCTACAAAGGAAGATATGAAAAAATGGTTTGCGGAATTTCAAGACCAGTTTTTGGCAAACATGCAATCCCAATTCGAGTCCCAATACGAGACCATAAAGACGGACATGAAAACAATGGTGCATGACCTTAAGAAGGAAATAGACTCAGTGTGGGAGAGAACGGACACCCTACAGAAAATTACGCAAAACCTGGATGAAGAGGCGAAACAGCATGCAGAAATCCAAGAACAACTGTTGATACAACCTCACAATTTAGAGCTGCAATGTGAGGATTTAGAAAACCGCTCAAGGAGGTTGAATATAAGGATAAAGAATATGAAGGAGACGGTAGAGGAGAAGGACCTGAAAGAAGCGGTACAACAGGTATTTAAAGATATCCTAGACGGGGATGAGGATGAGGAAATAGCTATAGACAGGATTCATCGTGTGGGGCCAAAAAGGGTACAAGAACTTGGAGCAAGACCCCGCGACTGTCATAAATCCCCAAAGTATCTCATGAAAAGGATACGGTAACCAAAAAGGATACAATTGATAGGGGTCTTCCGGATCCTTGAATTCAATCGATTTGATAGAAGTGATGTCAATTTAGACCTTCCAAATGATACAGCTCTCTGACTGCTAAAACAGGCAGAGAGAAGGATCACTGGAAAGGGCATGGGAGAGTAATAGGCAGCCTAGGAAAAATAAAGCATAATGAGAAACTATCTCAACTAACCTCTCTGATAGAATGGCAATAATGCAAATTCCAACACTAACCTGTAGGCTTAGAACTGGAGTATCCACCAAAGTCAATGAAGAATTCCAGGAAAGAAAACCAACGACAAAGGAGGGAAGGTTAGTAAGGGAGACTTATCCCGAATGGCACGAGGCTCTCGCTAGATACCGGGTTGGTGCACCACAGGATCGCGTCCATAGTCTGTGCACAGACACCTTCAAATAAAAGTTTTAGATACACCTTCCTTTCCCACCAGGAACAAAACAAATTGAAATGAGTCCACCTGTTATTTCCACATAGGTTCAAATCAACCGCGTGCTGGATACACGCAGACCAAGTACACGCAGCCAGGACAGCCGCGCTTGAAGAGTTCCAGCGTCCGCGTGTGATTTTACACATGAACCAAGTACACGCAGCCAGGACAGACGCGCTAGAAGAATTCCAGCGTCTGCGTGTGATTTTGTACGCGAACCAAGTACACGCAGCCAGGACAGCCGCGCTTGAAGTGTTCCAGTGTCCGCATGTGATTTTACACGCGAACCAAGTACATGCAGCTAGGACAGCTGCGCTTGAAGAGTTCCAGCATACGCATGGGATTGAAAGCAGAAACTTACACGCGGACAGGAAAACAGCATACAAATGAAACAGGAACCCGCGTGTGAGAAGACACGCTCACAAAATCTGCTGAAGGCAGATACAGGAGATCGCGTGTGAAGGGAAACGTCGATGAAGACCAAAGAAGCAACTGACGGGATGCGAGGACGCAGATGAAAAGTTCAGCTACCAAGACGCCAAAATGTCCAATCGGAAGTAGCGAGCCACATATCCACGCTGCTTATGAACGTTCTGCCGTAAAACACGTGACAATCCTGAATCACGTGAATTCAACGACGTGAATAATGCAGATGTCGTTTTCCTGGTAATACATCAAACAACCTCCATCTCAAATGAAACGGTCTAGCAGTTCTATGAGCATAACCCGTTCTGCGTACAGACGGAGTTCCAGATCCAGAGGTAAAATGCCCGGCATGCATGACAGCGACGTCTTGGTGGCATTAACCTCATATCCACAAAAGGAACAAATTCTTTGGCGAGCCAGGACAATGGACCATATTCGCATTATCGGGGAGGACATCCAACTCTATCAGGACCAGGCACAATCCACTATGCAAAAACTGAGGGAAATGGGCCAAGTGGTAAAGGAGCTAACGGAGAAACAAATCAGATACAAGTGGACCTTCCCATTTGGCCTGTTGTTTATGTGCGACGGTACGCAAAGGAGGGTAACGACCTGTGAGGAAGGGAAACAAATTCTGGGGCCTCCCGACCAGGAGGAACCTAGTCAAAGAGGATGGAGAAGAAAAAACGCCCAAACAGGGTCAGGATGGGAATGGAAAAGAGTCGACAGGAAATTGAAAGGGCCCCTACCAAAGGACTGAAAACCGGGTCGAACCAACTAGGAACGCAAGATCCATAGAACACATGGACACAGATGGACGCTGACCAGCCAAAGCAAAAGATCTCAACTATCGGGAGGGGCGGGACCTACACTATACCAGGTGAGGCCAGGGAGGGGGGGGGTGTGGGCCAATAATTGGACCCAGGGGGGATTTAGGACACCCCGCAAGTTACCCCTGAGACTTAGTGGGCATGGCGCGGAAGGCGCAACGCCAGAGCAGTCATAGGAACCAGAGTCCACCTCAGGGCAGTTTAGGGGGGAGGGGGCACACTGTTTGAGCAAGTTGGGGTTTGCTCAGGTTGGGGGAAGTTATACATACAGGAATGAACAAACACATTTAGGTCCGGTCCGAGGCAAATGGAAGCAAAAATCCAAACCAGAACAATGGGGATAAAAATGTTAACATATAACATTTGAGGCCTAAATTTCCCAGTCAAAGGGAAGAAAGTGGAAACCTTCCTAACACAAGGGAATTATGATATACCGATTTTCCAAGAAGCACACATACGGGGACAAGATAAGAATAAAATCAAACTGAAAGGCTATAACATGATTCTGCAGGCTAACGCGCAAGAGAAAAGAGCAGGGGTCATGATAGCCATACGCGACTCCCTCAACCCTCAGATACTCCAAACAGAAGGAAATAAACAAGGGAGATATCTATTCCTGAACATAAAAATTGACGGTATCCCTATCACCTTAGCAACCATTTATGCTCATAACTCGGTCCAAGATGGTTTTCTTAAAGATACACTAGATAAACTGGCAAATTTTGCAGGGGGGGAATCATAAGGGGAGGAGACTTGAATATAGCGTGGGATTTGAATCGAGAAAGATCTGGGCCCAGACTTCAGGGACAGGGAACCGCGTCAAATACACTAAAACAGAAAATGTCCAACCTATCCTTGGAAGATGTGTGGAGGCATACCAATCCCAACCAGCAGGATACACATACTTTTCTCACGTATATGGGACAATGTCTAGGATAGATTATCTTTGGGTCACGACAGGTCTTCTGGGCAAAATACGTGAATCAGAAATAGGGTCCATCACGTTATCGGACCATGCCCCCCTCTGGGTAGAGATAGCCCTACTTCTTAAATCACAGGTGCTGTGGAATTGGCGGCTTCCGGAGGAGATAATTAGGGACCCAGTGTTATGAAATACTTAGCGAGAACATATTACGGAGTACCTAGAACTAAATCTTCCAGAAATCTCCATAAAAACACAATGGGAGGCCCTAAAAGCAGTTACCCGAGGTCACTTAATAGCCCTAAAGAAAACAAGGGAGAAACAAAACACCCAATGGGAAAGAGAACTAGAGGATAACATAGCAAAAATCCAGGCAGAACTTATGAAGAAATCCACCCTGAAGATGCATAAAGCACACAGACATGTCCAGGGCCAGCTGGACTGCCTCCGCACGAAAAAAGCAGAAAGGCACCTGTTAAGACTGAACCACTGGTACTACGTAAAGGCCAATAAAGCAGACACATATCTAGCAAAAGCAAGAACGGACGGTAAAGGTGTTGAGGGATGAGGGAGGGGAAAGAAAGACACAAACGGAAGAAATAGGCCACATATTTGCACAATTTTATCAACATCTATACGCATCTGAGCTACCTGAGGAGAGGTTACAAACCTCATACTTAGATGGCATCGATCTCCCAACAGTAACGGAAATGGATAGACAAATGCTAGGCAAAGAAATCACACAGGAAGAAGTCTTGATAGCAATTTGGGATATCCCAAGGAATAAGGCCCCTGGTCCAGACGGTTTCACCGCACAATTCTATAAGTCATATAAGGATATACTCGCCCCTATACTAACAAACATATTTAATTCCTTTAAAGATAAGGGGGATATCACTAGATCAATCAATGAAGCTAAGATGCTGGTTCTCCAAAAACCGGGAAAGGATCCTCAGCTCCCTAGTTCACATCGTCCCATAGCCCTGATAAATCAAGATGCAAAGTTATATACTAAGATATTGGCCTCTAGACTTAAACAAGTACTCCCGAAATTAATCCACCAGGACCAAGCGGGGTGCGTCCCAGGTAGACAGACGCATGATAACATTAGGAGGGTAATCCACCTGGTGTAAAAATCTGGAATCAAACAATCACCGGCTATAGTTCGCGTTCTGGACGCAGAAAAAGCGTTTGACCGAGTAGAGTGGTCACTCCTTTTTAACATATTAAGGAAGATGGGGGTGGGGGAGACATACATCAAGATGGTAAGAGCAAACTAGAATTCCCCCAATATACGAGTAGCAGTGAATGGGAGCCTAACAAATAAGATACATATCAGAAGGGGGACGAAGCAAGGGTGCCCGCTCTCCCCCTCTTATATGCCATTTTCCTAGAACCATTGCTGGAACGGATAAGGGCCAATAAAGATATTAAGGGCATAGACATGGCAGGAAACTCCCACAAAATAGCAGCATATGCAGATGATATGCTGGTGACCCTGGGGGATCCAGAGCACTCTCGCCCACATTTGATGCAGGAAGTGGACACATTCGGATCACTTTCGGGCCTGAAAATTAATAGACAGAAATCGAACTCTTAGCTCTGGCAGGAGACACCGCACAACGCCACAAAATGGCTGAGGCATTACACTTCCAAGTGGCGAAAACAGGGGTGAAATACCTGGGAATAACATTGACAGGGAAAATACAAGATTTATTCCCACAAAACTACCCCGCTATCCTGAAACAAATTAAACATGAAAAGATGAGATGGAATCCCCAATCGAGATCATGGTGGGCAGGATAACTGTAATCAAAATGACTATACTCCCAAGGCTGTTATACCTATTTCAAGCCCTTCCAATTAGAATCCCATCAGCCTTGTTCAGAACCCTAACAAAAACTATTATGACCTTTATATGGCAAGGGAAAACCCTGAGAGTATCTAGAGCAGTTCTCACAGCCCCGAGAAGTGAAGGTGGATGTGCACTCCCACCTTTTAAGAAGTACTACGAGGCAACCCAGTTATGGGTACTGAAAGAATGGATGCCTGCCGAATCACAGAAAATATGGGCAGCCCAAGACAGAGCGGTAGCAACAACACCCATTAGACACATGCTCTGGATAGGGAAGAAATACAGACACCCAAATGTCCACATCAGTGAAATCATGAAGTCAGCACTAGAGATATGGGACAATGCCACACAGAAAGGAACACTAACAAAGGACCCGGCTCCATTCATCCCCCTCTTTGGAAATCCCAAATTCCGGCCAGGGCTGGAGAAAGGGGCATTCCAGAAATGGGAGGAAGCGGGCTGTAAAATGGTCGCAGATATGTACGAAGATCAAAGCATAAGATCCTTTGCAGACTGCACATCCCTGCTAAAACTCAGCACCACAGACAAATTCAGGTACGATCAAATATACCACTGGTTGGAAGAAGCAGTGTCAAGGGAGTTAACCCTGTTTGAAAAATACATAATGACAAACACAGGGTCAAATAAATTTGTCTCCACTACTTATAAATTTATAAACACCTCTGTAGAAGAAGTGAAATGGAACTACATCAAAAGATGGGACCGCACTTTAAACAACACCATCACCAAAGGGCACTGGGAATATGCATGGAAAATGATCCCAAAATTGACAACGGCGCTTCAAACAAAAGAGATGTGGATGAAAATCCTCTTGCAATGGCACTACACGCCGGAAAGGCTTAACGAAATGTTCCGGAATTCCACAAAAATCTGCTGGAGGGGCTGTGGAAATGAAGGAACTTGGAGACATATATGGTGGGACTGGCCAAAAATACAGCAATTCTGGGGAGATATCAAGGCACATATGAACTCGATATTCCTGACAATGTGATCCATAGGAGAAGAGATATGGATGTGCGGGCTGTGGGCCCCCAAAGACAAGCAACTCACCAAGAAACAAAAATGGAACTTTATGGGACTTTTGATAGGCACATGGCTGGAAATAGCCCATAAATGGAAACAGAATCATCCGCCCTTGTCCATAGATTGGATTAGGAGGGTTTGGACTCACGTGGCAATGGAAAGACTAACCTATAACATACAAGGGGCCCACCAGAAATTTCGAGAAGACTGGGGCGAAACCCTAGAATATATCTCCAAAGTGATTACATGGAACAATGGTGCCCACACAAGATAAGGATTTTGGACATGTTTAAGTGAAAGAAAACATTTTTTTTTAAAAAAGGGCATCCGAAATACCTTGGACAGGAAGACATTAAGATGCTGACATTCCAAGGGGGCTGGGGGGAGGGGGGTTTCAGGGGAAGTTGGAAATGTTGTAAGATGTTGGAAAACTAATAAAAAAATATTTTTTTAAAACACATACCTGAACGATTGGGACAATAACATTTTTGAGCGCACTTTCCCTTTAGGCCTTTGGCTCAGGGTTAATTTTCCCTTCATCTTATGGTTCAATAAGCGTTTGTTTCACTTTAAATGAATAGTTCAATGGGCAGAGACCTTCAGAAACGAGTTTCTTACCACACGCGACCAACTCTGATGCAAAATATTCCCCTTTGTTTAATAGTTGCCAAATATAACTGTTCGTTTCACTTTAATTGATTTGTTCAGCGTTTAGACACTTTTGAAAATGTGTTCCTTGCCTCACAATACCACTCCAATACAGTATTTACCTCTGTTGAATAATGGACCAGTATAATTGTTCGTTTCACTTTAATTGAGCAATGCAATGTTCGGAGAACTTCAAAAACGTGTATCTAACCACACGCGACCACTCCAGTAGAAAGTATTTCAGGAAATGCTTATGTTTACACAAACACACTGGGTTTCTCAATTACCCTTCCAGCACGGCTTCCTTTACCTTTCCCAATCTGCTCCAGGGAGTCCCCACTCCCACACCACATTGGAGAGTCCTCTGATTCCTGCACCAGCCTCTTGGTCCTTATCCTGTCATTCTTCCTCCCCACTGGGTTGTGCTCCATTTATAAACCTGCAGCCCTTTAAGAGGCAGCAGGTGTGGATGATCATTCAGCCTTGCCTGGCCACAATTAAAGGGACATGCCTGACCTTCACTACTCTTAGCGGGCATCCTGCTCATCCCAGTACTAGAGTGGTAAAAGGGCATAGTCTTCATAGCTCTTAGTTGCTGTTACGCTCACCTTGTATCCACGGGGGCGCCACACGATACTGGATGGAGGTCCAAGCGCTATCCCGGACCCCTCTCTGCTTGGTTATAAACCAGACGTTGGGTAGCACCTATAACAGGAGAATGGAGGGTTAAGATACTGGTTCTGTGATGGGTGGACTCCCACCTCCCTCTGGTCCAAATCCCCTCCCTTGGGGTTATTGCTCACCTTAGGTTTTTGTGCGTTGAACTCTCCGTCCTGCGTCTCTGTGCAGGGGTGCGTGGTTGGTGCGGGCGTTCCGTGGACCGAGTTGCTTCACTGGTCCATGTGCCCTTATGTCTGGTCCAGACCAGCTGTGACTCCGACTCTGCTTGCTGTCTTCCAGGTGAGTTATAATGTCTTTTCCATCTTTATTCTGTCTCTTTCTTTCCCTCCATTTTCTGTCTTCTTAGCGTCTTGCTCCAATACGCTGTTCCCTAACAATGTCTCTTTTTGTTTTCACAGTTGCGGTTGCGATCTCGGAGTTGCCGCGCCGATGGCGAAGACCACGGTGAGTTATTGATGCGCAGAGCGCTGCACTGTTTATTGGTGTTAATTGCTAACCTGTGTTCTCTTCTCTTCTTTGTCCAGGTTGCGATGATGTTCCGAGTGATGAGCCATTGAAGCGCTCCTTGCCTAGGTAAGTGCTTTGTTAATGCTGACCTTGTTCCTTCTCCCTTGCAGGTTGCGGTGAAACCCGGAGATGGGTGAGGTAAGAGAAGCGCAGGGTGCTGCCAGGACTCGCTGCTTGCCCAGGTAAGAATTGTTATTAATGCTGTCCTTGTTGCTTTACCTTTGCAGGTTGCGGTGAACTCCGGAGATGGGCGAGGTAAGCGAAGCGCAGGATGGATTCAAGGCCGGTTACTTCACAGGTAAGTGTTCTTGCTCGCTAATGCTGTTCTTGTTCTTCCAGGTTATTAATGGAATCTGGATCTAGGGGTTCAGGATCGGGCCACCGGATAAGCAGATGAGCAGGATCTGGACACGGTGAGCGTTACGCTGCAGGAGTGCAGAATAATGCGAAGCGTGTTCTCCTGTTTGGGTGTGGTTTAAATAGCCTAGGTAAAGTAGTTCCAGGCCAAGGAGTTCCAGACCCAGCCACACCCAAAACACTAGACTGCATGGCTTGGTTCTAAAGAACTCAGCTGTGTAATAGGCCTCCATGTTGGATTAAGGTCCAAAACTGGTATTGCTTTATTCCTGATAATGAGCCTGGCGTCAAAGGCGCCAGACTGACTCCATGTATGTTTCTGATGGAGTTTTAAGACTCTTGGGACCGGTGTGAAGGGCTTTAGCCCCACTGCTGCCAGGGGGCTGTTATACCTGAGGGAGTCAGGGGCATGGATCGTGACAGTTGCTTCTTCTTCGTCCCAGTAATGTCACGTTTCAATGGTGGGGAATTGAGGGGAGCTATCTTACAATAGCCCATAAAGGTTGGGGAAGGGTTGGTTGATAGCAGGGAAAGGGGGATACCATGTCTCACCCAAGGTTATCCCACTTCCAGTCCCCAAGGACCCTCCACCCAGGTGATCCTCCCTCACTTCTCCGCCCCAGGGTCGGGATCCAATAGCGATGGCCATTCCCTGACCACCTGCATAGAGAATCCAAGGGATCGAGGAGTGAGAATACCTTCAGGTTTCTCACATCATATGTGGCATCCCACAGGACTTTGCTTTGTTCCCTTAGTTTTTTTTAACATTTAAATGTTACCTTTAAACCAGATCATCTGTTCATTCCATTTAGAACTAAGCAGTCTACACACAGATTCTCACCAGAATTCAAGGCCAGAATAAAATTGCTCCAGAAACCCTGGCGGCATTACTAAAGTATGGAATAGTATAGTAGAAAATAGTATGAACACCAATTTATTTTACAGTTAAATTCCAATAAAATGGAGGTTATACTATTTAGTTACACAGTACATTACTGGACGCCAGCCTACTGGCTGGTAACAATGGATTTCCCTTCTACCAAATTTTGAAATCCATAATCTTGATGGTTACTTTGGCAAGTTGCCTTTTTCAGCCTCGACCACAAAAGTAGTGCACATTTTCAGGAAACATTTGAGGGCAGATGGAACGATAATTAAATATCTGTACAAACCAGAACACGTACACGCAGAGGCAGCTCTGGTTACCTCCAGGTTGGTCTCTGATAATAGCATGAATTTAGACCTTCTCAAAAATAAATTCACAGCACTAACTACTGTTAAACAAACCATGATATGCCTCTATGAGTAACTCTCTGACTACTCTGCACTGGTTCCGATTTAGCAACATTCATAAATCCTTAATAAGCTTTCCATTCTCCTTAACAGCACACATATAGCACCTCCATTCCCCAAACTGAATGTTGCAGTCATCTACTGTTTTCTTCCTGGAATTCCATAGGATCAAACTATTAAGACCACCTTGGTGTGTTGTAATGAAATAGTATGCCATTTGAACTGAGAGCAATCCCTAGTCATTTGACATTAAGGGAAAAACTGAAAACCTTTCTCTACACCAAATATTTCTGTTTTCCATTTTTAATGCCACATGGCAAGATTCCCAAATGGGGCAAAGCTTGTGCTCTACAAATACCCACTAACATAACATACCACACATTCATGTGTTTCACATAGGTGGCTGCAAAGAGACCTACTTCTCAAACCTGTCACTTCATGTTTTCTAGCCACAGGCGTCATGTGGGTTACACCCTCCCACCTCCTGAATATCATCCCTGATGATAAATAGTTTAAATTTAATTCTCTCTACTACACATCTCCAGTACTCTGGGGTTCTTAGAGAAGTAAACGAATCTACGGACTAGGTTTGGCTCCGTTTCAGATCCTTCAGCTCTGGATAGTTGACTCGCTGCTCTGTTCTAGGAGGTGGCTGTACTGTGCAGCATTGCATGCAAGCAAGGGTTTTCCTAAGCAAGTAATTGTCCCTTAGCTTTCAGTCCCCAACTTGGAGGTATTCTGAATACTTGTGCTTTACATTGGTTGGGGAATGCTAGTTAGACATACTCACCTAATGGAAGTAGATGATAGCAATGTGATTTCCTAAAGTTTCTCTATCCATTTTCCACCCTCATCCAGCAAAGGGTGATGTTAGGTATTTGGTACTGAACAATGTAGGGGTCTGACTCCCATATGTCTCCTAACTTTATTCGGCCTTGGTGTCCTAAGCTTTAGATCAGGACTCATTCCCCTGCTTGTAGAGCTTGGTAATTTCTAGTCTTTTTTTTTAAATTATTGTCTGTTTTCAATTGCACGGCTACTTTCACAAATATATACACTATAACCAGTTGTTCTTTACGTGGGGTAAGGTCTCAGGTTCTACTCCCACGTGGCTTTAAAAAAAAAAGAAAAAAACTCCTAAGGTAGAGAGGCATCTCTTTTGAACATAAGGTAGCATGGGGAGTACCCATTGGAGTCATATGTGTTGTAATTGTATGCATGGATTAAGGTTGAAACGTTCTGGCTAAATCTTAACCTTTGGTCTGTTTGTAGAGTGCCAAGCATGTTGAAGAGAATCCGGGTTCACCTCTCTGCTTGCACATTCACTTGAGGGTGCTTTCCTTATTCCCACTAGCATCAGTGTCTGCTTTAGAAGGCTCTGCTTGAAGTCAGATACTTGATATGAATGGATACAAGTAGCCATCAAAGTATTTTTCCCTCTGCGCTTTTGGGTCACTCAAAGATTTTTCATCTTTCATGGTGAAGTTTTGGGCATGCTATAGGAACTGAAAGTCAATGCAGACCACGTGTAGGGATCCTGTACTTAACAGATACAATTGGGGCTGCATGTTTTAAAGAAGTTTTGGAAGATACAGTGATGGCAATATTATTTGAAATCATGGGCTAGGTTTGGCCAGTAGAACCTTCTTTTGACCATATCCAATGTCTTCCATCCCTAGATGTCAATCCTGGTGCTACAGAACTAATAACCCATTACAGAAGTTTATCCAGTGTGACTCTATAAACACACTCAAACACATGCTCACACACACACACACACAGACATGCACACACACATACAAATCATTACACAATATATGACCCCACTACAGCATAAAGAGAGAAACCTAAAATATATTAAGAGTCTACCCTGATACAAATATTATACTAAAATATAAACCATTCATAAATACAGTAAATACATTTTCTATATTTAATAGGTAGTTAAAACATGCTGTCTCAACATCTATGTCCTGCTAGTAAATTAAGAAAGTCCGACTTGCACCAGAGGGTCTGTCATACATTTACACATGAATAAAGTGGAAGCAACTATACAAATGTTTCTGTCTATAAAAATTGATAAAAACTACTTTCCCTTAACTAATGACAAGTTTTACAGAAAAACAGCAACATTAGAGATTATATTTGGCCACAAAAGCAAACATTCTCATGAATGTCTTCCCTGGACCATTTAGCAGTAAAGTTTGTAACAGTTGTGACTTCCTGTAGGAAACCCCTAAAAACAAGAATATTAATCTTAATAATAAAACTGGGAATGTGGTTCAACATGAAGCATATGATGGTCAACATTTCTGCTACCTTGAAGAACAAGTTACTTACCTGTGGTAACGTTCTTTTGACTGGATGTTCCTCCTACGTATTCCTCATCGCCCACCCATCCATCCCTTCTTGCTTGCCAAGAATATCTGTGTGTTACACCTTTCTTTCTCGCAACGTTGAGTATGTCACCATCTATGGCAAGGCATGCAGATCAGGGGGGGGAACTGGAACTGAGGTAATGGTTGCTGCGCCTGCTTCATATACCAACGTCAACGTCACGGCTGAGGACAGTACGGAGGCCATCGAGGAACATCCAGTCGAATGGATTGTGTCCTCCCAAGGAATTCCTCATCTTTGATTCACTCACACAGCAGTTTGTCTTAGGAGGTGGGTGTCAAGAATTTCAATTTGTTAATGTTATGAAGAACAGCTTTGCCAAATTTGGCCTCCTCTCCAGATGTAGAGTCTGGGCAGTAATATTTGCTGAAGGGACGATCAGGTTGCCGCTCTGCAGATGTCCTTCACCAGCACCCACCTTTCCGGAGCCAAAGAAGCTGCCACTCCACTAGTGGAATGCGCCTTCAAACCTTCGGGCGAGTCTTTTCTGCTAGTGAGTAGCATTCGGTAATGTACATAACTATCCATCTCGAAATGGTTTTGTTACTGCTAAACCTAGTCTTTGTTCTGCATAACCTACAAAGAGTTGGTCATTCTGATAAACTTTAGCTGTTCCTGAAATGTATTAACTTAGCACCCTTCTAGGGTCTAGTCTGTGAAGCCTCTCTTCTTCTTTTGATAGATGGGGCAGCGAGTAAAATGTCGGTAAGACTATCAGTTGCGTTAAGTGAAATTCCGATACAACTTTCGGAAGAAAAGACAAACGGACTGGTTTTGAAGATGGGGCCTGCAGTTTGCTTACACTGCAGGCAGATGTGATAGCTAACAATAAGGCAGCTTTAAGTGTTAGCATCCTCAAAGGGCATGAGTGTAATGGCTCAAAAGGAGCCATCTTGAGGCCTTTTAACACTAGTCCCATGTTGGTACGCTAAAAGGAGTTGGTGGAATCAAATGTGTTAGTCCTTTTAGAAACTGTATGACAATCGGCACTTTAAAGTACAATGCCTCATTAGGAGATCTCTTAAAAAATGAAGTGCCGCGGGGGGAATGGCCTGGAGTGCCTGGAGTGCCATTGATGGAGTCGCTCCACTAAAGACCTCTGTGGGACGCCCACTGCTTTAGCCTTAAAATGCAGCAAAATGTCAGCGCCGAACCAGGAAAACCTCGGTGGTGACGTCTAACACTGGGGGGCTTATGTTGCCCACGCTACGCAAGTCTCTGAGGCGGCCAACAGGGGTTTTGGGCGAGCCTCCTCCTTTCGGCCCCAGAGGATCCAAGATGGAGAGTGAGGCAGCGCTGCCCAGGGGATATGGGAGGAGGAGCGAGGAGACAACCGGGGCCCGCCCGCTCTAAGGCCGTCGGCGGAGCTCTGATTCTGTAATAGCTCTCTGGCCATATCCTGGAAAGCGCAGAGGAATCAACCCTCCCGCGGCCTCCCCCATCTCCCCTCACCGAGGTACAGCCGTGGGACTCCAGCAACCGACAGACCAGCCCTGATCCCATCAACGGGGCCTCTCCTCAGGCCAACTCCACGGGGCCGACCCATATGAGAGTAGTGTGCCCCATCCGCCCCTACCTCACTCGAAATTGATGCCAGGGGCACCCCCGTGGGCTCCTCCGAGCTCCGGCCTGACTTGCACCAGAGGCAATGCAGCGATTGGAACCCAACAGCCCAGCCTGCACCTTTACACCGCCACTGGAGTCACTCCGGACGCCCGTGAGGGGGAGCCCTGGGGTGAGTGCCCGCCTCGTCTCTCCCTGCTTGGGACCACGGGAGGCGAGGGCTTTGTTTGATCCGGCGAGGGGAGCGGAACAACAGGGAAGTGCCTGGAGATAACTTGCCGCCCGTCTGGATTCTTCTTTTGGCGCTCCGGCCCACATCATGGCACTGTTGCCCATCTCCACAGGGAGCTGCAAGCCTACGCTCAACGAATACCCCCTATAGCTACAATGACAACCCATTCCTAACTATCTGGAAGGCGCACTACTGCTATCTGGGGACTGAAGGATACATTGGGGTGGGGTGGGGGCAGGAGACCCACCCCCCTCAACAACTGGCAAGAGGGGCTTCCAGACGACCTAATGGATGCCTCATCCTTCTGTTCCACAGAGTGACTCAACCAGCACCCCGCCAGGAGACCGGGTGATTCTCCAGAGGAACCCCCACCTTGCGACAACCGGAGGTAAGCCCCAGCAGGCACCGAGATCACTCCCCCAGCCTGCCTGTTCAACTCTGGTCCCCCTTACCCTCCTCTCACTAAAATCTTCCTGGGGCGCCCCGGCCCACTTCCCTCCCACTTGCCTGCCCTCTCTTAGGCAGACCTGGAGGAACCTGGGCATTGTGAATTATATTCTCAGGGGTGCAGGAAGCCCAACCCACACCTGAGCTCTAGCATTCTCACCAGCAGTGCATTCCTGCTCACCTGAAGGCCCTGGGCAGCCCCAAAAGCAACTCATTTCTAAAACAGGCAGTTCTCCTTCCCGCGGTCTCTTATCCAGGGGGCGCAGGGCTACCTCACCAACTACGAACAATACAATGGCTAAACAACTTAAATACGGCAATGCTAATGTAATCTGATAAACCAAAGAAACAAGATCCCCCACCCCCCTCTTCGTCACAGGAATCTCTAGAGAACAAGGGACCGATAGCAACCAAACATGACATCCGAGAGTTCATGGCCGATGTTAAGTCAGAGTTTAAATCGTGTATAACTGAACATACTACTAAACTAGAGAGCATTGACAAAAGGGTATCAGAGGCTGAGCAAAGATTGGGAGAAGTCGAGGATCGCACCCAAGGCCACACTTCCACCCTAATAGAGGCCCAGCGCTCAATCAGGCTCCTCCAAGACAAATGCGAAATCCTAGAATTCAAGCAGGAGGACTTGGAAAATAGGACCCGACGCAATAATTTCCGAATCCGTGGCATTCCAGCATCAGTCCCAGACAAGAATCTGGCAGAATATGTGGGCGATTTCTTTCAATCTCTCCTGCCACAATTGGAGAAGTCGCAACTGCTCTTAGACCGCACCCATAGACTGCGTCCCCGCCACGGAGTGGATTCAGATGCCCCGCCAGATGTCATCACCAGGGTGCATTTCTTTACTACAAAAGAAGCCATCTCAGCAATTGGCCGCTCTAGAGACAAAATGACTTTTCAAGGCACCCCCCTCCAAATTTGTCAAGACCTAACCCTCCAAAAGCGGTGAGCCGTCCGCCCACTGTCCACTTTCCTTCAGGACCAAAAATACGCTACAGATGGCTCTTCCCCACTGCTTTACAATTCTCATACAAGGGAACTCTGAGGAGAATTAGCCACTTAGAGGATGCCGAAAAGATTATTCACCCAGACTCGCCCATAGCCTCCCTCCCACCATCTACAGAAGTCGCTGCAGATTCAGATCCCAGGGCCTCTCCAAAATCTAAGCAGAACTCATGGTCAAAGGTGCCGAGATTCAGAAAAAGGAAATAGGCACGCATAAATACGCAATGGAGCCTTCGACACAACAGGGCCCCACGTCCCAAGAATGACACTCCTGGAATGCTCATCACCTACAAGAGCCCAGATGATCCCCAACTACCGAAGCAGCGGGCCTTACCCCACGGCTCATACCCCGCTCCAAGGTACACACCATCTATGAGTCATTGGAGTGACCCACTAAGACTACTTCCGGTTTTAGCCATGTTGGCTACAATCTGTTTCGTGGCCCCGTTGGCCAGGGGGGGTTCTGGGCACACAAAAGCCCTCTCCCCCCCAGTTAAATCTTGGCCCTCCCGTTGGAGGACTGAGAAAAAATCTCAAAGGCAGGTTACTGAGCAGCGCCAAACCCCACGACATGCTGATTGATCCTCCTACAACTCCCACCTCCCTCCAGAACTCACCCGCAATGCTGGATCCCGCCCCGGAACACCAGACGCTGAGGCTTGCCTCCCTGAATGTCAAAGGGCTGAACTCACCGGCCAAACGCAAGTCTATTCTGCAGAAACTCCAAGATGACGATGCAGCAGTGGTTATGCTACAGGAAACGCACCTCCTGCCGGCAGACTTTGGGCACCTGCAATCCCAACACTTTCCAAAACAACTTTTTGCATCAGGGAATGCCAAGAGGGGTGGCACGGCGATCCTCTTCAGGAAAGAAATAAACCCTCAGATACTGGATATTATACGCTGCCCTGAGGGCCGTTTTATAGCCGTGAAATGCCTATTGAGGGCACAATTATTCTCCATTGCCTGAATATATGCTCCAAATACTGGTCAAGCGACCTTTTATGACTCATTAAGCTCCATACTCTCTCCCTTTCTGGAGGGCCAGACAATAATCGGTGGCGATTTCAACGGGGTCCCGGACCCCAAGAAAGACAAATCGCATCCGCCCTCCCCCAGAATCTTCACTACGGCACTTGCTCTCCTGCGGCTATTCAGAACCTTAGAAGTGGTGGACTCGTGGAGGATACTCAACCCCTCCGAGAAAGACTTCTCCTTTTACTCCTATGTCCACAGAACATTTTCCAGAATAGACCTCCTCCTGGTATCCCCGCACACACTCAAATTCACTAACGAGGTTCGAGGAGCCTGTCCGACCATGCCCCAGTGACACTGGAAATGTGAGTGCATGAGCCATCCCCCCCTCACCGACATAGATGGACACTATATGATCCAATTCTCAACGAGATGCCGCTCAGGGACACTATCGCCACCACAATCAAAAACTTCTTCAAGGAAAACCCCAGCGAAGACACCTCCCCCGCCAACAACTGAGACGCAATGAAGGCGGTAGTACGGGAAGGCCTTCCACAGGAAGAGGAGACAAACCCGCCTGATCCTTGAAGAGGAACTCCAGAAAGCAGAGAAGACCCACAAGGATAAAAGTTGGTCCCCAAAAATGCAGCAATCTATCTGCGTGGCACAAAAGAAGATTGAGGCTCACTATGCCGAGCACACTGCATATCAAATGGCAAAGGCTAAACAATGTTATTATGTTAAGAATAACAAGGCAAACAAATTGTTAGTGGCCAAACTTGCCAAAGCAAAAAGAAACAATACAATCATTGGCCTGCGAGATCCACAAGGCAGAATCCATCATGCTGACCAAGACAAATTACGCCTGGCAACAGCCCACCTGACTCAGGTAATAACCGCCACAGTACGGGATATAGAGGAGCAGAAAGAATATCTGCAGAAGGCTGCGCTCCCCGGCTAAAGAATTCAGCCCGAGATTCCTTGGAGGCACCAATCACCAGAGAGGAGGTGGATGAGGTGATAAAAGCCCTCAAACCTCGGGCCCCTGGCCCTGATGGCTACTCAACCAGATTCTACAAGGTCTTTAAGCCTCAACTGCTAGCGCCACTGGTACACCTGTTCAACTCATTCAGAACCTCAAGCATCATAACTCCATCCATGAAAGAATCAATCACGATCATGCTACCTAAGCCCGGAGGCGACCCGAGAAATCCCACCTCTTACAGGCCAATTGCCCTACTCAATATAGATGCCAACATCTACCCTAAAATCGTAGCAACTCGCATATCTCATATCTTGCCAGAAATAATTCACGCAGGCCAGAGTGGATTTCTCCAGGACTGATCCACAGCTGATAATATTCGCAGAGCCTTAGACCTGGCAGCGCTCGCCTTCCGAAACTCCCAAAAATGGGCTCTCCTGGCACTTGATGCGATCAAAGCATTCGATGAAGTGGACTGGACCTTTATGAGGCTCACTCTCGAGACATTTGGGTTTGGCCCGGAATTTCGCATAATGGTATTGGCCAATTATAAATCACCTAAAACCCTTCTCAGAATCAATGGCACCTTCTCCACCCCGATCACCCTGACTGGTGGCCCCAGACAAGGATGCCCACTGTCACCTCTCCTTTTTGCACTGATCATGGAACCATTTGCCCAACGGATCAGGCGGAACTCCCTGGTTAAAGGCCTTCATACCGGCACCACCCACCACAAACTAGCTGTATACGCGGACGATGTCCTACTGACCATTACGGAGCCTTGCTCCTCTCTACCGCAGGCCTTAGCCGAAATAAAGAACTATGGAAGGGTCACAGGATTTTCCATTAATTTCCAGAAATCAAAAGCGCTGGGAGTGGGGCTGACCCCAGAGGAGCAGAAGAGCCTGATCCCACTGTGCCCAATTCAATGGAAGACAAGGGCAATTGACTACCTGGGGGTTCGGATCCCAGCTGACCCGAAAGCAGTCTATAGTGCAAACTTTCCCCCATAATTCAAGGAACTGGAATCCGACCTCAAACGCTGGGCGACACAAGAAATATCACTAATGGGCCGGATTACGGCATGTAAAATGAACCTGCTTCCGAGATTTCTATACACTTCCTCGTCCCTCCCAGTGCCAATCCCAGCGACAGCCCTCCGGGACATACAGAGGAAAATGCTCCAGTTCATCTGAAGGGGTGGAAAAAAGGGGGGGGAGCTAGAATCCCTAAAACTACAATGCTAGGTAATGCTAAGCTCAGCAGCCTCGGGGTCCCGGACCTACAGAGATACCAAATGGCGGCCCAATTGGCTTGCATCCGGGCATGGCAACTGCTTACCAATCGCCCCAGGTGGGTGGACCTCAAACAATCGCAACTAGCTCTCCCACTGTGCTTCCTTCCACACATTCCACCTACAGTGCGGCGACAGTGGCAGGACCTACTGGCGACCACCAAACACACTGTCATGGTCTGGGATAAGACTCTAAAGCAGAAGGGGATTCCGGTGGGGCTCGGCCCCTCCTCCCCGGTATTCCTGAACCCAACCTTTTCGCCTGGGATATCCACCCAGAACTTCACAACCTGGATCGCGGGAGGCCTGGAGACCCTAGGACAACTCTTTGAAGGAGGACAGCCCTATTCCAGCTTCAGGAAAAGGACAGATTCACATACATCCAACTGTGTCACTGGTGCTCCCACCCACAGACCCACCAAGCAGCTACCCGCCCCCCTACAGCCATCAAACTAACTCTTAGAGAGCTCCTGGCCCGAAGGAAAATCTCCACTCTATATAAACTCCTGCAGAAGGATTTTCTAACCTTCAAAACCTGTTATATGGCCCAATGGGAAGCAGACCTGGGCCACCCTATTGAGGACCAATCATGGGTGGATATCTGGACCCGGACCCACTCCTCGTCAGCGTGCATCACAAACAAGGAATGTGCATACAAGATCCTTATGCGTTGGTACTACCCTCCTCTAAGACTCCATCACATGAATAACACACTTGACCCGCAATGTTGGAGACAATGTGGCCAAGTAAGGTCCTTCTTTCATATGTGGTCGATGTGCACTAAAGCCCAAGACGTTTGGAAACAATGTCTAACAACCATTGCAGAAATCACCCAGATACGGCTACCCCTAGACCCCGAACCCATTCTGCTGGGAGCCCCGATCTCCGGAACCTACCCAAGATCTGGACCCAAAGCTAAACTACTATCTCAGTGCCTTCTGGCGGGCAGAATTGTGGTGGCCCGCAGATGGAAATCTGTACAGGGTCCTCTTATGCCCTTTTGGTGGGTGAAAGTCTGGGAGGTATTAATCGAGGAAAAGGTAAAGGCAGCCAGGGCGGGCCACCTTCATCGTTTCCAAAACATTTGGGGCCCAGTCTTAGACTTTCACCGGAAATTTCCAGCTTTGACTTACAAGCCCCAACTGGCGCGAAGGACTATAAATGATGGAGGCATGTCGCAAGAAACGGGATAGAGGGGGCAACGTTTGGGGACCCAACGACCATGGGGAGGAAAGGGAGTGTAATAGAGCACGTTGTTTCCATGATGCATGTCAAATCTGATCAAATATTGTATAATCATAACCTGCCTTGTTAAAAAATAAACATATAT
Source organism: Ambystoma mexicanum (assembly GCF_040938575.1). Lineage (NCBI taxonomy): Eukaryota > Metazoa > Chordata > Amphibia > Caudata > Ambystomatidae > Ambystoma > Ambystoma mexicanum. Next base: position 980,531,541 of record NC_090927.1, read on the forward strand.
TTTTTTTAAAATGAAGTGCCGCCAAGTAGCCTTTGGCTGTAGCCACTTGTAACCCTGAATGGGTCAAGTGGAGCACGAAAGAAGGAACAGTGGGAAGTTTGCATGTGAAAGGATCAGCTGTGAAACTTGTTCCAATGGCAGCGGTATAGGGATTTAGTTGCTGTTCTTCTAGCCGAAAGCAACACCTCATCACGTCTCCCAGAAGGTCCCAATCCTTTTTGGGGAGGAAGGGTAGCTCAGGGGCAATGTGTTTGTCTTGGAAACAAGACAACGCAGTGCAACAGAGGTTTGAATCCTGATCCCGCGCTTAGAAACCACTCGCTGGTATTAAGCGCGTTATAATAGAACAATAATAATTATAATTATATCTCACCCTCTCAGACACCAGGTGTGGAGATTGAGAGTCCTGACTTCTGGGTGAAGAATGCAACCTCCCTCTTGCAAGAGTAGGTCCTCTCTTTGGGGAAGACGACTTGGAAGGCAGATGGCCATTTTCCAGACGGTCCGGGTACCATGTTCTCCTGGCCCAATCCGGAGCAATGAGGATCATGCTTTTCTCGAACTTCCTCAACCTCCTAATCACGTGAGGAATGGCAGGGAATGAAAGAAACACGTACCGCACTGGAAACTCCCAGTCCACCACAAACGCGTCTCCTAGAGCTCCTCTTGGGGGAAATTCCCTGGAGCAGAACTGTTCGCACTTCTTGTTGACACTGGTCGCAAGCAGATCCATTTGAGGGGTTCCACAAAGGGCAGAGATCTCTAGAAGGACTTCCTGAGCTAACTCCACTCGTGAGAGATCGTGCTCTGCCTGCTCAGAGCATCTGCCTCCGTGTCTTTCTTCTCCGGCTAGATGAACTGGCAGAAAAGTGATAGTTTCATTCAATGCCCAGAACCAGAGTTGCATTGCCTCTCTGCACAGGGGCAGTGACCCTACACCCCCTCTCTTGTTGAGGTAGTGCATGGCCAAGGTTTTGCCTGTCATTATCAGGACACTTTTCCCACGTATTGAGAGCAGAAAGGCCATCAGAGCTAATCTGATTGCCCTCAGCTCTAAAAGGTTGATATGCAGTCTGGACCAGTGGCCGCTGACTGAAATATCTCTCATATGCGCTCACCGTCCTGTTAGGGAAGCGTCTGTCACAACTGTCATCTCCGGCCACGGTTGCCAAAAGGGTTCTCCTCTCATTATATTCTCTTGGCAAGCCCACCACAAGAGATCCTGGGTGACCTTTGTCTGGACCTGTAGAAGGTCTGTCATTCTGCTGGAGAATTGAGACCGCTGGGATCTGAGAGCGCACTGAAGGGATCTCATTCTCAGACAGGCTTCTGGCACCAAAAAAATGCAGATTGCCATCAGGCCGAGTTTCCATGGGATTTCATACACCTGGAGATGTTGGGCACTCAGACATTTTCAGACCATCTGCAAAAGATATTGAGCCTTCAACTCGGATGATGAGGCTTTTCCCGAGTCTGAATCCAGGACTGCTCCAATAACTTGAAGCTTCTGTGAAGGTGTCAAGTGGAACTTCTTGAAGTTCAGGGAGAAGCCCAGCTCATGGAGAAAGTGGCAAGTTCGACTGAGGTGACTCTGAGACTGGAGAACAAGCCCTGATCAACCAGTCATCTAGGTAGGGGTAGATGTCAATCCCCTCCCTTCTTAGACGTGCTGCCACTACTGCTATAAGCTTGGTGAGTACCCTCAGAGCAGAGGTGAGACCGAATGGCAGAACCCAAAACTGATAATGAGAACCGCCAACCGCGAATGTCAGGTACTTTCTGTGCTTCTGATGAATGGGCACATGAAACTAAGCATCCTGAAGGTCCAATGACACCAGCCAATTCTGGATTCGAAGGGCCAGAAGGATCCGCGAAAGAGTTACCATCTTGAACTTGTCCTTCCTGAGGAAATTGTTGAAGCATCTCAAGTCCAAGATGGGTCGCACTCCTTTGTCCTTCTTGGGGATTCGTAAATAGGCAGAGTACTAACCCTGGTTTTTCTCTGCTGTAGGTACCAGCTCTATTGCACCTTTCTCCAACAGGATGAGAATCTCCTGTTGGAGGAGCTGATCTGGAAGCAATGAGGGGCGATCCAGGTTTTTATTTTTTTAAAGAATGGGAGGCAGTAACCATAGGCCACTGTTTGTAGCACCCATGCATCTGAAGTTATGCCTCCCCTACTCCGGAGATGTTGTGACAGTCTGCCTCCTACCACTGATTTGTGGGCGAGGGAGTCATTTTGCTGCTCCAGTTCAAGCTGAGGGCAATTCAGAAGGTGTTGCGTGGGGGGTTCTACCCATTCTGTCTGTGGCTCCATGAGGTGCCCTTCTCTAATCCCTTTGAGAGAACTGACCTCTTTAATCCCTTTGAGAGAACTGACCTCTTCTACTTGAGATGGAAGAGTAGAAGCAAAAAGGACATCCTCTCCACCCTTATCCTGGGGGTTACAGAGGTTGCCCTATTGCTGCCTCAAGAGACTTAGCTGCTGCTCTTGAAGCTTGCAGTTTCTCTAAGCTGCTGTCAGCTTTTTCATCAAACAAATTAAACCCTAATCTCCTGAGCCATGCCAGTCGTCTCTAAACTGTACTGGCAGCCATTGCTCTACTTACAGAGTCAACCGTAACCAGATATGACTGGAATGATTGCCTCATGGCATCTTTTGCACCTTGAATTTGATTTAGGAAGCTGTCCCTCTCCTCGCCTTCCAGAATATGATTGGCTGCAAGGGCAGCCACTACCCAAAACATATGTGTATGTTTCACCAGGGCACTAGTGACATTGGCAGATTTCAGTGCCAAACTGCCTGCACTAAACATTTCCTTCCCAATAACATCCACCTTTCTATCATCCTTGTCAGCAGGAGTGGAAGGATAAGCTGATGCTCCAGAGGATTCTGTTGCAGCCTGAACCACTCGGCTTTCTGGCGTTGGAAGCCTGTTGAGGAAGGGAGGATCTATGGAAGCCGTTCTATATTTCTTTGTCAACATTTTATTAACTGGTGGAATTTAATCTGGCTTCAGCCAATTTTCCATCACCCTCACTCTCAAAGCTGTTTGAAATGGTGATAATACTTCCTTTACTGGACCACTGTCTAATATATCAGTCAAGTAATCTTTCTCCATTATTGCAGCTGGTTTAGACCATTGAAGACGTTCAGAGACCTTACTGATCATAGACCTATAAGATGGATCAGAAAATCCAGCCATCTCTGGGTTTCCAAAATCAGTTTCTGGAGAAGTCTCCCAGCTACTAGTTTCCTTAAGAGTCTCAACAAGATTCTGCAATTTTGACTCTTGAGAAATAAGTTCTTCTGGAACATTGGGTGTTCCAAATTCATAAGCAAATGGATCTTGGTCCTCCTCTTCCTCAAAGATAGACCCCATAGATCTAAAGAAACCTTATCTAGGAAGAGGTTTGTATGATTTTGTCTAATCTGTCGAAGTCTTTGAAAGCTTTTGAGGCACTGAATGGGCTGATGGCGCTGAAAGCACAAAGGCCTACGATTACTTCAAAGAAGGAGTCAGTGAATACCTTGATGGCTTTAATTTTATTACATGCCTCAAGGGTTCTGGTGAGTCTCTCAATAGCTTCGATAGCTTTGGAGAAAGCCTTGAGACCGGAGTTGAAGCTCCTGAACCTTTTATCTTCGAGGAGAAAGATGAAGAATCGACTTGTGTCGAGGTACCTCTCTTTCCGGGCTCTTAAGCATGCAGGAAGGAGACGCATCCAACTCCCTGCTGGTCCTTCAAGACAGAGAGGGGTGGCTAGCTTTCTTTGACTCCTTGAAAGGGGCACTCAGAGGAGGTGCACTCCTAAAAATGTTAAGCATTTTTTGATGGAAATCTTACCATTCTGCAGGAGTCAATGACTTTTTAGAAAAGGGGACTCTGTCGGGAGAGGAGGAAGAAGTCGATGGAGACTTATGGTATCGCTTCTTACTATTTTTGTAAGAGGCTCACAAACGTCATGTCCTCGATCTAGAGCACTTCTGGTGCCTAGATTGCTTTTTCTCAGGGGATACGTCCCTCGAATCAGAGGAAGATTTCCTTTTGGATGGAGTAATGGAGGGGGATTTGGGAGATGGTTTACCTGCCTTGATCTTACCCTTCTTTTCCCGCAATGCCTTTACAGTCATGGGGCCTCATTACGACCCTGGCGGAAATCGAAAAACGATGGCAGAAATGCAATACCGCCATCGAATAGCGCTCGGTGCGACTATGACCCGTCACCGCAAAGTACGATGCCATTAGCGACACCGTAGTGAACGCCAACGCTAACTGCACCAAGTACGCGCGCGCGCGCCATGCCAAACCGTAATTACCACCATGGCGCAACGGTACGCGAATTCTGACCCTAGCGGACATGCACCTAACGCCATCAAGCACGGCGGAAAGTACCATTCCGCCATGGTGAGAAGTACGGCATCGCGAACCAACCGTAAACGGCCCCACTGAGTGCCTGTACACCGCTCCCTGGCCACATTGTACAACTCCCCGTAGGTGCAATGAAGTCACACAATGCAACCAGTGAAATGTACTAGTCATCCATGCCTGCCAACGAACAAATGAATCTCAAGAGGGGCCAATGGGAGCTGCAGGGCACAGATGGCACGAATACAGAAGCCATCCCAATGGACATGACCTCAGTCTCCCACCAAGAAACGCACGCAAACACAGGCACCTGTGACCAGCAATATTCCGAAAATCACATCATTCCACCAATACACCTGGCTGACCGGCATCTGTTACACAAAAGCTAATCCCCCGCCCCTGAGCATGACATCATTAAAACAGTCATATTGGCAGCCCTAATCCCTGACCTCACTGGGCTTCGTAGGCAAACGCGCCCAGCACAGTACCACGCAACTATACTCCGAAGCTGGAACCCAATGCAGATCTCCTCACAATACATCGCTCCCCAAATAGGAATATGCCACATCACTTGCAAAGAAGAACGCTACACGGTCCATATCAGAATAGAAATGTAATGCACAACATAATTCACCAAGCCCATACAGCCATTAGGCCATGAACTCCAAAACACATTTCACCATTGTGGGCTGCATCCGCAATAAATGACCAGCTACTTCTTGTGTGACGCCCTGTTCCTTCATGGTACACAGGGGCTACATTCTCGTACGAAAAGGCAACATGGAAGCGCCTAGAACCGCAGGGCCGTCCCAATAGGGAGGCACTAGTCCAGCTGAAAGGCCGAAATGTTGCTCCTAGCCACTAGTACTGCGTAAGGGCATGTGGCCCATTGGCGATCGTCCCATAAGATCGTAATGCTGCTCCACTGATTAACACGAAGCAGCAGGTGTCGGGAGTAAAATCCATCTGCAGGAGTGGCATACAGATGGCAGTGGCAAAAGGGGAGGAGATACCTGTCAACCAAATGAAATGAAAAAGAACAGTATGGCCATCAGAACTACATTTGAATTACTCACTTCAATGATCACACCAAATCCACAGCCATATGCATGCTAGCCCACTCCAAAGGATCATCACCACCCAAAAACCACTTGCGAATCATAACTATCTATATCGAGGTGAAAACACCATCACAAACGAGTGTACCTGTGCATGCGTCTGTTAAAACAGAATCCATCAGATGGGATTGGTAACGTGCATAGACACAAGTGTCTGAAGGTGCGTCGAGACAGGGAGGGCTCAACAAGGCCAGATAGACGATGGTCCCACTATGGCAGCCCTGCATCACATAGCGCAGGGGAGGCGGACAGATTCCAAGAAGCCCTGTACATGGCAAACTCTGTATCAATTCATCTGTCCATGCATCCATTCATCATTCCCTCATCCCGTAATGAGAACGCCTGTTTCCATACTCACATAACATGTGAAATTTCCATTGAGTCTGTGCGTTATGCAGCCTGCAAAATCCACTGTGCCCCAGCCCGTAATTCCAGTGTTGTGAAGTAACATGTATTTGGGAACGGAACGTCTGGCCTCATCGTCCACTTCGCCATTGCGCATCCCAAACTATTCATATCAATCATTGCATCCTCGCCATGGCCCCTGTCCCAAGGACATTGAACAATAGAACGTTATATTTGCAGTCAGACCTGTGGGCATCTCCTCGCCGCTAGCTGAAAACCGAAAGCGCCGCCCTTCGAATTCCTCATTTGCAACATCACGTCGAAAAGGCATCTGTGGCCGCTTGAAATCACAAATTAATCCATCTAGTGCGGCTGTGTGTGAAAATGGCAACAGCCTTCACTCACAAATGGGACGCCCCGCCCGTCGTTGAACCTCGGTACAGTGATGCATGAGGGTCCACCGTTACTCGAGTACTACGTTCCACTGACCCTTCACAAGTCTGTTTGCGACTGCAAAGATAGTATGTGAAACAATGGGACCATAGCCGAATGAACATATCAACCAATGTTACACTGCCATCGGGTACAAATACATGATTGTAATAGCAAGATGCCATTCGTCGAATTGCAGCGTTGTGTGCGGGACGTGCTCGCCCAAAGGGGAGAGCAGCTTGCACAGGTGGAATGAATCACCACAGGTGGAGGCCATACAGCCTGAAAACACATAAATTGCACGCCCAGTCTCCCCCCACAACCACTCCGAAATGCTACCGGCAGGACTAGCTATGTTGGCCCTGGGGGACCTGATAGCACTGCAGGTACTCCAACTTCAAGAAGAAGACGAACACCAACTACAACCGGCCGCACGGAGGAGACGCAGGAGGAGGAGGAGGGCAAGGCAGGGCCAGCAAGGGCCGCCAGCACAGCCACTACCACCACGCAGGCAGCCCGCAATCCCACGCCTCCGAGCACATCCATTCAACCTCACTGATGAGCAGATCCACACCCTCTACCGTTTGGACCGGGACACCATAACCGCCATTGTGGACATGACACAGGCTGACCTTGTCAGCATGATAGATAGCCCAACCGCCATCCCACCCCTACTGAAGGTGGTGTCTGTACTCCACTTCCTGGCCACAGGCACCTACCAGCACACAGTCGGACAGTTGCATGGCATTTCACAGCCACTGTTCTCACGGACACTATTGCAAGTGCTCGATGCCCTCCTGAAGCACGCAGACGACTACATCTCTCTACCACGCTCGGAGCAGGAAATTACGAACACAAAAGTGGGATTCCATGCACTTGCCGGCATACCGGGTTGCATTGGTGCCATCGACTGCACCCATGTGGAATTGGTCGTCCCACATGCCATGGAGGCCCAGTACCGCAACCGGAAACAATTTCATTCTCTGAATGTACAAATGGTGTGTGACTCCAACAGGATCATTACACATTGTTGTGCCCGATTCCCTGGATCAACCCATGATTCTATGATCTTGAGGAACTCTACAATACCACGCTACATGGAGCGACACGCAGGGAACAGATCCTGGCTACTCAGTGAGTCTCATTTCATGCATGATGATGTGGGGTATGTGATGCGGCAATGACCTGGCAGGAAGGGGGGGGTGCGTACGTAGCAATGGCATTCCACATGATTCGTTTATCGTCCACATACAGGTGATGCCGGATATCCACTAAAGAGATGGCTCCTCACACCAGTCCGGAACCCACGGGACCAGCATGAGGAGGACTACAACCATGCCCACTCACGTACCCGTGTAGTCATAGAACAGGCATTCGGCCTACTGAAGACTCATTTCTGGTGCCTCAGCAGGTCTGGCGGGGCACTCCTGTACCGCCATGTGAAGGTTGCGAAGATGGTGATGGCATGTGTCATGCTACACAACATGTGCGTACGTAGAAATGTGCCCATGCCCCCTGACGCAGAACTGCAAGCACCTGAAGATGGTCATGATGAGGGTGGGGATGTGGCAGCACCTCAAGGAGTCTGCGAGGCACAGGAGGGCCGTGACATTCGTCAGCATCTCATAGATGCATGCTTCTAGCACTCACGCCTGGTGGCTGATACATGGACACGGGACTCGTGGCACTGTGTGTGTATGGTACATGCACAATATGGACTGTACGCCTATAATGGCCTCGTACACAAAGATCAATGTCCACACATCTCATTGGTTGATCGTGCATTGTTTATGGCATATGTGATATCATGTTAAACACCCTATCGACCCGCCACCCAAGTGAGCCCAACACCCCCCCTCCACCCTCCTACCTCCCCCCCGAACACCAGTGTCCAGAGATGCTCATTGTCAGTGGGCAGTCGCTATTGCAAGCCCCCTCTGCGGGTATCAGGGGCACCCCTGCCTGTGGAGCGCAGGTTCCTCCCAGATCTACTTTGGGGGCTGCCCTGGACGGAACTTGCAACGGATGATGTCTCTGCCTGCTCACGTCCATGCATGTCCCTAAGGGTTTGTGAGAGCTCAGTGAGCACACGGCGCACTGCGGCAAGTTCGGAACATACGTCTTTGGACGTCGCATGCAGTTCCCCCCTCAGGCTCTCGGTGCTTCTCTCCATTTGGACTCTCAGGCTCTTGGTGCTACTCTCCATTTGGACTCTCAGGCACTCGGTGCTACTCTCCATTTGTGCCCTTAGTGTCTCTGTACTTCTCTCCATTTCAGCCCTAAGTGTCTCAGTTGATGTTTCTATGTCTGCCTTAGTGCCCCCACATTCATCGGCATGGTCCTTGAGGAGCGTGGCCAGTTGCTGCTGTTGCACGATTAACTGGTCGAGGGACTGTTGCCTCTGCTGGGCCATGGCCATTTGCGGTGGTGTCACAGAGTGGCTGTTCGCCTCATGTTGCCCTGCCACAGGGCTTGTGGGGGATGGCCAGTCGTCGTCTTGTGGGTGCCCCTGCGTGGTATCCTCATGGTGTACGGGATGGAACAGACAGGGGGATTGGGACAGGTCATGGATGGATCTGACTTCGACATCCCCGTTTTCTGTGTCGGAGCATGCTGCCATTAATGCAGTGTCACCTATGGTGCTGCTGCCACCAGAAGCAGTGCCTACTGTGGCATCCATTGGGGGGACCTGTGGTGGTGGTGGTGTGGGCATGCTGGCTGCTGGGGTGCCTGTTGGAGTTCCCTCCTCTGTGCTGCCACTTGATTTGTGCTGCTGCCGTGTCTTGATGCGTGCAGCTGAGGTGGAGGGTCTTTGGCCGTTGGTCTTGGCCCTCTTTGCAGGTGTGCTGGTAGGGGTGTCCTGGAGCTCGTCGTTTGGATCGGACCCTGTGGTGGAGTAAAGGAGGGCGAGCGTTATTAATGGGTCTGTGGGAATTGGAATGGCAATGTATCACATGCATTGGGGTGGTACCTGAGGGTGATTTGGGTCGGGGCCTTGGAGGTGGTTTCATTTGTGTGTGGTGTGAGGGTGCAGTTGTTTGGCAGCCTGCAGTTAGGGTGTGCCTGCTGCACGTGTAGAGGGTGTTTTTAGGATTTTTAATTATTTATGTATTTGATGTGAGTTTTGAAGTGTGCTATCAGGCCTATGTATGTGGACGTTCTCCTGGACATGTGTTACTGTTGCACTATGTGGGCACGTGGTACTTCACATGATTGGACATTGTGGTTTTGGCATTGTTTTATTTGGGCCACCTACCTGATTCTTCGGATGTCTGCACTCCTTTCTCCATCCCTCCGACTCCCTCTATGCTCTCCATTCCTATGGTGGAGGCACAGATTTCTTCCCAGGGGGTCAACTTGATGGGTGATTCCGATCCTCCCCCGGTGGCTGTGGCAATGTTGCGGTTGGCAGAAAGTATGCTACGGACGCGTATCCGCAGGTCGTCCCATCGCTTTCTGCATTGCTGTGGGTTGCGGGGTGCGGTCCCCACCGCACTTACCCGCTGTGCCACCAGGGCCCATATGGCCTTCTTGTTCGCAAGTGCCGTCCTGGTCATTTGCGTGGAGAAGACGGCGGCTGCATTCTCCTGGAGGGTCTCTGTGAGTACGGTGAGTTCCTCACGGGAGAAGTGGACCTGCCGCTTGCGGTCGCACGCTTTCTTCGCTACTTTTCCCATTTTTCTTGGTTTCACTAGGGTGGATGACGGGTTGGGATGTGTCTCAGGGTAGTATTTTTAATGGTTGTGTGGATTTATTGGTTTGTAGGTGTACGGCGTGATGTTTCCGTTCCGGGACCATGCTTTTACTTCCGTTTCCGTATATTTACGGTCACCGTACTTTCCGGTTGGCGCTCACTGCGGTGTCCGCTGAGATGGGTGGCGGTATTGCACCTAGGGCGCCGTACGGCGGCGGTGTGGGCCGTTTTGGGGTCATTTCCGCCATCGCGGACTTTGCACTTCCGCCATGGCGTGGTGCTCGTGCCCGATGGGTCGGAATGAGCCGCACTTTGCTCCATCGTGCAATGGCGGAAACGCTATTTACGCTGTGGCGGTCCGGTCAGTCACTTTCCGCCAGGGTCGTAATGAGGGCCATGGACTGGCACGAGCCACAATCATCGACCTTGTGGCCTGCTCCCAGACACTGTACAATTGTCATCACACAATTTACTTGCTGTATAAGCGCCTTACAAATGCACAATAAAATAAAATAAAAATAGACATACACAGTGCGGGTTCGTGATGGACATTTTTCCTCACGCAGTCGGCACACTGCTTAAACCTGGTTTCCGGTGTCGTGGACATGTCGAATAAATGAAGAATCGACTTCTGAAGTAATAAGTATTTCGAAAATCCACAGAGGCAATGTCGGTCCAAAGCACCTAGCATGCAGAAAAAACTGAACTGAGGTAACAGTCACTGCGCGTGCTTCATATACCAACGTCGACATCATGGCCGAGGACAATACTGAGGCCATCGAGGGCCATGACTCGATGCTGTACGACGCTTGACTCTATGAAAAAAGATTCCCAAACAAGCTGCAAGCAGACTTGGAGATATCACAAATGAGGACTATGTGGGAGGACACAATTAATTTGAATGCTAACCTTTACTAAAAGGGTTTTGCATTCCTTTCAGAAACCTGATCATCTGGGCCAGAATGCAGCACATGATGGTCAGCATTTCTGCTATCTTGACACAGAATGCAACCTTTCACTATAAGGGTTTACATTCCTCAAAGAAAGCTTGGAGCTTGGTTCAACATGCAGCACATGATAGTCATCATTTCTGCTATCTTGACACAGAATGCTAACTTCCACTAAAAGCGTATTGCATTCCTTCAAGAAACTTGGGAATCTGGGTCAGCATGCAGAACATGATGGTCAACATTTCTGCCATCTTATAACAGAATGCTACCTTTTACTGCAGGGTTTTGCATCCCTTCAGGAAACCTGATAATATTGGCTAGCATGCAGCACATGATGGTCAGCATTTCTGCTATCTTGACACAGAATGCTACCTTTTACTGCAAGGTTTTGCAGCACATCAGCAGTTTCTGCTCCTCTGACTTTAGTTGAGAGCTGTGCATTTCTTCTCAGCCTTGGCATCTCAGAGGTTTGTGACATTACAATAGACGTTTGTGACTAAAGCCAGCACATGGGCGCACAGTTGGGTGTTTTAGGTAAACTCGGAATTATGGTTATTATATTATGGCGACTTAGAACCCGCTGTCTAGTAAATCTTTGGTGGTCTTTTCTTTCACAATTGCAGTCACATTCATCGTGGATCTCAAAAGACCTGCAGGTATTCCTCGATATTCTCATGTTTGGATGTTTGCAGCGAGCGTCAAAAGTTCATGGGCGAAGGAGGCTGCCTGTTTCCCTCTTGTTGTTGTCGTTGGTGTCATAGAATTCATGTTCATGGTGGGTCAGGTGATAGACCACTCTCATGGATTGGTCGCTGATGCAGGTTGGATGGCAGAACCTCTTCAATCTCCCTTTGATGTAACCGACAATGAATTGCTTGCACTTGAAGTACCGAACATAGTGCTGGACACAAATCTGTTGAAATTCACTTTTCCATTGGCAGCTAAACAGCATGCAAACTTACGAAAGGAAAGCACGCCTATACAAAAAACTGCAAATGGCAATAAGGATGTTAACCAAACCAAGCCGTTAACCATTGCATGTAATAGAAGTGAGACAAATGTCCCATCCTTATTAAACAGTGGCGATATATCACCTGGAGTCGCAACTGGGAACCTTACAAATGGTTTACATCGGGGTCTCTGTAATGAATTTCCATCAAAGGAGATCGATTTGGCAGCGCGAGAAGCACGCTTGACCAGGAGACTCCTAGCCGACTTTGAGGAAATGAAAGAAAGATTAGCTGCAAGCTTCTCACTTGGTACCTCGAGTAATAACACTGTGGAAATAGTCACTGGTCAAATTATAGCAGGCGAACAAGAGTGCATTACTAGTGGCAAAGTGACAAGCTTGAACCAGAAATTTTTCAAGCAGAAGCGTGTTACCGTCAGCCTGGACTCAAATCTGGTGAATGAAACGACGCTATACCCAAAAAGTCAAGTAAAGCATTTTTACACAAAGGCCGATACTAGCTCTAAAACGAAAATCCAGAGGGGATATGCTCCTGATGAGCAAATTCAGCAATGGCCGCAAAGCACTCCAGTAAACAGCAGGAGCGACCAGAGCATTTCAAGTAAGGAGAATTATTGCAGTCCGCAAAGTAAAGACCCAGAATCAAAATCAAACTTATCAGTTGCTGCTGCCATACAGATTCACAATAACGTTTTGGCCGCTACATCACTGGCTTTGATTCCATTTATAAAGCTGTATGAAAGCCTAAATGAATCTTCCCAAAACAATGGAGCTGTAATGAGGCATTTGGACGACAAAATAAACAAAATCGAAACGCAATTTGTGGCCTTTCAATTAAGACAGGAAGCTGAAAACACCCAGTCTGCCGAACAGATGAGCAGGCATTTCGAACAGTTGCTGATTGAACATAAAGGAACCAAACTGCGTGTAGATGAAATGCTTAGCAGCATTAAACAAATGCCAATACAATCATTGGAGAAACGAGCCTCTTTTGCAAATAATGCCCACGGTGGAATAGACATAGGGACACAATGCAAAATAGAAGAAGATATATCTGTAATGGACAACTCAAATGATAAAAATACTATAGTCAATGGGTCTAATTCACATGTTCTCATTGACTTAACAGAAAAAAGTGTAAAAACGACATCCAGGTCGACAACGAAAGGCATGGCCCCTGAAGCAAATGAGATTGCCGACAGCCTAAAACAATCGTCAGCGGCAGACATTAAAGATTCGAATGCCAAAATCAGCAAAAGAGGCAGAGAGACAAGTACAGTACCTGAGAAGTGTTTAGAGAATCCATCGTGCTCTTCCGCAAAAGCATTGTATGGTACATTTAGCGGTCCCGCAAAATATCTTGAGATTACAGTGAGTAAAGGAAAACTGATCACAGAGATAAAAGGTCATGCAAAGAAAAAGCTTGACAAAAAAAAGAACATTCAGGCCTTAACAAAACACAGAAGCAACACAAGGCAATTTATAAGAAATTTGACCACGCCTGTGAAACCAAAGTCAAATGAAAGCGAAACACTTGGCAGACCAAACAGAAACAATAAAGAGGGAAAAGAAGAGAAAAGAGCGGGACCTGCATGTAAAGCGATTGCTAATCCAAAAAAGCGGATGAGAATTGAATCTGAACAGAGCTCTTCTGCCTCTGGGGACCTATTGGAAGAACTATGCAACCTGTCTACACATTCTGACGACAAAGTTGAGGAACGTCCCCAAGGATCTGCCGCAGACTTTTCGAACGTGTCTACAAGTAGTTCAGATTCACCAAGACAGACCAAACCAGAGAAACCTCTCTTAAAGAAAACAAGCCGCCATAAAAATGTAAAAGGAGAGACCTGGGAGAAAGAAAGAACCACTTGTGACCACCCATCTGAACGGAATAAAGGACTTGCAGATTCCAGCTCCAAGTCAGCAAACAACTTACGTTCTGTATTGAACCCGAAATATACAACAGCGCATAGCCGTAATTCGTCTTCCGAATTACATGAAGCTACTCGAGGTGAGCACAAGCCATCCTCCCAAAAAATTATGATTGAAAATATATTCAGAAATGAACTAGATGTCAACTCGAACCGCGCAAACATCATGCGTCTACTGCATGCAGTACCAGTGCTACGGACCATTAGGTCCGATGACATCCACATTGTAGAATACTTATCGGAAGATCGAGTAGACTTTGTACTACTCCATATTAACTCCCAAGCGGTACGTAATATGTTATTGACCGCAAAGCAAGATCTCCTGTGCTTAGGGTTTGAGATCTCGCCCAACGACTCAACAGGAAGACCTGAGGAGACAGCTAAAATCTTTACCATTCCTAAATTCAAAGAATGGGAATGCTGCCGTCAAGTGAACTAAGCATTAGCTCGCCAAAGTGGAAACTGATGCTCCTGTGACTGTGATTTCGTGGAATACAAGGGGCTTCAGCCATTTATACAATGACTTTCCTGTAGATTTAACTGATAATTTTGCAATTTGTCTCCAGGAAACCTGGATGTGTGTGCCACCAGTCAAAGATGGCTACGTAACACTGTTAAATCCAGCAGAAAAAAAACAACAAAGGACGCGCTTTCTCCCGACTAATCACAATGATAAAGTCAGGAACAAACTGGGAAGTAATTGAAAAAATTAATCCCAACGGTTATGTCCAAGGAACATTACTTCAAACCCTGAATGTTCGCAATAATAAAAAATACCTCTTAATGCTGAACGTGTATTGGAACCCTTTAAAAATCTCGGCTGACGCGTTCATATCTGCTGTGACGAAAATAATAGATAACTATCAAAGGACTTGCTTAAACATTGCAATTATCCTATGTGGAGACCTGAAAATCTCCTGGTTTGATGAACACAAGAAGCTTATTGAAGTTAAATCGAAAGATGGATGTCCAGGAAATGCAAGAAGATCGCAATGGAGCAAAGAACTAGAAGCTTGTGATTGCATGATGGTAAATGGACATGTGAGAGGTGACATACCACCAAATTTCACCTGGCAAAATATGGGCTATAAAAAGACCATAGACTACTTCTGGACATCAAGAAATGTGTTTGTAACAATTAACAAATTACAAATTATACCAACAACAAATAGTGATCATTGCCCATTAGTAATGTCATGGCCGCTAATGTGCAAAAGGAAATCTGACAGTAATAGTCAAGCACTAGAGGTAAACTACGGGCGAAATCGACTAAGAATAAAAGAATATCAAATCATCAAAATGTCAAATGAGATACAGGAGACAAACTATGATATTGCTGATCCATTAGACTACATACCGCTGCTACCAAGTCTGAAAACAGGCTTTTCTGAAAAAAAATCGCCAAAGTAACAACGACCATAAACATAAATGGAGTGTCACTTTAAAAAATCAAAAAAAGCAGCTTAGGAAAGACTTAACCAAATTATAAAAACAGCATGGAAAGAATGCCGTGAGCAAATTAAAACAGAGAAAACAACACTATCGAAATTGGCTAAAAACCTTTTCCCATCAGAGAGATCAAGAGCATGGTGAAGAAATGCTGGCATTGATAAAAAAAAACAACTCTGGAATTTGGAAAATTCTGAATAAAGGAACAGTTAATCAAGACACCTTAATGACAAATGGAGTGGCTGAAAACGACTGAGTAACGCACTTTCAAAAGGTTTTCACAGGAAAGGAAATGCCACACTCAATAGCAAGTGGAAATGATGACACAGCCTGGGATATAATAGAGACCAGCGAAGATATCCTCATAGCCATATCAAAGCTGAAGACATCAAGAGCTGCCGGCGCAGACGGCATCAGTAACACGTTGCTAAAAGAACACAAACATGTGTGGTCGACATTTATTGAAAAGCCGTTTGTGGCAATGGCAGACAGAAAGCAGATCCCGAGATCATGGACTGAGGCAATAATAGTACCAGTGTACAAGAAGGCCAGTCGGGACGATCCTGCCAACTACCGCCCGATTGCCTTTCTGGACACTATTGGTAAAGTGTTGGCGACATTTCTGCAAAAAAAGCTATCTACATGGGCCAAGGAAGTAGATCTACATGAATTTAGACAAAGAGGATTCACAAAGGGCGTGGGAAGAGAGAATAACCTAGCCTAGGTGAACTTGTTGAAGCTCGATGCATTAAACAAGAAGGACAACTTATTCATGGCTTTCATCGATTTGCAGCAAGCATTCGATTCAATAAATCGAAATAAATTATGGGAGAAGTTGGAAAACAGAAACTGTCTGAATGCTCTATTGTTACCTATAAAGGCATTGCACTCCAACACAACAATCAGAGTGAGACTAAATGCAAGTGGAGACCTGTCCAAATCTATCACTACCACCAGAGGGGTGAAACAGGGATGTCCACTTGCAGCTATCCTGTTTAAACTCTACATTGCTGACATCTCCACAGCCTTAGCAAGTGTCAACTGTTTCCCTCCAAAAATCAACGGCCATCATATAAGTTATGTGATCTATGCCGATGACATAGTACTGTTTGACAAGACTCGGATAGGGCTACAGCGGCTTTTGTTGAAACTTGAAACCTACATGATCGATAACGATCTGTCAATCAACGTGAAAAAACAAAAATCATGAAGTTTGGCAGCGATCGGGTCGCCAAAAATAAGAACTTTAAATGGCGAATTGATAACAAATTGATTGAGGAAGTCACAGAAATTTGTTATTTAGGAATACTGATGAACACCTCGATACGTGAGTGGAGTTGGGTTCAAGACTTATTCTATCGGACTCTAACGCTTGCCTTACAAGGAGCAAGACTGCATACTTTATATGGAAAATTCTCAGTAACACCGCTCCGCACGTTTTACCTTCAAAAAGTGGTCCCTACAATAGCTTTTGGGGCAGAAGCCGGCTGGAATATAGACCAAAAGATCTGGTCTAAAATGGCAGGCTTATTCTGGCGCCAAGTCTTGAGGTTACCTAAATATCTCTCAATGACTATAATACATCATGAACTGGCCCTGGAAAGTCTTTATGGAACAGTACTATGGAAATCCATGTCCTTTTTATGAAAGATGGAAATATCGAATCCTGAACCAGCATATAAAATATTAAGATCAGGAGGAAAACATCAACACAAAGATTTGCTCTTAAGATGGGCAGAAAAAGTGAAAGCCATCATGCACAATGCAAATATCTCAATGGACACACTGACGAATCGTCCTCAAATCGCGAGAACTAAGTTGAAAGAGTGGTTATGGATTAATAACCTGGATAAGTATGGAAAGATGCCGACAGCCTTAGATCTTCGACCGACAAAGAATAAAGTGGATAAAATGCCAAAATACCTCTGTCAATTTCCCTCGAGATATCATCGAGACACATTTCTCAGACTAAGAATGAACATACATAACACAAACCAAATGATGGTGATGAGAAAAATGAAGCCTGTCACCGATGAAGCTTGTAGGCATTGCCAAACTCATGTGGAGTCACTAAAACATCTGATAATCGAATGTGTGGCTATAAGCGATTTGAGATCCATCCATTTGAGTAAATGTAAGCCTGCAAACGATATGTTGGAAGATCTGTGGCTCCGGATACTGAGTGGAAGCTCGGTATACCTAACCTGTTCAGTGATAAATTTCCTAGACAAAGTCATAAACTGAAAGGATAAGAACTTAAATTGACATTGGAAGTGCTACTAATGAATTGATGTAAAGAGTTGTAATAAAAGTTTGTAAGAAACTAGATGTTACAAATAAAAAAAAAAAAAAAAAAGAACGTCTCATCTCACTCATTCCAGTGAGCATTGAGCAACATCGTTGGCAGCAATCTGCTGTAATCCACTAACTCATTTCATCAGTGCACCATTTGGCTCTTAGGGTGTTTTTCCAAGTTGCTCCACGGCTGACTGGTTCTCAACAATTTTTCCTTCCAGAGTCCTGAAACATCTCATCAATTGTTTTTGATGTGGGCTTATTTTCATTTTTCTTGACATTTTTGGTGGAATATCATCATTTAGGTGGATTTGGCATCTCTCGAAATTTGCTACATTATGTAGGCATTTATGTCACTTGATGCACCTCCCTTTTCTGGTAAGCAAGATCTAACAATTGTTCAATGCAGTTACAAACGCAGACAGAGAGAGAGAGAGACAGAGAGAGAGAGAGAGAGGTCGAAGAGATATTGAAGAGATAATGAGAGATCATGAAAGAGAGAAGGGAGTAAAGGGAACAAAGACAAATAGGCAGTTGAGGAAGAAGTGATAACGAACAAGTGGGTACAAGGGAGAGCGAAATGCACTACTCAGAAGAGAGCAACAGTGGAGCATAGTAAAATTCACTGTTCTGGTGAACGAGATGGGGAAAGTAAAAAAGACAAACACAACTAGTTGCAGGATGCACCATGTAACGGGAATGCATGACAAAAAAGGGCATTAACTAACAATATCTTACTCTGTCCAATGGTCTTCAGCCCCATGAGCTCGTCTGTTCCACCATCCGACTGAAGATGAGGATACACCAGAGCACACAAGCAGAATTTACTGCAGCAGGTCTCCACTGCAGTGGCACTCGACCCTGAGAGGGAGGCCCTGAGTTAAGCAGGCAAGTCCTAGGCTGTTTGTTACTTGTGGCTCAGTTCCCTCGAGAATTTGTTTGTCGAAAAAGTTACAAAAACAAGTCACTTGTAGCCAAGAGAGCTGACACAGAACAGTGCCCCTATTTATAACTTCAGCTTGTATGAGGTTCCAAATTGTGAACGCTTGTCCCTGACCATTGTCTCCCCTTCCAGGAACCGTACAGCTACCTTGCAGCTGACAGTTTCCTCAACCACACAGGACGTTCAGTAGTCCCTTTCATACCCTGATCAAATCCCAGGAACGAAGGAAGTAATTCCATATGCATTTGAAGAAGTACATGCACACAATTAGGGAATTAAATGCATCTGTATATTTCACGTTCTGCACGACGATGGCTAAGCATGGCCCCAGGAGATGTCAAAACACATGTATCCATACAGTAGTAAATCTTAATTACTATAAATAGTCACAGGGCCTCATTATGAGTCAGCTGGTCCGGAAAGAACGGTGGTGGTAAATCCGCCACCACCATTCTTTCTGGACCGGCTGATCTCGAGTTCTGCAGGCGGGAGGTGTCACTCCCGCGAGGTCTGACCTGGTGGGTTTAGCACCACCCGCCTGCAGGCGGACATGGAAACACTGGCACCATTACAACATGGTGCTGGTGTTTCCACTTCCCCACTCCCAAGGAGTCCTATGGGACTCCATGGGAATGGGGACTTACAGAATTCCGCCTCTGGAATTCCTGGGTCACCGGGGTCGTAATGCCCCAGTAATTCCAGGAATCACGGAGGCAGAATGGTAATACCTGTCCGGCGGTAACCTGCCGGTTTTTCCAGCTCGGTTACCGCCGGACTCGTAATGAGGCCCCCACACTTCACTGACTTAAAGTGTTGAATGACTGTGAAACAGGGGTTGCAGAGAAGCTACTGTCTTCCGGGAGACAGGGAAGAGGAAGAAACAAGGGATTCTATCCATTTACTAAGTGGAGTTGCAATGCCAGCGTGACATTTTTACTCTATCCATAGCTACAGAAGCTGAAGATTTAGAAGATGGCAGGTGAAAAACTAACCCGAGATCAACACATGGAAATAAGGAATGGTAGAGAGCTAGAAGATGTTTGAAACCAAAGAGAAACAGGTAGACAGGCAGAGAGTAGGGAAGAGAGAGAGGTGCATGGAAAAGGGAATACAGAGCGGGAAACGAGAGGATGTTAGAAAGCTGAAGCATCACAGATTCAATGCAGAAAAGTAAAAAGATAGAGAAAAGGAAATGAGAGATAGAGATGAGCTGTGCTATGGTAGTCATGGGGAAGAGTGGAGAGACATGCTCAAGAGAGAGAAAGTAGCATGGGGGCTCTGAAAAGAAAGGGAGAAAGGGCAGAGAATTAAAAGACAGTCAGAGAAAAGGTGCGAGAAGGGATTAGAGAAGGCAAGAAGAGGGCTAAAAAGATAGAAGAAAAAGCGAGTGGGAGAATGAGAAGTGGAACAGAGACAGAAAGAGAGCATTGGAATTGGGAAGCCAGTGTAGAAGGCAATATGGGAAAAGGAGAGAGCAAGAAGGGGAAGAAATATAGCAGAGAGATACAGAGAGATTGAAAAAAGGGAGATAATGTGAGCTATGGGTTGAGTCAGAAAGAAACAGAGATGTTTCAAAGGGTAAAGAAAGAGGTGAATACAGAGGAAGAGAGTGAGAGAGATGTCTGTAGGGTCAAGGGAGAGAATAAATAGGATGGGAATGAGGGATGAAGAGGTGAATAGAGAGAACAAGATGGGCAGAAGGAGATAGGATGGTAGAGGAAGATTAGATACTCATAAAAGAGGTGAAAGAGAGGGAGAGAAAAAAGATTTTACGGACAAAAAGATTGGTGAGAACAGCGACAGAGAATCAGGTAAAGCATACCCACAAAAAGCAATACAGTACAGATGGCAGATGACAGCCTGATCCCTAATAACCAACACAGAACCAAGTAAAGATCTGACACTGGTCGCCAATAACCAAAGTAGAACTGAGTAAAGATCTGCGACTGGTAGCCATTAACCAACACAGAACCAAGTAAAGATCTGAAACTGGTCACCAATAACCGACACAGAATCAAGTAGAGATTTTAGACTTTTTGCTGCTATCCTTGTCGCCACTGCCCAACACAAAGCAAAGTATAGATCTGAGACTGGATGCCAGTAACCAACACAGAGCCATGTCTAGATCTGAAACTGGTTGCCAATACCCAATGCAAAACCAAGCATAGATCTGAGACTGGTTGCCAGAATATAACACAGAACCATGTATGTATCTGAGCCTGAACACAATAAACCAATACAGGATCCCGTACAGATCTAAGCTTTACCTCTATAAGCCGACACATACCGATTACATATCTGAGCTTGAACATCATAAATAATCACAGAACCAGGTGCATACCTAAGACAGCTCATTGTAGACTTTCACTGACGCCATGAGAGTACAGTTATAAACATGACCCCTTCATGCACATGCATTGTAAAACTAATTAGTTATCTGTGTGGGGGAAAGTCTGGAATTGAACATTTTATGTACTCCCCTTGTATACTGCTGCATTATAACATCAAGTAGGTACTGCAAACTGCCATTTTTAAACAACTGTTTCTTGCTTGTGCAGGGCAAGTCTTTATGCTTTACTGTGCATGTGTTTGCAATTAAGCCCTTCTGCCTAGTGTGTAGCTATCCTCATCTCTCGCTTCTGATGTATATAACATTTGGCATAGGTAAGCGTGTTTTAGGCTCCCGCTTTCCTAGGAAAAATTACTTCAGTAGACGGAAGACATCATACTGTGAGACTGCCTCAGACCGTGTGTGAATCATTGAGAATGATACTCAGCTTCACTAAATGTATTGCTTTATGCTGGCCTTTATTTAATTATTTGTCATGTGTATAGCACATCAGTCCTTCCTGATAGCACCGTCTTACATGTAAGAGCGCAGCTGGTATCAAAGACTTGGATAGAGGGGCTTTGTTCCCTGTTTGTAACATTGTTTCAGTACGAGTCCTCACCCTGTATGGACCTCCCCTTCCTCTGTAATGCCTATGTTTCTTTGGGTATAATAAAACGGTACTTGGAGGGAGGGGGGGTTCTCGCTTGCATCGAACTTTCGTACTTTCATTGGTTTGTTTTGCCCTTCTATTCGCTTTTTACTAATAAATTGAAAGCCTAAATATGCAACTCAGTTGCGACTGTGCATTATATTTCACACTCTCCTCTATCCTAGTACGGGAGCTGTAACAGGCTTTGTTTCTACTGATTATGTGTCTTGTTTCTGACTCTCAAACTACCCAAGTCTATGAAACGAGCTGAAATACCAGTCTGCACTGTGCATAGCATAATGGGGGATATAGGTTGTGAGCTAGCAGTCATCTGACTCTGGCCAATACCTGTGGGTATCACTGAAATGTCTTCACAGGGGGAGGAAACGGAGGTCAGGTGGCGATACCTGAGCCTCCGGTTAGACGTGGCAGAGTGACCAGCTATGAGCCATACCCATTCCGCCATCCATGGGACACGGTAGAGTCCCGAGGCAGACGAAGTTGGGAACGGATCTGAATCTGTAACAAGCTATATCTTGTTTTACCCTTGTGAGAATGGGTTCAGGGAAGTCTAGACAAGTGCACATCATGTTTACTCACTACTCGCCCAAAGCATGTAGGTACCTGTATATATGGCACAAATATGCACAGGGTGGGTCACCTTGACATTTTCCTCAGGAAGGCAGATGTTGCAGAGGTGTGGCGGTGTACATTTCACTTGTTGGCATTGCAAAGGGTATCTTGCTCCAGGCCGGTTGCCCATCTCTGGATGTTACGGAGGTATGGCAGTGTACATTTCACTTGTTGGCATTGCAAAGGGTATCTTTGCTCCAGGCCAGTTGGGTCTAGAATTTCTTGTAAAGGACCTGCGCAACGTGATTGAGAGTGAACTGATCAAACTGATGGGGTCCTATTTATGAATGTAGAATTGTTTCCGAACAATTTAGCGCTCTACCCGATAGATAATTTTGACTGGGTCTATTCCAGATGACCTTGCAGTAGACATATTTAAAGTGATGACAGTGGTTTCTATGCGATGCAGATTGTGAAAATGTGATCTACACTTGTGAAAACGTGTCACGAATATGGTAGAAGAATTGTTTTTGACACAGGAGTTACCCATATGTATGGGTGAAAGGAGTTTGAGGAGATACAATTGTGTGTTATCACCCCTGAAGAATGTCAAGCATCATGCGCATATGACAGAAACATGTTGGGTATATTCGTGAATGCCATCACGTTTGTTAAATAGGCACTCAATGGTGTATCTCTGATTCAGTTAGCAGTTTAGACAGAGGTATAGGTTATTAGTGGATGTTTTAGTGGATTGTAGGATCGCCTTTTTTATGATCTCAGAAGTTTGGAAACTTCTAAATTGTGTATCAAATAACTGTTGATTTCATGTTTTATGAAATTGTGATTATGTGTATGTGATTTATATATTTTTTTACTTGAATAAAATGTATATATATGAAGATGGGGTAGGGACGTGAGGTCTTTGGCTGCTCTCCGGCATGGGAAAATAGCAGCCCTTCCGCCTCGTTTCCGAGGGTGTTGAGGCATCAGTAAGGATAGAAAAAGCTCCTTGTGACAAGCCATGACCAGATGAAGAAGACTTAGCCTTTTCCCAGTTGAGTACAGGAAGATCGCAGCCATTGAAAGTGAAATGGGGCGTCGCCCACACACGCGGCTTGTGGAGGACTCAGCAATGTGATAGCAGACGAGGAGAAGAACAAGGCACGGCGGGCAGAAATGGAACAACGGCGGAGCCCTGCTGCTGTGGATGCCTGATCAAGAGGGATAGATTCCCTCAAAGTGCATAATATACGCGATAAGGGATGGTCCCTGGCAACAGAAGATAGCCCGAGAATGGACTTCACTGCCTGAGCAGTTGTCGTGAGAGGGGTATGAGAAGGCCTGTGATACCTCCTGGGAGACGTAGTAAGGGGCAGACAATTAATTCAATGTTTCCCAGAGAAGTTTGTCTGTTAACATCCAGCGAAGTCGCCCGTGGTTAGGAGGGAGACCTTTTCTTTGCTCTGATGGATATACGTGTGAGATGGGCTTACATTTATTGCAACAGGCTGAACACAGTGGAAGGCTTGGAGCGGATTCAGCCACTCGAGGTGAGAGGACGTATTACCCGGCTGTTTGGTAGGCAGGATATTAGCGGGGAAGATCCGGCTGACAATCTTGCAGGTGATGTGAACTTTGTCCCTTGAGGGAATTTCAGCGGCGCTGTGGTGGGAGGAACAGGTGCTGGTGCATTGCGGCTGGTGGACTGTCTGTTTTGCTAATATGCCCTGTATAGGGGGAAATGTGGATTCCCAAGGGATCTGCAGCAATCCTATGGTGGAACGAGGAGCAACCAATGCTCTGAGACTTCAGAGTAGCACGATCTGCTGAAAAGGTTGGTGCTGCGTGAGGCACAGTCATTGGGGAAATCTGTGTGAGGAGTACTCCCTCTTTATAAGGTGCAGATCACGGAAACAGAACTCAATTGGCTGTGAGAGAGAGGGCAAGACAGACTAGTCCCGGGGAGTACAACCCATGGGATCAGAGATTTTTACAATTCAGGATACCATGGATACCATGTGACTGGCTTGGACTGGTAGTATTGGCAATCACACAAAGTGGATTTCCCCTAGATAGGTGAAAGCAACTTTC
Organism: Ambystoma mexicanum; assembly: GCF_040938575.1. Classification (NCBI taxonomy): domain Eukaryota; kingdom Metazoa; phylum Chordata; class Amphibia; order Caudata; family Ambystomatidae; genus Ambystoma; species Ambystoma mexicanum. Next base: position 980,555,686 of record NC_090927.1, read on the forward strand.
TCTACTGAACTGGTTAACTGGGGAAGATGGCTGGTCAGTAGCTATAGGAGTGGGATTGCAATAAGGCTGGGTCACCAGACTTTATATAAGAAACTAAACAGAAACCAACAGAGAGGGACTAACACGCTTCCTGAGAGCCTGAGAAGACATGTCGATTGATCCTAATGCCAAAATATAAAGAGAAGGGAACTCAAGTTAAAAAGGGGAAACCTCATGTTGAGCAAGAAGGACAATTGAAAAGGTGTTGGAATCAGGGTGGTGATACAGGAAGAGGAAATACTAAGCAAGACACTGAGGAAGGGGAGCAGATGGACGGTGTGGATGGGTCTGCAATGGCACTTAGCAAAGAAGACCTCAAAGACTGTTTGAGAAAAATGGAAGGGAGACTGACAGATAACTTTCAGCAACAATTCACATTGCTACGTGAAGAACTGAGATCCTCTTTAACTGAAATAAAGGGAGAACTGAAGGAGCTGGGAGAAAGAGTAGAAGTCACTGACCAAGGGTTGCCAGCGACATCAGAGGAGGGTCTACAAAATAGTGAACTACTGGAACAATTGGCGAGAGTCTCACATAATTTAGAATTACAGACGGAAGATTTGGAGAACGTTCAAGAAGGTCTAATATTCATATTAAAGGTTTAAGTGAGACAATTGTGGACACAAATTTAAAAACTACGGTGCAGCAATGCTTGGGAACCTGGTGACGGACCTCCAGCCAGACGACATTGGGATTGATTGGGTTCACAGAGTGGGTCAGAGGAGAAGAGAACACGGGGCTAGACCTAGAGATGTCCTGGTTGCAATGACTTTGTTTGTCTTGAAAGAGACTATCCTACAGGCAGCCAGAGTAGAAGGAGATGTTACTATAAACCAGACACAAGTTTAACTGTATCAAGACTTGGCTGTAATGACACTCCAGAAGCGACGAGATATGGGTCAAGTGACGCATGGTTTGGTAGCGAAACAGATCCTGTATAAATGGACGTTCCCATTTGGGTTGCTATTTACCTTGGAAGGGGTGCAACACCGAGTAACTACAAGTGCTGAAGGAATGGCTTTGCTGAATATCAAGGAAGAAGGAGGTCATGAGCAGCGACGGACCAGCCCCTCTGCTCAACAGATCACTGGTAACGTGGAAGAAAGCAGGACGAGGAGTGTATTTGACGAGGCCTAGAGGGAAGGGGCAAGGTAGAGGAGCTGAAAAGAGGGATAAAGAAACCTTATAAAAAGCTATGCATTTTGAAACAATTGAAGGGCAGGGATATTCATTATTGCAAGCTTAAGGGAATGCCATAGTGCGGGGCTGGCGGAGTATGGCTTGCAATCTGAGGGAAATGGTAGGATACTTCCCGGTGGGGGGGACCCCAGGTGTACATATGGCCTTTGCTTGGGGGTGGTCTCCAGAGGGTATTATTGGATCAGAGACCCGGGCATGGGATGGGAAGGGGGGTCAAAAGGGGCAGTAGAGCACAAATGAATGTGATAACTATATTTGTAAGGGAATTTCTAGATTGGGTTAGCAGAATTTCCTGTATTTTACACATTTAAGGTCTTATCTTATAATGTCAGAGGATTGGATACCTCTGTGAAACGTAAAAAGGTGGTGGCCATATTAAAAAAGGAAAATGTAGATATTATTATGCTACAGGAGACACACATTAGGAAGATGGATAAACTAGTGGGTAAACTTCGATCATTCTCAAGAATATTCCAATCCAACGCAGATGGTAAAACGGCGGGGGTAATGATAGGAATAAGAGACACACTAAGGATATCGGTGGTGCAACCCGTAGTGGATAAGGAAGATATCTCTTGGCTCTGTTGCAAATGGAAAATGAATTAATTACGCTGGCAACGGTGTATGCGCCTAATACAAGACAGGGGACTTTCTTTTGGGAAGTTGTTAATAAATTGGACGACTTTGCATGCAGGGAGATCATATTCACTGGCGATTTCAATATGGCTTGGGATCCTAAAATGAATAGGAGTGGAGGTGGAGGCAATGGAACAACTCAACCCTCAAGGGCGTTAAAAAGAAGTTTTGAGAAATTAACACTGAGGGATGTGTGGCGTATGAAGAGAGAGGACGAAAGGGGATTCACTTCTCACACATACGTCAAGAATCGACTATGTATGGGTATCGGCTAGATTGATGGGGGAAGTGAAAGGAATAGAGGTAGGATCTATAGCCAGATCACGCTCCGCTAATGGTTCACTTTAGAGAGCGGGGACCTCGTGTGGGACTTTGGGTTTGGACTTTTCCCAGAGAAGTATTATATGATGATGAAATGGCTGAGGAAATAAGAATTAAAATAGATGAGTATTTTTCTACGAATGGTAATCAGTCGGTCTTGCCTGAAGAAACGTGGATGCTTTTAAATCAGTGATAAAAGGTGAATTTATAGCACTAAAAGTGCAGCAGGAAAGAAAGACAAAGGGGAAAGATAGAAATAGATTTGGAGTCCCAAATACGAGATATTCAAATGGCCATAGCACAACATAGGAAGAGGACCCTGTCCATTAAATTAAAAGAGCTGAACAACCAGTTGAATATATTGTGGACTCAGCGAGCAGAGCAATCACTTATTTTAACTAAACAATGATATTATGTCCGTGCTAATAAAGTGGACAAAACGCTGGCCCATCAGCTGAAGAGGATTGAGGCGGCGAAGTTGATAAAGCAAATAGCACAGCCTGATGGGTCAGTGGTAACTGGGACGGAGGAAATAACAGAAACCTTTGCACAATTTTACTAAACATTATACACGTCTAGTCGCCCAGATTATCTGGGGATTAAACGTTATATTGAGGTGATAAATGTGAGTAAAATCACAACAGAGGCACAGGACAATTTAAATAGGGCAATTAGCGAGGAAGAGGTGATGGAGGCAGTTAAGGCGCTACTAACTAATAAAGCACTGTGCCCAGATAGGTTCCAAGCTATCTTTTATAAGAAACATGCTAGGTAATTGGTCCCAAAATTGAAGGAATTATTTAATATGATAGGGGCTAAAGGGGCAGTTACGCCAACTACGTCGGAGGCGAAGGTGGTGGTGTTTGGTAAGCCTGGGAACGATCTGACGAATTGTGGGTCTTATAGACCCATAGCTTTGTTAAATATTGATGCCAAGTTGTTCACAAATATTTTGGCAAGGAGGTTAGCGTAGCTCCTGCCCGATTTGATAAATATGGATCAATCAGGGTGCATATTGCGTAGACAGACGTCAGATAACATCAGACGAGTCTCTCAATTAATTGAAAAGGTCAATATAAAACATGATCCTGCTATTTTAATATCTTTAGACGCTGAAAAAGCATTTGATCGCGTAGAATGGGTCTTTCTATTTTATGTGATGGGACGGATGGGAATGGGGGCTACGTTTATTCGGATTGTACAAGCCAACTATCAGGGTCCCACGATACTGTTGGCATTCAACGAGCAACAATCTCATAGTATAAAAGTGACCAGGGGTACAAGGCAGGGATGCCCGCTCTCACCTCTCTTATATGCTATTTATTTGGAACCTTGCCCATGTAAAATCAGAGTGAGAAATGATATATGGGGAATAAAATTTGGGCGCGAGGATCATAAGATAGCAGCTTTCGCAGACGACATGCTCTTGACGCTGAGAGAACCCGAACGATCGATACCGGCATTGTTGGAAGAACTGGCGGATTTTGTGAAAGTTGCAAGTCTCAAGGTCAACATGGGGAAGTCAGAACTTTTGGAATTTGGCTTATCCGAATCACAGAAGCAGTTATTGTCCTCCTACTCGCCATTTAAAGCGGCAGAAAGCCATATTAGATATTTAGGGATTAACATAATGAAGAAGGTTTCCCTCTTATTTGATCGCACCTACCCACAACTATTGCAGAAGATAAAGAGAGACTTAGGGAAATGGTCTCTCCTACAAATATCCTGGTTGGGTTTGATTGCTGCTATTAAGATGGAAATGCTCCAGAGGGTACTTTATACATTTCAAGCCCTACCGGTTAAAATTCCCCCGTCGTATTTTAAGTCGCTGAATAAAGTGATTAGGAGATTTCTTTGGCGTAATAAAAACTCAGAGTAGCATATCTCATCCTGATGGCGCCCAGAGAGAGTGGGGGACTTGGCTTACCGAATTTAGAAACATATTATGAATCAGCACAGCTACAGTTACTTCAAGAATGGTTTACAGGGGGATACCAGGAAGCCATGGGTGAAAATGGATAAGGCAGTGGTGGGGTCTCTGTTGGAGACCAACAGAGCTATTGGCTAAATAAACAAGATAGACCTAGAAATATGCAGACTAGCCAGGTTTGTTATATGGGATCGCCTGTTAGATAAAGGAGCTTTATCCACACGCCCTTTGCCATTTACCCCATTATTTGGGAACCCTCAAATTGAACCTGGGCTGATACAGGGTGCATTTAAACAGTTGTGGATAGCATTTTTAAAGATATGGGATATGATACAAGGAGGGGATATATATTTGTTTGAGGAATGTAAACAAATATTGGGCCTCACAGAAAAAGATAGGATGGAGTATTGCCGCAGACAGGTCCTTGTTAACGCGGCCCTTTGTATCAAAGGCATTTTACTCCTGAAAAACACCATAAAATGTTTCCGAATTGTTTAGCATCCAAAGCTCAAAGTAAAGCATTTACGTTAATGGTAACTGCCACATGATTGGTCATCCCAAGCGCTTGGAAACAAAAGAATATGCCAGGGATAAGAGACTGGTTGATCAAATTATGTGGGTTTATTGCTCTGGAGTGGAGGACTTACAATCTTCAATGGGATCAGGAACATTTTTTTAAAGGAATGGGCTTTGGTTTTGGACTTCCTTAACAGAGATTTTGTGTTGCAATAGTGTCCACATAAAATAAGTATATTGAATATTATGTAAACAAGAATATTTGTTGTTGGATGATATTTGTGAAAAAGGTATGCTGTCTCTGCCTGGGGGTGGGAGGGGCGGGAGAAGGGGGGAAGGGCAATGGGAGGGGAGAACGAGGGGGGATTAAAGTAATTTATTTGGAAAATGTTAATAAAAATATATTTTTTTAAAAAATGTATTTTTTTCATATCTGCTTTTGTTCACTTGTTAGTCCAACGGTCACCAATCGCTTCCTTGTTCAGTCTGTCAATTCTCCAAGACCAAGCTTCTGAAGCTGAAAAGGTGACCTGGAGGTGACCTGGACCCAACGGTTTTGTAAACTGGGAGAGATTTGCTGTGGTGTTCCCCAGATGGCTGCCTTTTGGCACCCAAGGTACTCCTCCCCTACCTGGTCTGTGACGTTCACGGCTTAGCCCATTCAGGTAAAAATGCTATAATTACTCTATTGCAGCCAAATTGGATGGCCTCTGGTTTTGCGTCTATGGCTCAAAGTTATTGTGAGAATTGTATTGCATGTTTAACAAATAATGTTGGGAGAGTGGTACCTACGAAGCTGTCTGCGCGTCCAAAACTGGAAGGTCTTTTCCTGCACATGGAAACAGACTTCATGGAGCTCCCCATCTGTATGAATTTCACGTATTGCTTAGTTGTGGGTTGTGGTGGCCGAAGAGACGTCTTTATGGGTGGGCAAATGGGACACATGCCTCTGGCCCCCGGTCTGTGGGGGGGGCACCTGCTGCCCAACTTGGGGGGTTCCCAGCTTGAGTGGAGTCCAGCTTGGAGGGAGATGCTGGCCAGGTCACTACTTAGCCAGAAAACAAGATACTTATCCTTTGCCTATTAAATAGAAAAAAGCATTTTATTTGCACACGTTGTGGGTCAGCAATGATAGGCAAACAACTGTTTGATGATTGTTCAAAACATGCCATTTTATTAAAGTAAAAATTATATCAAATGCCTCACTATCCCTACTTTGCTAAGGATTTCCCTGCCTAACAAAACTAAAGGGAAGCACTCTAACACAGGATGTCTGTCCCTCACACTTAAACATCAAATAAAAAGAAAAAAGATGACAATAATAACATTCACAGTTTCTTGATTACCTCTCAATAACCTGGGTGAGTTCCATTCCACCATGATTCAATGTGAATTCAGTTCCAATGTTCAACAAAAGAAAACAAGGAAATCTGTGTAGCTAAGGTAGTCTTAGATCAGTTGTTGATATTTCAATGTCAATGTAAAGTCTTGTTAACCAAAGTTCCAACAACAGCAAATCTTTTTTTCTTGGTGAAATATGGAATTTCCACTTCCTCAAAACAGCACCAATGGTATTCCCAGCCATGATACTCTGCCACCACTTCCAATAACCCAAAAAGACTTGCCACTGCTTAAAAGAAATGCAACTTCTAGAATTGTTAGTGAAACACAGTTCTTGGTTAACAGATATCATCTCACTATTCACAACTAAGGATTCACAGTAGGTTTGTCAGGATGACTTCACAGTACTGCTGCTTCGACTTCACTTCTCCTAAAGTGTACTATGAGGACATTCTCCTTTATCTCACAGTGCTCCACTCCACTTGTACTACTGAAGTTTGCATCTGCTGACACCCAGATATACAATCACAGCTTCAGTACTTTGTGATACCGCCACAGCTTCAGTACTTTGTGATTCAAAACAGGTTTTAGTTCTCACAAGATTTACATTAACACACTTCAACACCTCCAAACAGGCAACGCACTCTTCCTCTGAATATCTCTCTTCAAAAGGAGCAGCCTCTTTGCCTCTCTTGTCTGTCGGCCACAACACAAACCTAAGTTTGCATTTATGACCCACTTCCCTCTGATGCTTAAAGTCTTTGGCAATAGAGGTTGTGTGAACTTCAAAGAATATGTATGAGCAGCAAGTTTCCCTTCCTCAACTTTGCCTTCGTATCTCTGTCAACTGTTATACAAATCATTTACCCAGAAGCCTTGGTGCCACTCTCTTGGCTTCCGGTAATGCTTGCACATTTGTATCTGAGGCAAGGTTAAATTTCTATTGGGCTCACAGTCTTGTTTTATGGCTTTAAGAAAGGCTGTTTCAAACTTAATAGTGGAATACTCGTATTGGGAAATGCTTGCTCTCTGTCCACTACAGATACAACAGTACGAAATAGACATTTCTACTACTTCAGTGTTACAACGTTTTCGGTTTAGCAATGGATTCTCAAGTTCCGATTTTCAATTTGAGTAATCATATTCTGACACCCGCAGAAATACGTGTCTTAAGTAAAGGTTTATCTTTTGTACCGGTGAATAAAGCTGACCTCTTCACTACGGAAGTAGAAATGCGGAACTTCTTCCGTGCAATTCGTTTGAGGTACTTTTTCAAAGACTATGATAATCAGAGGCCCCGGGACAGGAATGTCTCAGGGTTGAAACCACCCTCCACGTTCACCCCGTTAACCTCAATGGTTTCTTCGGAAATCATCAGCTTTGAAAACAAAATCATTAGGGAGATGAAAATACATTAAGACAAAGAATATACATAAAGACAATTTGTCTAAAGAAGAAAGAACAGCTATGAAAGATCTAGCCGACAATAAAATGTTTGTGATTAAACCAGCAGATAAGGGTGGAGGGTTGCTTTTGTGGGGCATGGATAAATACCGAGCGGAAGTTAAGAAACAACTTGAAAGAGTGACTTTTTATAAACCTTTGCCTTGTGATCCTACTCCAAGAATCCGGGAGAAAATTGAGAGCCTCATGAACCATGCAGAAAGTGAGGGGTGGATAGACATTGATGAAAAAGCTTTTTTGACACAGCAACATCCGGTTACACCTGCCTTTTACTGCCTACCTAAGATTCATAAACATCGAGAGGATCCCCCTAGTCGCCCTATTGTGGCAGCCATTGGTTCAATTTTAGAGCCTTTATCAGTATATACTGATTTCTTTCTAAGGCCGTTTGTGAAAACGATGCGTTCGTACATTCAAGATACGACACAAATGATCAAGGTACTAGACACTATAGCTGTGGGAGCGACTGACATTTTAGTCACTTTAGACGTTGAGGCGCTATATACAAGCATCCCACAGATGTAATGTGTCACCATTATGGGAAAGTACCTAGAAAAGAGGGAGGACAGGACAGTTCCAACAGCATTTATTCTGGAATGCATCAGACTGGCCCTCACCAACAATTTTTTCATTGAACAGAGCACATTTTACTTACAGCAACATGGTACAAGCATGGGCTCAAGTTTCGCACCAGAGCTTGCAATTCATTTTATGGATGACCTTGAGATACGATCAGTCTATGCTGAGCACAACCCATACAAACACTTGATGAAAGTTTGGGTATGTTACATCGATGATGTGTTCATGCTGTGGGGAGGGAACTCAGTAGAGCTTGATTCGTTTCTTGCCTGGGTCAATGACCAAGAACAGTGTATAAATTTCACTATGAGTTCAAATAAAGAGAAAATCTCGTTTTTAGACCTTGAGATTTATAAAGATGCAAACAACAAGTTTGGTACAACTCTGTTCAGAAAAACTACAGATAAAAATACTCCGTTACTTTTTGAGAGTTTCCATCCACAATCCTTGCGTCAAAATCTACCGTTTGGACAGTTTCTACGTGTCAGAAGAAAGTGCACCCATAGAGAGGATTTTGACACAAATAGCAAAGATTTGTCCGCCAGACCAAAAGCGAGAGGTTATCCATCGTACATCGTAAGGGGGTCATTAAAAAGAGCCAAAAATACTCAAAGACAGGACTGTCTTGTACCACAACCTCGAGTTGCAGAAGACAAGATTAATTGTGTCTCCACATTTTCACCTATTAGCAACGACTTGCAGAGGTGTATACTGAAGCACTGGAGCATTATTAACACTGACGACTTTTCCATCAATAAACCGCGGTTTGCCTTCCGCCGGATGCCTTATCTGAGAGACAAATTGGTACATACCTATAGAACCCCCATGGATGGGCATTCAAGCCCCCATCCGACATTGTGGAATTTGCCACCAGTGGTGGGTCATTACACGTGTGGCAGATGTTCGGTTTGTAAATTAACATGAAATATGTAGAGTTGAAAGGTAGAAAGTGGGAACTAAGAAGCTTCACCAACTGCAACTCTAAATGGGTGGTGTATGGTATAAGGTGTCGGTGTGGTTTGCTGTACATCGGCAAAACCAAGAGACCTATTCGGCAGAGGATCTGTGAGCACAGATCCTGTGTGAAGAATCAGGTACCAGAGAAACCCCTGGTGGCACACTTTAAGTGTGCTCACCATGGTGTGGATGACATCCACTGGTTCATTACTGAGCTGATACGTCCCCAACCAAGAGGAGGGAACAGAGACTTAAAACTGAGACAAGCCGAACAAAAATGGATCTATTCTTTGGATACTGTAAGGAACGGTTTGAACATTTCAATTGAATGGTCTCTATTCATCCATTACAAAAAACAGTGGGTTAAATTACATAGCTGGGTGTCACGAGATATGATATGATCATGACTAAATATGACACAGAAGTAATCCACATATGTGTGTATTGACAGTGCACATGGTGCCTGACATCTTATTACATCTAGATAAAAAATCTGGACTGGGACATACAATCTCTTGTTTACGGGCCATTGTCAGTTGCAGTGGAGTATTGAGCAAAGTATAGATACCGCTCCAAGATGGTGGTCATGATACCCATACTAAGATGGCTGCGATCAAGTAATAACATGATGCACGCGTTAGCGTGTGTCTCACGTGATTAGAGGCACTTTTCGATAAATAGCCCAGTACAAATAATGATCGTCCTGCTTCTTCGACACACCAGGTGACAGCGTATTGCACGGACAGAAGACGGGAAGCGTGCATGCCTTTTCGCAAGGTAAGATGAATGCGCTAAGAACAAATATCCTCGGTTTGCCCGTGGAGAAGAAATTTCATTTTCCCTCTTGTTTTCGTCAGATTAGATTGCGTGATAATACGGGCAGTAACATCCAGTGAGGCCTTGGACTCCACATGTCCTTCTGGAAAGCAAGGCTCTGGGAAGACATTTCAATTGGTAAGCCTAATGCGAAATAGGGCGTAGAAGTGCATTGTTTTTCTCGATAGTCCCCAGTAATACGGGCGTTTACTTCTTTCTGTATAGAATATCATGGATAGCGCATAGGGACTCCGCGTAGCCCCCTCCTTGGAGGAATAGAGGAGTGAAGGGTGGAACCGTATAGCTAGTACGGAATTGTTACCAATGCAACATTGGTTTATCTCTGGAGAACCAGCAAGAGGTAAGCATTCACGTAAGGGTACGCCTTGTTCTGGTTGGTCCATCTAAAATGAACGATGGGGATGATTTCCTCTCCCTTGTAGGACATGTAAAATGTTGAAAATTTGTACGAAATCAGGGCATTGTACGTAATCAGGATATGTAAAATGCTGACAAATTGTGTAGTAGTGGCCAGTAATAAGACCACGAATGACCAAATCCCTCTGCTTACATTAGAAATGGAGATGAAGTTGAAAAAGATGCCATGCATGACTTGTTGTGTAAAAAATTGAAAACCATGTTTTTAAGATTAAATGTTTGTTTGTTTTTTAGAAATATTGAAACTATGGCAATTGGCACGTGAAGATATACGTGAGAACCAGTATATAACAAAAATTAAGTGCCCTGATGACAGCACCGACAGGATATACAATGGGGATTTATTCCTGTGTTTATTTTTGAGATTCATGTTGGTTCTAGAAATACATTATTTAAGTGTTGGCACAGTTTCTTTTTCCTGTATGAACCAAGAAGGGTATCATTAATAGTAGTAGAGGGCTAAATAGAGACTCATCCTCCAGTTAGGCACAAAAAAGGATTTGAAATGTTTGCTTGTTTGCCATTTGTAGAATATGTACACACACTGATGTGAGTTCCAGCGTGTGTTTTGAACATATTGTTGTGTTGTTTTAGAGAGATATATTGTAATGTGTAAAGTGTTTTGATAAATATTAAAAAATGTGTATTTTTGATAATTACATGGTTATTCGCCCTTTTTTGGTTAAGGGGTGAACATGACTAGGGTTGCATGCATCTAGGATAACTCACTCTTAGCAGAAAGGGAAGGAAGCTGTTCTGTGGGATTCTTTAGATTTTGTGTTCCACGATCCTCACCCACACAGCCCCTAAAAAGAGGATCTTTGCAGCTAATGGTAGTTGTTGATTCTCAAGTTAACCTCCACTTGAGAATCATTTATAGCCACAAGCGACTGCTGCTTCATTAGGTTTCAGAAGTTTAAAATGTTTGAACAATGGACTCTCACTTGAGAATCGCTTTTGGTCACACGCGACCACTGCTACGTTTGTTTTCTGAAGTTTTAAGTGTTTTGTCATTGGATTGTATTTCTCATTCATACTTTTTTTTTGCCACATTGTTAAGCAAATATTTCATGATGGCATTGTTGTGTTTGATTGATTGATTGATATTTTATTTCTATCACGCTCAGACACAAGTGTTTCAGAGTGCGACAAGGCAGGGAAAGCGAACAGGGGAGAACAAAAACAATGATCTTACTAGGCCCAGTGACATTGAGAACGTGCAAGTGCAGGGTAGAGGGAGAAGGGGGAGAAGTGCATGGAAGGGGGAACAAAAGGAGAGTGCGGAGCGAGAAGGAAAAAACAAAAATAATAATAAAATAATAAATAAAAAGGCAACAAACAAAGGGAGTGCAGCCAGCAAGTGGTGAGTGCTGGGTTTATGGCAGCAGGCTGTGTAGGTCTGAAAGTGCAGGAAGAAAAGGGGAGGGCTGTATGGGTACAGATACAGACCCCAGTGTAGGGGGTGGCCCGGAGGCAGTGCGTGAGGGTGGCAAAATGAGCAGGTACCTGGGCCCAGAGGACAGAGGGTGGCCAGGTGCATGGTGCCGAGGGAGAGTAGAATCAACAGGGAAGAGGGGAGGAGAAGGCAGAAGCAAAGAGGAAGGTTATGAGGTGCTTCTGGAACCGGAGATGGTTCTCCTCAAGTTTTAGAGTGGCAGGGAGGCTGTTCCAGAGGTGTTTCTCTCCTTATTGGATAGACATTTCATGAGAAAACCCAACTGCCTCAAGCATAGTTTCTTTTTTGACCTTGTCTGTCAATTGTCTACATAATTTTGTTCCAATGAACGGATAGTGCTGGACGCTCAAATTATTATTATTTTTGTTAGTCATTCTTTATTGAAATTTTACAAAAGAAGTCAAAAACAATACAATATAACAGCGAATGAATAAAACACGAATCATGCAAATAAATGTCAACACAAGTTTGATACCATATTTACAGTTCTTGGAAGGTTGAGAAAAGGAAAGGATGGACAGAAGCAAGGGGTGAAAGAGAAGCAAAGAAAAGAAGGAAAGTGAAAGAAGAAGAGAGAAAATAAAATGAAAAAAGAGGGGTTTGAAGGACATCACACATAATTTGTTGAAGATATTCCAAATTGCAAAGTACTTGCCTATTCTTTTCGATCGCTGATAGCTTATCTTCTCTCTCCACGAAAGAATAGCTAGATCTTGTAGCCAGCCATCAATTGTTGGCCTGGTGTCACTCTTTCAACACTTCAGAATCTGCTTTTTTTGCTATCAGAATTGCTCTATAAAACCAGAAAAGTTGGTCAACAGATAATTGGATACCCACTGGGAATAATCCTAACACACACAGACAAGGGGAGCGATGGAGCGATAGATCTAATAAAAGCTCCATTCGCCGCAAGACCTCCTCCTATAAACTCACTACTTTTACACAGGACCAAAACATGTGCAAGTAATTGCCAATGTCTATTTTGCAATTCCAGCATGTGTCTACTTGCATAAGCTTGCACTGCCTCATTTTTAAAGGTGTCCAGTATATACCATGTACGATTCTTTGTTGAGTGAATCTCAGATTCAGATCAACCTTATATCTAGACGGTCCTGCACAAATTCGACTCCAATCCCTTTCTAATATTTGAGAACCCAATTCTATAGACCACAAAGCCTTACCTCACTCTGAAGGAGTATTGCTAAATGCTTGTGTTAGTAACTTATATATAGTAGAGGTCGAGAGTGGCGAGCTCTTGGAGAGGTGGATTAACAGAGAAACATCATGCAATAAGGCATTTAAAGGTGCTAGTACATTCACAAAAACTTCACAGAGGACGCGATAGAGGGCAGCCTCAGAAGCACCAATCTTATACTTGAATTTAAAGAAATCAAATGAGAACATTGAAGGACCATCATGCACTTGCCCCAGGCGCCAGATGCCAGCAGTCTGCCAGGAAGACCATGATAGAGTGCAGTTATTAAAGCGTAGCTCTTGGTTCCACCATATCGAGGAATTGGAACTCAGTAGGTATTTGACTCCACAGTCTACACAGCTCTTTTTCCAATCTTTCAAGATATGCCTGATAAATGGGGTAGATTTATCTGGTGCCAAGGGGATTGGACGGACCACATTCTTCTCTATACTTACCCAATTTGGGAAGGTTGCAACATCTTTCCTTAACCAAAAGTGCAAGGTTCGTAAGGAGAATGGTGTATGGTAAGAAACAATGTCAGGTAAACTAAAACCGCCCATGCGTACCGGTTTCACAAGTATGTCCATTGGAATCTTAGCCTTCTGCCCCTCTCACCAAAGAAAATTTCATACAACTCTGTTTATTTCTTGAACCAGGTCTCCCGTTAAAGGTAAAGGCAGCATACTAAAAACATAAAATAATTTCGGGAGCAGGGTCATCTTAATTACATTTACTTTTCCCCATAACGCGAGTTTAAATCTTTTCCATTTCAAGCATAACATAGTTATCTCTGCAAGCTTATTCCGAATATTGGTTGCTAACAAACAATTTCTGCGCCTAGATATTTGTATACCTAGATACCGGAATTCATTCTTCCGCCAGCTTTCCCATCTAACTTCAAAGAGACCTCTGTGACATGAGCTTGAAATCAGAAAGATTAGTGTTTTGGATACGTTAATTTTATACTCCGAGATTTTGCCGAAATTTATCAGAGTTGAAATCAGTTCTTTGAAGGAAGTTCAAGATCTGAGATCAAAACGAGGAGGTCATCCGCATAAAGAAGAAACTTAGACTGCTATTACCCAATTGGACACCCCTGGTATTAGCATTCTCCAGGATTACAATTGCCAATGGCTCCATAAAGAGAGCAAACAAAAGTGGGGACAAAGAGCACCCCTATCTAGATCCCTGACTGATTTGAAAACTGTCCGATAAGCATCTGTTCACTGTAACACTGGCTTTTGCATCTTTATACAGACCTTCCAGGATTTTGCGGCATGAAATGGCACATTTTGTGGCATGAAATGGCAAATTTTGCAGCACAAACCTTAATTTATTGCAGCATTTTTGCAAGACATTTTGTATTATCTGGAGGGTGTACAATTGCCACATTGTAGGCTAAAAGAGAGTCAGGGTGTCATTATTATGTATATTTTGTATTCATTTAATAGGAAGAATCCCGGATGTCCCTGGCTTGGCAGAACAGTTCTTTTGTTTTGGCTATGTTTTTGTTTTAATGTGCATGCCTATTTAATAGTATTAACTAAATTGATCATTATCAGTTGTAATGCTGAATCTTTTCCCCTTCTATGTTCTCCAATCCTCCAAACAGCCACACACCTCTCTCACTAACACACATCACACAGCTCACCAACTCCCCATTGCAACTTGCATTCCTGAACCTCTCTCTCTGTCATACAAATACTAGCATCCTATGTCACACTGTCAAGTCACAATTTGCACTCCCCTGCCAAACTCCAAATCATACTCCCAACTCACACCTTACACTCTACATTTCCTCCCGCAATATACCGTCCTTCATTCTTTTGTGCTGCTTCTGCATCTTGCATCCTTTCTCCCATTCTATCGCACTCTTCACTCATCTTTTTTCCCAATATACAGCTCACTGCCTCTTTCCGGCCAACCGCTTCCTCTCTGCTTTCTGGCTCACTGCTCCCCCTGACCAAACGCTCCATCTACTTTCTGTACCTCCGCTCGCTCTCAGATTTCTGGCCCACCGCATCACTGCTTCCTCTGCTCTCTTGTGCACTGCTTCCTCCTCTGACCCACTGCTCTCCCTCTGCTTTCTTGCCTATCACCTCACATCCCACCCATCACTCTTCCTCTCTCTCCTTTCCCTTTCATAGTGTGACCATTTTTTTAAAATGTAGATTTTGACTATGATCCTCAAAAAATGGGGCATTTAAGCCGAGGATATGCTATTTTTGGAAAACCCATTTTTGGAAATGAGCAGGTCACCTTATTCTCAAAGGCGACCTTTGCATTTCCACGAGGATGAGCTGTAGTGCAAATTGTGCGCTGGACAGCTGCCTTGAATAGGGTTCTGGGTTGTTTGACAGAAGTGTAATTATTTGCGGCGGAATTGACCGTAGTCAATTTTGCAGCAAATAGATTTGCACTTCAGCCAAACAAGCAAAAATGTACCTTTCACCACCAACCCACCCCCTCCCCTAGTTAACTGCGTGGTTGCTGCCGCTTCCCCTCCAACCCTGCGGTGTCAGAGCAGTCCCTCTAGTGGACAGATCTGACGCCACAGGGTCCCTTTTTAGTTTTGTTTTTGTTTTCAGACCCCCACCTCCAATTTTGAGCAAGCGGGGGAACACCCCTGCAACCCCCAAGCGCCAAATTACTGAATATAAGGAGCGGGGGACACCCCTGCAACCCCCACATGTTGGGTATTTATAAAAAAAACAAAAACAAAAAAACAAAAACAAAAAAAACAAAATCGATCGAATGGTACTCCCGAAATAGGTCAAATTGTACCATTCGATCGATTTTTGGCGGTCAAAATGGGTAGTACCTTGAATAGAAGTGCTCTCCTGACAGTGTTCTGAAAGCTCCCAGCGCGTCCACTGTAAAATGCGACCCAAAAAACGCATTTCGATCCTGTTTGAGGAACAGAAATACAAGCGACATAGCAGTGGTTCATACCTTCAAAAAATGCATGACCGGGTCAAGAAAGACCCTGGGGGTCATTATGAGGTTGCCGGTCCGGAAACAACGGTACCGGTAAACTTGCTGTTACCATAGTTTCCGGACCGGCAAACTACGAGTTCTGCGAGCGGGTGTCTTTCAGCCTGCCAGGTCTGACCTGGCGGGAGGAATGGCACCTTGACGGATGCTCCGGCACGATGTCCGTCCTCCCCATTGAGTCCAGTCCCTTGTGGATTGGGCAGCTCTTTTTTTGGGTGCAAATGATGAGATGTGTTTGCACACTTCATTTATTGCATTGATAAGTTTTGAGAATCTGGGACCCTGAGGATTTTTTTTTTTGTAAATTGTAGTTTTTGCTGTTTTTTTTGTTGCAAAAACGGCTGTTTTTGCACAAAATGGCCGTTTTCGCGGCATTGTGCGCAAAGCGGCCATTTTCGCAGCATTTTGCGGGATCGCAAAATTGCTATAAGCTGCATGGTCTGTTTATAGAGGGCAGCAAATAGTTTCAGAAAACAAGGGCCACAGTTCACTTTAATTAGTATTTGGCGTAAATAAGCCCAATTAACCCTATCAAATGCTTTTCGGCGTCAATGCTGATAGCAGAATAGAGCTCTAGAGAGTCACTCTTCAAAAATAGAACATCCGAAAGTTTGCTTAAATTGTCATAACTGTTCCTACCCATGATGAAACCCGTTTGATTTTGATTAATTTCGAGAGCAGGGTATTGATCCGTACCGCAAAAATCTTAGCCATGAGTTGAAGCCAGAAGAGAAATCAGTCTATAATTACCACAATTTGATTGACTCTTACCCAGTTTGGGGTTCACTGATATTACAGCGGCCCACATGGAATCATCCACTTGTTCAGAAGTGATTATCTCTCTGAAGAGACCTACCAAGAATGGTATAAGTCAGGAGCAAAATGTTACATAGAATTCAATTGGGAAACCGTCAAGTCCTTGACATTTTCCAGTGGCCAAAAGATTCATAGTGTCTGTAATCTCCTGCACTGTGATTTCTCTATCTAAGGAGATCCTATCCTCATTGCTTAGCATTGGAATTGGAAACTGGTCTAAAAAACTTGAAATTCCATCCACTCTCGTACACCCTTCATCACGATATAAGGGCGCATGGAATTTCTTAAACGCCTCACAAATATCTTCATTTCTCCTTAAAGGTGGTCATATGGGACTGGCCACCAGGGGGCGCACCGACGATGAGCACCGCCGTGTGAGCTCCGCACCCTCGGGTCCCAAAAGCGCTTTGAGCCCCCCGCTTTTGACCCTCCCGCGGAGAAGCAACTGCTGCTCGTGCTACCCGAAGTGGCCCCCCACCCACTGAGCGAAGTTTGGGTGAAAAACGGACTTCCCATCCCGCAGTAAAGTCCATCCGACAGCATTGCCCCTCCCCGCCGCATACGCAGCAGCCGGAAAGCGGGACGTGACTACGCGCCACATCGAGGAACCCGGCTCCCTCTACGAGCCGACTGCGAGCGGCGTAGGCCCTGCTGCGAACCCCCGGCGGCCGCAGCCCTTCCGCCTGTCCCGCTTCGCCTGCGGAGCGGACGACCATCTGGGGCAGGCGAGTGTGTCCGCACAACCCGCGCAGCTACCTGAGCAGCTACGGGCGAAAGGAAGCTGTGGAGAGGGTAAGTGGCACCCCCCCCTCGGAGCACGCAGCGGCGCTTTGCCTGGCTTGGGGCCCTCCCTATCCCCCCCTGGCACTCTCCTCATCAAGGGCCCGGGGCCGGAGATAACGTTTGGGGCGCAGACCGGAACCGCCCCCCACCATAACTGGGCCCCTGCGACAGGCGGCACGTGGCCTCAAGAGGGCCCCCACATCAAGGCCAGACACACAGGCCACTGAGGCGGCACACACATACATTTAACGCGGCCTACGCCTTTGGCCCAGCAGCTCCGAAGGACAAGCGCAGTGCCCTGGGAGATTTAGACACCACAGCCAGCCACGGAAATCAGGGCAAGGGACTTGCGCCCGAAGTGAGGACAGTGCAGAGGGTTGGGCCCCCATCTATGGGGCGTGTGCCCTCCTCGGCACAACCACCAGTCTTTCGCCCCCCCGGGGCCTGAACCTCAATCTAAATCAAAGCTACTGGTCAGGAGATCTCCCCCACGCCATCTTGCCTGGACCTACACCCAAGACCACGCCGACAATGGAGCACCCCTCCCATTGGAAAGGCTCTGCCGCGCTGAGAGCTGGGCCCCCGTGCGCTGCGGGACGTGTGCCCTTCTGAGAGCCAACGTCCATAAAGATGCCCGCCTCCACTGGACCTCAACACTATTAAACGGGTGCCCCCCAATAAACCAAGGCGCAGCACGCACCCTGCCCCTCCTCAACTGCTCAGACTCCCCTACCAGAGGGCACCCTCCACCCTTGAGCCATATTCAGTCGGGTGGCTGTGGAACCAGGGACAAGCCTTGATTTCCGCTCTCTGGCTGTACCCTTAGTGGGATCTGTTGCCCAAACACCGCCAAACCCAACGTATGAACGCCAAGGAGAGACTGGCGGCATACCAGTTCTCACCCTCGCAACACAGCTATTGCGCACCGGAGTCGCCACTATGTCATCACCGGGCCCCGAGGCAGCCTCCACCAAAGCGGACGTCGCCGATATCTTCAACGAAATGCGGAGTATGAGAGCTGACATTGGCTGCAAAATCGATAAAATAACCCAAAGGATGGACAAGATGGAGGACAGGCTTGAAGAGGTTGAGCACAATCAGACCTCGCTGAACACACTAGAGACCCAAATGGACTTGCGACTCGCCGGACTCGAAGCCAGGGAAGAGGAATTTCGCCTAAAAATTGATGACTTGGAAAACAGAGAGCGGCGCAATAACATACGCAACTTCGGAATTCCGGAGAATGAAGGCGAGACTGAGTCAGACCTGAAAAGAACATTGCATAGAATAATGAAGTCGCTTTTCAATGATGACTCAATTGATGAACCCAAAATTGAACGTGTCCACAGGGCTGGGGGAAAACCAGGAGGCCCGCGATCGGTGCTTGCCCGATTCCATTACTACGCAGACAAGGCCAGGGTCTTGGACAAGGCCAGAAACACACCGCAAGTCACGTTGGGCCCGGTACATGTCTCCATATATCAAGACCTATCCTCCCTCACACTAGCAATGCGGAGAAAGTGCCATCCACTCACCAAAATGCTGACAGAAAAAGGGGTCTGATACCGTTGGGGTTATCCCTCCTCGCTTTCCTTTGAATGGGAAAGCAATACCATAAAACTAATCTCAGAAAAGGATATTAGGTGCTGCATATTTGACCTATTGGGTACCCAAGAGGAGGAACCATCACAGAGCGGAAACAGGCCACAAGCAAAGGAATGGCACACCAAAGGTCAACGGAGAAAGAAGATGCAGGGCGCCAGGAAATATAGACGGATGAACGCTTCCCCGGACACCGAACATTGAACCCACTTTGTTCTTTTACTTGTTTCTCTTTTCATGGGTGTGCCTGACGACGGACATTAGGCTAACTAGAGACCTCTGAGAACGTTGGATGGACACCCATTGGGTAGCAACGGCGGAGGGTGGAATCGTTGTCCTCACACCGCCCCACTTGATGTGGATGAGGTGCTCACAAAGCAACCTGGGGTAAGGGTACACTTAGATGATGTGATTCGATGCACTTTAGTGGGCCTTAAAGAAGGTGGAGGAAGCCAAGGTTTGTGTGCGGCCCGAGAAAGGGTAGCACGTAGGAGGTGGTGTGAACCGATATGAAAATGAAGAAGGGCCTTTACAAAGTTTTACCGGGGGCCGAATATCGGGCGCAAATGACCGAGATCTTATTGTTGAAATGCAGTTCAGTTCGTTAACATGTTTACATATGCAGGGGGGGGAGTTGGGGGCTTATGGTTATGTTTTATAATTATGTGGTTGGGACCGTTTGAGGTGCGGTTCCCGTTGGTGGTCCAAAGACGATTGGGTGAACATAACCCAGCCGGATCCGACGCCGTATGGTTTGGGGGGGGAGGGGGTGGACTAGTGCAATTCGAAGGGTCAGGTGGAACGGATGAATACGAAAATGAGAAGAAGAGAAAGGCACACTTGAAACTGTTGAAGGCTGAGCGACAAGGATGTTCAGCGGCCCCTATAGGGCCACATAGGAACCGGATTACTTGTGTAGGAATAGGCATATGGCAGGCGCTTAGAGCAGAGACATTGAGGCAGGCGCACTTATTGGGCTACCTCACACATTGCAATGGCAGCAACACCTAGACATTACAAAGTACGCATATGCACACTCAATGTAAAAGGCTTGAATTCCCGCACTAAACGCTCGCTGGTAGCGAGGGAATTTAAGAGGTCTGATATAGATATTATGTTCTTACAAGAGACGAAATATCAGAAGGGTAGCGAGAAGGGGATCCCCAGTTGTCTGGTGGGGCACACATATTGGAGTTCGGGTGTCCTCAAAAAAGCTGGGGTGGGGATCCTTATCCGGAAGAACCTCCGCATGAAGATCCTAAATTCCTGGACTGACACGGAGGGTAGGGCCATGTTAATAGTGGGATCCATTCAAAACACAGTCGTAACCCTTGCCACAATTTATGCACCCAACCAAGGCCAAAAAATATTCCTCCTTAAAACGACCGAATGGCTGTTTAATAAATCAGAAGGTCACACTATTCCTGGGGGCGACTTCCAACATATGGATGAGCAGTGCCATGGATAGGCAAACCGCACACAATGTCTCCCAACCTCCCCGGTCGCAGGAACATGCAGAAATTAAAACGATACTTGCCCTGTACGGCCTCTCGGACAGTTGGCGTCACTTACATCCAATGGACAAAGGATTTACCTTTCGATCCATCCCTCATGACACGCTCACAAGAATAGACTATCTGTTCCTCTCGGAAGACCTAATGAGAATACTCCACACTGCAGACATACATCCCACTGCATGGTCGACCATGACATGGTTGTGGCGGAACTAGACTGGGAAGGCCTTGCCCATCGCAACACTAAGTGGAGGTGCAATGAAACGTTGTGGTCGGATGTGGTTTTCAGGGAACAATTGGAAAATGAAATCAAACAATTCTTCACGACCAATGATACGGGTGAAGTCACGAAAGTGAATGTATGGGAAGCGACAAAGGCCACTTGGCGTGGGATCCTAATCAGGGAGGGGGCGAGGAAAAAGAGGGAACGCACCTTGCTGGAGGCTAACGTTAGAAAGAAATTAGACGAAGCAGAGAGTCTAGCCCAGACATCTCCTCAACGTAGAGCTGCACACCTTGCGGAAGCTAAGGCATCACGAGAGGAGCTAAAAGCCCTGGAAATGAGCAAGGTGACCCAGACCTTACAATATCTGAAACAAAAGTACTACAAAAAAGGAGATAAAGCTGATGCCCTCCTTGCGGCAAGGCTCTGTGAGCAAAGGGCAGAAAGATGGGTAGACATGATAGAGAGGACAGGTGGCACTCTCGTGGATACGACAGAATCCTCCCCGGAGGGCATACGAGAGGCATTTGCCTTTTTTAATGAAGATTTATATACCTGTGACCCTCCTCCCCCACCGGGGAGTGTCGATGTCTACCTCAAAGAGGCAGATCTCCCGGCACTTACGCGCCCGGAGGCGGAAGCTCTTGACACTCCGGTCACTGGGGAGGAGGTGGCTGATGCCATTAAACGTCTTAAGTCAGGAAAGGCACCTGGGGACGATGGCTTCACCCCTGGCTTCTACAAGACGTTCACTGCGTTCCTTACCCCCTTCCTGGTGACCCTATTCAACCACATCTTTAAAACAGGGCAGGCACCCCCGTCCTTTGCTCAGGCCCTCCTAACGGTCATCCCAAAAGAAGGCAGAGACCCCAAATACTGTGGTCATATCACCCCATATCACTCCTTAACATAGATGCCAAGATATATGCGAGAGTGGTAGCGGCCAGGTTAGAAATGCAATTACCGAAATTAATACACACGGATCAGGTCGGCTTTGTTATGGGGAGACAGGGAGCTGACACGATGAGGAAGACGTTACACTTGATACACGCGGCACAGGGGAGGAATGACGACCCCACCCTCCTGTCGCTTGATGCCAAAAAGGCCTTCGACAGAGTTGATTGGGTGTTTCTGGAAAGGGTTCTAGTCTGGATAGGTATTGGCCCCAAACTACGCCGCGCCATTAAGGCAATATACTCAGCTCCCCTGACCTCTGTAGCGGTGAACGGCGGCTACTCAAGGTGGTTCCCATTAGAAAGATGCACCAGGCAAGGCTGCCCATTATCTGCTATACTGTTTGTGTTGTCTCTCGAACCACTGGCACAGAAGCTTAGACTTCACAAAAGGGTGGGAGGAATTAAAGTAGGGGATCAGGAATACAAACTAGGCCTATATGCTGACGATATCCTCCTGCATACAACAAACCCCTTGAGTTCGATACCTGCAGCTATGGAAATAATTGGGGAATACGGCCTGAAAATCAACACAGAGAAATCGATCCTCCTCCCGCTAGACAAGAGTAGGGGCTCAGAGGTTGAGCGATTCACACCCCTAGGGATGGAGGTTAGTCTCACTACATTGCGATATTTGGGCATCAATGTGACTCGTGACCTGGGTGACCTATTTGAAGCCAACTTCCCCCCGATACTAAGTACAATACAAAAAGACATTGAACGGTGGACAAGGCTCACCATCTCGTGGGTGGGCCGTCTGAACACCATTAAAATGGTAATCCTGCCAAAGTTACTTTACCTATTTCAGATGCTCCCCATCCAACTCCCTAGAGATTTCTTTGTAACCACCAAAAAAGTCCTACATACCTTCCTATGGCAAAACAAAAAACCCAGGGTCCCTGCTGCCTTACTTCACCTCCCGAAAGACGATGGCGGGGGGGGTCTCCCAGACATAGAGCTGTACTATAGAGCAGCACAACTGCGAGTGCTAATCCCACACGTCAGACAACAAAAAGACCCTCAATGGATAAGCTTAGACAACTACTATCTCCGTCCTTTTATCGTGGGGGAATGGTTATGGGTACCTGGGCCCCAATTACGAAATAGCATTAAAAATCACCCCATCCTCGGCACCATATGGGCCATATGGAAACCAAACAAAGGAATGAAAGGAGTCACAACATGGCCCTCCCCCCTGGCGCATCTATGGGCCCCGGGCATTCAGGATGACATTCCTGATCCAAGCAGTTTTGAATCATGGTACGAGGCAGGACTAGAAAGGGCAGGCCAATTAAGGAGGAATAACGCTTTCATTACTATCCAAGAGCTGGAGAAAGTTCTCAGCATAGGTCAGCTCTCAGTTTTCCAATACCTAAAACTAAAAGGTGTTATGACCCGGGAGGTCTGGAGGGAGGCGCTACAGAGAGACCTAACCCTGTTCGAAAAAATTCTAGACACATACATAGGCTCCAAGGGACTCATCAGTGCAATGTATGCAGCACTAGTTGGAGTCAACACAACCCCCTCAATCACTTTGAAACATAAATGGGAAAAAGACCTTGGGAGACATCTCACCCCAGAAACATGGCTCAAGATTTATAGAAGGACCTCGAAAACCTCTATCTCATGTCAGTACAAATTGCATGGGATTAAGCTTTTGTATAGGTGGCAGTATGACCCACTCCGGCTAGCCAGGATGCATCAGGACGTGAGTCCTTTCTGCTGGCGGGGCTGTGGCCAGAAAGCAGACTACTGGCACATGTGGTGGGGATGTAGGGCGGTCCAGGCATATTGGGACGAAGTGCTCAGTTGGATAAAAGATCTTGAAGGAGAGGAAAGGGAGAAGCACCCACTCTTGATCCTATTTCGTTTGGTCGAAACAGAAGAACAAACAATCAAATTTCCCATAGTGACACATGGGCTCTTGCTTGCTGCAAGGGCCTGCTTTACAACTGTGTGGAAAAGAACTAGTCTACCAACTAAAGCTGAGTGGATCAACGTCTCCCGTAATATCTTCAATATGGACAAGCTAACAGCAGCCATTCATGGTGATCGCACTTCCATTGACAATGAATGGTCCGAGTTCCGAGCCAAGTATATTGCACAAAGTTGAGTGTGCAACACGATACAGCTAAAGCGTCATTGCAATGATCTGCCTACTATTCTAATGTTAATTCCGAAAAATGTCTTATGCAAGTGCCACTTTTCTAAAAAATTATTTTGCCTATGAACTCCTTCGCTGGACTGTAAAATTTACTTTAGACCAGCTGTCGCCTCAAGGGCTGCTGGGTGGGTGGAGGGGAGCAGGGGTCAAGTTGTGGTTAGTCGTCAAGTATGTGCAACTGTAAAGCAGTTGAGTTATTCTGTATTCTTTGTAATGAAAACTGCATTCTCTAGGTTTGAAAAACAATAAAACCAATTTTCAAAAAAAGGTGGTCATATGGATAATACTTGCCTCCCGCACTCTCTACCCCTCAACCTACTAGCTAAAAGGGCACCAGCTTTATCCCCTCTCTCCCAAAATGCTTGTCTAGTGCATTATATATCCTTTTCAGCCTTTGTATAAATTATACCATCAAATGCACTTGACTCGCAACATAGCGTACAAACATGCATCAGAGGGGGAGGTATCATGAACTTCTAAATTGCACTTTTAAGTAGACTCTGCTTGTATGTACTCGGCGTCAGCCTTCTTTTTTGTACGAGGCATAACTAATTATCTTGCCACGTAGATGTGCCTTCAGTGCATCCCAAATTATACAAAAATTGCTAACTGAGCCTACATTATCTCTCTTAAAAAACGAAATTTCAGAATGTATTTGTTTAAGAAATTATTTGTCAGACAATAATCAAGTATCAATCCTCCACTGCCTACTATTCCTCACATCTCCTAGGGACTTGCCAAGCTCTAGAAAAACACATGCATGATCAGGGATCACAATCTCTCCCATCTTTGAAGTCTTCACAGCATTGTAAAGAACTCTAGTCACTACGTAGTAATCAATCCGAGAGGAAGTGTTATGCGGAATAGAACAAAAACTATACTGTTTCTTGTCTGGATTCAGGTCACGCCATATATCATGCAGATCCCAGGTTTGCATAAACTGCAGTAGGCCCTTTCTAGCTTTCTCTTTCGCATAAGATTGCGATAGTTCCGACCTGTCTAACACTTTATCTAGGACGGTGTTAAAATCAACACCGACCAGAATTGCGCCATTTCCCATGTTCATCAGGACATCATCCAATTTACCAAAGAAGTCAGCTTGTCCAACATTTGGAGCATAGATAATATTATTAAATGGATAATCTCCACTAATAATTTTAATGCCACAAACCTACCATCTGAGTCAATGTCCACTCTGTCCTCTCAAATTATTAGCAAAACTGCTGGAACACTCTTTCACAAAAACAGAATTCAAAATATACTTTGCCTTGTCCTGTTGAAGGCGAGTCTCCTGAAGTAAGACAATGGGCCTCATCACGAGTTGGGCTGTATTCCTGGCTGTAATACCGCCGACTGTAATAGCCCTAGCGCCGACTGGTCCAGTGGTATTACCACCGGATCACGGGTTGGGACTTAACGGTAAATCCCCATTCCTGAATGGGTCCATTGGATCCAATTGGAAATTTTCGGTGCTAATACAGCTGGCTGTAATACAGCAGAAAACAGGGATTTTCACTTCCAGAAAAAAGCTGGAGGTAAAACAGCCGATTTAGTGCCCAACTCGTGATAGGGCCATCCCTTAAATGCAGCAGTAATACCATTAGCACCACATTTAAGGGCTTCAGCCCAACTCGTGATGAGGCCCAATATCAGGTTTATTCCTATTTAAAAAATTGAGAACCTTCCTGCCCTTTATCAGACTATTAACTCCTTTTACATTCCAACTCACTACGTTTAAATGTTCAGCCATACAGTCTTAAAGAATAGATACTATACTGGACCAAAGCATTCAACCTATTTTCTAGAGCCCCTACTCCGTTTTAGCTTTGGTCTTAAAGAAGTGTAGTGACAAGCAAAGAACCAATCCATAACGCATTGAACATAGATGTGAAAAACAAATTCCCTACAGAAGTAAACAAAAAAAATAAAATCTAAGAACAAGATAAGAATAAAATAAATAAGCTATACAAAAAAATATCGAAAGATAGATAATTAGGAGTAAGTAGAGACAAGAACATGGCAGAAGGGCAGCAGGAAGAGAGCAAATAGCCACTCAACCCCATATTCAGTTAATGCCATCAAGTAAGAAAGGAACTTGTTAAAAATAGTTCAATCAAAATATCATCAGCATACTACAGTTTTAAAAGGTAAACAGTTTTAATAACGCAGTGAAAATAACCACTCCCCCCAAGTCTCTTTATGCCCAAGAAATGCAGGCCAAAACCTTTTAACGAACTAAAATCCATTTGTTAGAAATCACATATTTATTCGGGAAACCAAGTTAGCAGCTCTGCCTAGTTAGCTCTGAGGGTTTAATGTGCACCTCTTAACTTTGAGACTTCAATAGACAATTCTATAACATTATCCACGTCAATTATCACTCCTCCCTTGCTACTTTCACCCCCACAACCTCCCTACTCACAACAAATGATATCTAAGGGACACAAATATCCTCTGGCCCATTGCGTTTTTGACCATCACGGCATATTGCAGGCTCTTTATTCGCAATAAAACACTCAGCCCAAAAGTGCCCATTGTTAACAGAAAATAAATAAAAGCAACATTCATTCACTTTCATACTAACTCCATGGGGCCACATAAAGACGAAAATACAGTTCAAGAGATAGACGCTCACTACTCCCCATATCGTCTGACCTCCAACCATGTTATCTGTGTTCATTTGTCATTCATTTGGCGTTTTTGTACAACCCCAGATTAAAACCCATCACTTTTGGTATTACAGATGCTGAAACCTGGCTGTGCCAGTTTAGGGCCTGGAGCGTTTAAGCCTGTCTCTTATAGCTTTCAGAGTGAGTGGGCGCGCAACAGGAATGACTCCAGTGTTTTGCCTCATGCTGATAAACAAAGTTTTTGTTTCTAGGTAATAATTAACATATATCGCTCCAAAGCCTTATAAATTTCATATGTTCCCTTGAGCAGTCACATGCCAGGTAGGGTCAGGACTCAGGGTTCATTTGGGGCCCCAAGGGCCTTGCATTATCATCATAGACTCTCCTGGAGTCAGTCCTGGCACCTTTGGCGCCAGGCTCATGTTCAGATTGGGACTTTACCTTGAAGGGACTACTTTTCCTGTGAAGGCCTGCAGCCAACATGGAGGCACCCATACAGTCTAGTTCCTAGGAACCAGACTGTGCGGTGCAGTGTTTTAGGGTGTGGTAGCCTGGACTACTTTACCTGGACTACTTTACAGAGGGCTATATAAACCGCACCCAAGCTACAGAACGTGCTTCGCGTTATTCTGCAGCCAGCAGCGTGACGCTCATCGTGTTCAGAGACCAGCACCCGGAGATCCTTGAATAGCGGACCTGCAGAGGGGACAAAAGAACATCATTAGCAGTCTCTGCTTACCTGCAACTTTCCATCCATCGATTCCTGCTGCTCGCAGTCTTCCATCCAGTTGGCAGCATCATCAGGACACCACGCTCGCACCGGAACGAAGCACCTGGAGGGAGAGAGAAAGAAGGACAACGTTAAACAGGTTACTCACAGCATTCACGGCAGTAATCACAAAATCCTCACCTGGCTGGGCATTTCTTGACTGGTTCCGCTCCGGAAATCTTCACACGCCCAGAAAGACCATCGCGACCTGAAAAGGAATAAAGAAAACAGGTTAGCAAGAAAAGACATTACCGCGTCGCACCTCACGCTTAACCTACCATCCATCCATCCAGCATATGCTCCTGCGTCCATCATCCTGGCAGGAGCCTGATCCAAGTAGCGCGCCCACCGAACCTCCGTGCACCTAAGTGGAAACAAACCAGAAAAGACATTATTAGCAAGAAAGGAAAGCAAGGACATTTAAAGACTGCTGTAACCAGACTTACCTCCTTAAAGACACTTGAATGGGTTAGCAACAGTGAAGTTAACTCGGTTGCTTCAACCCGCAGAAGACTACGCGCCCCTGCACAGAAGGCAGGACGGACAGCACGCCAGTCATCATAACAAGGTGAGAAGTGGGCCATCAGGTCGAGTCCAGGGGGCTGGTGGGAGGAAACGAAGTCTGTTCCTAAATCCACTCCTCCTGGGTTTTCAGGCCCGACCGCCACTGAAGGCATCGTCCAGAATTGGGAACGTCCAGGGTGAATCTGGCAACCAGGGCATAAGGGCGTCCCCGTGGATACCAGGTGAGCGTAACATTCTCTTCAACCAAATGACTATAATTTGTCCAGGGGTGGCGCTGTTCAGACTGCGCAGAATTACTACCTACTAACCATACAAGGGGTGTATCAGTTTAGGGTTGAAGCGAACACTAGCCCACACTTGCCGGGAATTGTGCACGTTTGAGAAAACAAGAGCAGCAACACATGTACTCACATTTATATAACATTCAAATGAGTAACCTTATCACAACACAGCATGGTAGTTTTGCAGCAAACATGGTGCACCACAGCATGTTCACTACAGTTTCGTCTGTCTCAGCCCATATTGAAGTTGCAGGTTGTACCCATGCGTCAGCTCAGCCCATACTTAATGCAGTTCATCGGATATTAACGTTGGCCTTGCAACACCCTCATAAACAAGGCTGTTAACACGTATCAATATCCAGGGGAAGCTTCATATCCATTACGTTTAACACCAGGCACTAAGCGATGAACTGTTAACAGTCTACACCATTGGCCAAGTTTCTTGTTTCATACTGATTTCATCAGAAACTTGGCTGATTATACAGATAGTTTGACAAGCATACGCGGCGCAAATAGCACGGGTTGGCAAGAAATTCATCCGAGTACTTACACTTTTCAGGCACTCACCAGTAAGCGTATTGAGCGTGCTTCCACAGCGCGAGGCTCTGCGGGGACAGCACATCAGTCAGCGATTCATCAGCACGCTGATCGTAATACCGGCATTCAATACGCGACTCTTCGTGCTTCTCGATCACACACCAGCATGTAATTTCCAGTACAGGCACAACACTCAACCAGGAAACTTGCCCACAATGCCTTTGCCACCATGAAAGCTTCCGGAATAGAAATATGGAAGCGGATTGTTAGAGGAAAGGACGCATGATGAGTCATCAGCGGCTCCAGGCAATGGCAGTTTTCAGCCATATTTCTGTAACGGCAATAATTCACAAAAATACAGACAATGCAACGAATTAACACATACAAAAAAGACTTGTGTAAGCGAAACAAAAACAAAAACTATGTAAAATAAACTCTTTAGAATTGAATATAAAATTCAAGCCTCAATAAGTTGATGTCAGTTTCTCTTTTTTGCAAGGGGAGGTTTCCCTTTTTTCCTGCATTAGGAGCATTTAAGAAGCTCATTGCTTTACGATGGTCTGTGAAGATGTGAGTTACCCCATTCCCTACAACCTTGAAGATTGCTGGGTAAATCATGTAATTGACAAGGTGTTTCTCTCGCGCTAGCCACTTTGAATCCAAAAAAAGCTTCCTTTGAGCTGCAATATCACTACTGTAGTCATTAAAAACATTATCATTTCCATTTAAGGTCACCCAGTTCTCTTGCTTTTTAAGCAGACAGAAGTTCCTTAATGGGGAATCTTAGTAATTTCACAAGAAAAGCCCTGGGGGTTTGGCCCAGTGCAGGTTTGGGAGCCAAGGTACGGTGCACCCTCTCAATTTCCAGTGTTTATCCAGGCTGCAGTTTCAACAATTTAGGTAAGGTTTTCTGCAAAAATTCAACAGGTGGTCCATTTTCAGCACCTTCAGGAAAGCCAGTTATTCTCAGATTGGACCACCAAGAATAATTTTCCTGTTCAGAGATCGTTTTCTGAGCAGCATCCAGGCTTAGGGTCAGTTAAGAAACCTTTTCTTCCAGAGCGTGAAGGCGATCATCACAGTCCGATACTCTGGTTTTCAAAACCTCTGTCCTCTTTTTAACCAGAGATTGATCATTCTTCATCTCCAAGACAGTCTGCTTAATCTTTCCAATAGATAAAACTACAATATCCATAATTTCTGTCAAATAATCTTCCGCAGATTGACCCTCAGCTCTAGAGGCAATCAGGCAGTCTTCCTTAACTCTCTTTGAAGGTTGGGCACCTCTCTCATGATGTTCAGGAGATTCACCTCACTGTCTGGATCTTCTGGAGGAGGATGGGTCTGCCATTTCAATAGAAGCTGAATCTGACATTTTCAGGATTTCAGGGCTAGAGCACATCAAAGCTCTCAAGCAGCCATATCCTTCAGCTGACAGTTCTAGAATGGGACGCTCAAATTCTAAAAGCGCTAGTACAGGGGCGATTTTGTGTAAGTTATATTCTAGGTTAACATTCCAATTAATGATCATATGATCACCTAAACCGGGGCTGCTCGTGGTTACAGGATCACAAGAGCTAACTAAATGCAAGGACACACAAAGATAATCTATGTAAGACTTATTGTAACCTCTTTGCCAAATGAAAGTAGATTCTTTGTTTTCTTTCCCCGCAATTTGGATATACCAGTCCGATAGATGGGTCACCCATCCATTCCCCCTAAGCATGGGGGTGGACTTGCAGTTCATATTTGCTTTACAATGCTTCTTGCTAGTAGGGTTAATACAGGTAGAGTTGAAATTGCCACCTATGACCACCTCATACTGTGGATTACACAGAAGAGCATCCTCTAGGTTTGTGTCTAAATGTCTGAAGATCAATGCTTGTGACGTCTTTGCTGGATTCCAATATATACATATTATCATAAAGGAAATGTGTATCACCATGTGTGGTTAGTTCTACAGCCAGCAGTTCATCAGAGGATGAGATCATCTTGGTGTGCCCTTTCATGTTATTATCAACAAGAACTGCTAAACCTCCAAATGGTCTGCCTGCAAAACCTATGTTAGCAGGTGCAGCATAGGTCATATAGCCATTCACATGAAAACGTTGTAACTTCATAGTTTCTTGAAACAAGATTACTGATGGTTTATTGCAGTTTTGAATCAAATTGAACCAAGAATGTAAGTTCTTGTAGCCACATGAATTACAAGATTTGAATGTCATCACTTTAGTGCTACAATTGTGCGTTAACATTTTTTTATTGTCAAAAAACTTTTCATCAAGGGTTCCCCCAAGACCAATCCTTAAAGGAACTAGCTAAAGAGGAGAACTGGGACATCAACTCATCATTAGGCAATGTTATATTGTCATTATTAGGTGTTGCACTTTTGCCATCCACGATTGTACTCTCATGTGTTCTATAAATAGAAGAGCTTCTTCCTTAGATTTGAATACATTAGTATGGAGTCCTAATTGTATCAGATCAAATCAGTGTTCCCAGATCAGTTTCATAATAATAAAAGAATGGAATTGACATATCATTTGATTGTTGTTCATGAGCAACAGAGTTACCCAATCGATATCGTCCGAGTTTAAGATACTTAGTGAGGGAATCTGATTGAAAGAGTTGAGAATATGTGAGGGATTTATTCTAGTTCTTCCTTTATTTTTCAAGTCACTCACCCATCCAATTATGTCTGAGGTCTCGGGAGTGAGATCAGAAGGTCCTGACGCATTTAGTGAATCATCTTTCGAACCATTCTGATCATTGTTAGGACTATTTTATGATCTTTCGCAAGTAAGCTGGAAGTTTCCTTAGGGATTGGAACAATTCCGTTTAGTGGCACTGTGTTTGATTGTGGCAAAAGGTCTATGACAAGAATAGGTTTTGTATTGATTGTTCTTTTTGACTCTTCAGAGAGTAAAAAACTGCAACCTTTTTCTTGCTTATGATGGAGAAAAAGCTAGACAGCTGTGTTTGTTTAACACCATTGGTCTTAGTCAGAGGATGAAAGGGAACCTTAAATGAGTCAATCGACTTGAAACTCGTTAGGTCCTCTGACGCAGTGGCTGCAACAGCAGTAGAATTTTTGCATGCCGTCTTTATTATTTTTTTTACTTTTGAGTAGAGGTTCAGGTTCAGACTTAAGAGGTGAACCATCTCCTGTAGCTGTAAGAGGGATTTGCTCTCCTCATTAAGCCGATGCAAGTCCAAAATCTCATCCTCATTTGATATGTTGCAAAGGTTTTTTATATTTCAGTTATGTCCATTTATTTTGGGCAGTGATTGAGATTTTTTGGCTGAAGTGTCTTTTAGAGTCTTTCTATTAGCTGCTGTTTTCAGAACTCTAAGCTCTAGTCGCTTGGCTCTGTGAGAGAGATATTGACTAGATGCCACATCTACTGAAGCTTGTATTGCTCGAAAGGTTTTGTGTGGGTCGGATCTGACGTATTATCAGTTTGTTCTATCAATTCCGTCAACGGGGTCAGACTATTTGGATCCTCACATATGGATTCTAACGCTGTTCTGTCCATCTGAGGAATCATACAATAATTTCTGTGTTTTCTGCAGTCGGTAGCCTGAGGGCTTTTATGTGAGTCTCAAGTTCAGTAATTTTTTCTAGGTTTGTGTTAACATTTTGTCATATATCTTTGAAAATATCTTCACAGGTAGCATCAGACAATTGATTGGAATCTCCTACTACAGACGCATAAGACATGCTCTTAGAATCAGGAAATATGTTGCTATCTTTAGTTGACTTGTTACAATTTTTTTTAAATAAAATATTTTATTGTTTTTATGAACATAGAACAACACACAAACTCACCCCCATTCCGAGTACATGTCTTAACATTCTTAGCCCTAGATATCAATGTAAACTTGTCACGTTAGGTCATTGCACATCACATCCCTCCATATTACCACAACTTAGGGCACTTTTATCCTTGTCCCTCCTCTCACTTGCCCCAAATCTTCGTGGCTTTTGCTGGACAGCCCCGTACAGTGTAAATACGATGTTCCAATATTGCACACATATCCACATCAGCGACCCACTGGGCATTCGCGTGATCCCCATCCTTGTGCTACATTGCGCTTGATCAGTCCGACCGCCGTGGATAGAAACAGTTTTTCCCACCTGTCGCTAATGTTTTTGTCCATTATGCCCAGCAAGAGTAGTTTAGGGTCCATTGATACCGTTCTCCCCAGGGGCGGCTGATAGTTTGTTACAACATTGACGCCAAAAGTTCCTGATCCGGGGACATTCCCACAATATGTGTATAAAGGTACCCTCTGCCCCCTGGCACCGTACGCAGTTCGGGTCAGGAGCTTGGTTCCATCGGTGTAGTACCACCTTGGGTTAGTACACCCTGTGGAGAATTGTGAACTGTATTAAGTCGCAATTTCCCTGCTGTGAGCTTACCTACTTCCTTGCGATTACTGTTATCCCAGAGGGATTGCATCTGGGTCACTTTATCACCCCAACTGATGTGTTTGTGTGCTTTCCCCCAGATTATGACTGTGTGCGCTGCCATCGTTTGCGGGGAGGAGGGTCTGGCGAGAGTCTGATAAAGCACCACAAGCAGTGACGTGCTTTGGTCATTTATCATATTAGCCCTAATGTGTGGTAACTCTCGGTTACCATGGAAGCAGTCTTTGACCACACCATGTGGCTTGCCCAGTAGTGCGTTTGGAGGCGTGGTACACTCATGCTCCCCTCCCATACAAATCGTTGTAGTGTGGCAAGAGCTACCCATGGTTGTCCGCCACCCCACAGGAGTTTCCAAAAGAGGGCATCTATCCAATGAAATTCAGAGTCTGGAATCCAAAGCAGAGTTTTGCAACATGTCGAGGAAACGCAGCAGTGCCAACATCTTGAAGAGTGTGGCTCTGCGCAACAGTGTCAGGGGAAGGAGCATCCAGTGTCAGACATCATTGGAGAAGCGATCAATAATCGGATGTAGATTATGGGAAGTGTATTCAGAGAGGTCCCTAGACAGCCAAATCCCCAGATAGCGAAAGCCCTCGCATTCCTCTCGATACGGGCAGTTGCAGGGAATCGCCTGATACCCACCCTGCACTGGGAAGATTAACGGACTTCCCCCAATTGACATGTAATCCGCTGAATTCAGTGTAGCATGCCAGCATCTGCGTAACCACTGGCAAGATCGAGCCGGATCGCTCAGGTAACTCAGGAGGTCGTCGGCATGGAGGGAGAGCCAGTCCTCTCCCCCATCTGACCAATGGAATCCCGTCCACGTATCCACCTGGCAGAGCCATTGAGCCAACGGCTTGATGGCCAGTGCAAAAAGTAGTGGAGACAAGGGGCACCCCTGTTGTGTCCCCCTGCCCAGTGGAAAGGATCTGGAGGGCCATCCGTTGACCCCAATGTCTGCGTGAGGGACTTCATATAGTAGTCTTAACCATCCCAGAAAGGATTTGCCAAATCCCATTCAACGCATTGTCTCCCATAGGCTCTCCCATATCACTGAGTCGAACACCTTCTCAAAGTCAATGGCGAGTAGGGCAAGGGGGCAGCGAGGGCTGGCACCCGCTCCATGAGCAAGTGGAGGCGACGTAGATTCATGCACGTCAATTTTTGAAGCCGCATTGGTCAGGATGAACTACAGAGGGGATAACACGCTGAGGTCTGGTGGCCAGAAGTTTGGCGAGAATTTTGGCCTCCCCATTGATCAACGAAATAGGCCTGTATGATCTGCACCGATCTGGGGGTTTCACTGGCTTAGGAATCACCACCATGCTGACCTCACACAAATTGGGGGGGGTGCCCAGTTCTTTGGAGTATAGAAACATCTTGAGAAGGGGGGTGGCCATCTTACTCCCACCTAGCCTCTTCCAGGTCTCCATCGGCAGGCCATTGGGGCCTGGCGTTTTTCCAGGGTGCAGCTGGGCAATAGCCTCGGCTATCTCTATTTCAGTAAGTTCTTTGTCCAGTTGAGCACGTTGCAGTTCGGGCAACTGCGGGAGGGTAATTTCCTCCAGTAAAGATAGGTCTACTGGGGCTGGTGGGCCTTCTTAAAGCATAGCATAGAAGTTTGCGAACACCTCTGCTATGTCGGGATCTTCTCTGGCCCGTTCATTTCGTGCGTCAATAACTTCTCTAACATGCCGGCTCCCCTCATCCCTTTTCTCCAACCAGGCCAACATTTTTCCCGCCTTATCCACCTGTTCGTAAATACGAGTCCGCGCCTCTCGGTGTGCGTTTTTTGCGTTATCCAATGCCACATTCCATTCTCCCTGGCTTTGAGGAGGGAGCGGTGTGTGTCGGGTGTGTTATGCAGTATGTACCCAGTTTCCCATTCCTCGGCTGACCTTTCTGCGTCCTCTACTTTCTGCAGATGCTCGCGCCTCTTGTTGGACGTCCAAGAAATAATTTCTCCTCTAAGCACAGTTTTGTAGGACTCCCACAGTGTTGTAGGACTATCCACCGTATTGATGTTAATGTCGAAATATTCTGTTGTTTTCTCAGTGATGTGGTCAATGAATTCGGGGAACCCCAAGCAGTAGCTGTTCAACCTCCATGACTTAGGGGGGGGGCGTTTTTTTTAAAGCGCATTTCTAACACTCGGGGCAAGTGTTCCGAGATACCATGGGGGAGCAGCACCACCCCGGTCACACTGTGTGCTTCTGGGCTTGGAAAAAAAAAGTAATCTAATCTAGAAATAGAGGCGTGAGACCCAGAGTGGAAGGAATACCCACGGTCAAGGGGATGAAGATCCCTCCACACATCGTGCAGGCCGAGAGCTGATGTAAACGTGGCCAGCTTGGTCGGGGTATCAGGATTACGGCCACGGATGTGTGTACGGTTAAGTGTGTTATTCATCACATCATTGAAGCCCCCCCCCCCAAAATCCATACATCAGGTTGATGTTTGGCAATTATGGTCCCTAGTTCTTCCATGAGAGTACTGGTGGGGCATATATGGCCAGAATGGCGCTGGTTTCCCCCCAGAGTGAGCCCTGTACCATCCCAAATCTGCCACTGGGGTCAAGTTCCACCATGGTCAGCATAAACGGGAGACACTTATGCACTAAAACCAGCACCCCACGGGAGCCCATAGTGTATCCTGCGTGTATTGCTGTGCAATAGTGCATCCTGCAGAAGAAGTTGCTGGTATTCCCAGCCAGGTGTGTTTCTGTGAGTAGGGCAATATCCGGGGAGTGTCTGTTAAGAAATTGGGTAATGAGACGGCACTTAATACCGGAACCCATACCATTGACATTCCAGGTGAGGACTTTAAGGGATTTACGGCCAGGGATGGTCCCATGTGGGATCTGGGTAGATGTCATGGGTGTTTGTGGATACTCAGGATTACATAAATCGCTAAGTGAACCTGTGCAGCATGAATAGGGTGAGCGAATTACCTAGGTGACCCCAACCATTCAAACATTGAACAAAGCATTCCCCCCACCCTCCACCCCATACTCCGCCCCAACACGAAGCATCTGTTGCCGAACTTCGGCTGTCAGCCACTAAACTATTCTGACAGCACCAAACTAGTGTAGAGGAGGTCCCAAATAAAGCCTGCACTCCAGGCATCCATTTTGAAGTACCAGGAACGTTCACAACAAAATATGTGACGTATGATAAGCAGATAAATCAGCAGAGAGCCGCAGTAGGGCTCTGCCCAGTACCTATCAGAAGCAAAACCTATTGAAGCACCGATACCAAGAAAACCATGGACAGTAAAGTATCCATTAAGGACCCTTATCAGCAAATGAGACAAAATGAAGATTGCCTAAGTACAGTCCCGGAAGAAACCAAAAAGGTCTTAATGGAAGACGAATGGTGACGTCACGAGGATCCAGACAGACGTACAAGTAGAAG
Organism: Ambystoma mexicanum; assembly: GCF_040938575.1. Classification (NCBI taxonomy): domain Eukaryota; kingdom Metazoa; phylum Chordata; class Amphibia; order Caudata; family Ambystomatidae; genus Ambystoma; species Ambystoma mexicanum. The sequence continues at coordinate 980,592,213 of NC_090927.1, forward strand.
AAATGACAACCCGAGAATGATACCCAGAAACGAAACGCCATGAGTAAGGATATTGTGAACCTAAGATAAAAGATTATGTCCAAATGTAAGAGAATGAAGCTGTAAACAGGATGAAGATAGTCAACCAGCTAACACCTGTACATATGCTTGGAACTGCAAGAAAGCTAAGAAAACAAAGCGGCTTGCAATGCTAAGTAGAAGAATAGTGCGGCAAGCACCATAATACATAATTTACCTCTAAACGAAGCACAGTATTTCAAGAGTAATTCCACTTTGCAAACAAAGCAGAATCAACCAAGGTTACTAAAGGCCGAAATGAGCAGAGATTCATATTCTAGCAAAGAGAGAAGAGACGGCTGAATCGAAACTCGGCAGATGCAACTCGTGCCAGGAGAGCCAAGGTCATACTAATAGAAGGAACGAACAGTAGCTACATATTATTGAAACTTAAGAACAGAATATCCTGTCTCTGAAAGGTTAAGATAAGGAGGCGTAGGCATGTGGCAAGCTGAATAAAAATCAAATGCACAAATTAAGAGAAACTAGACAAATTCACGGTGTGGGAAGCACGTGACCATCCGAGCGAGGAGAAGCACAAGCTCACACCTACGCTTGGAATCCGCCCAGGCAGAGATATCGAAACATTCGAGACAGAAGATGTAGTTTTGAGGACAGCCACAGTAACATAATTGACACATAGTTGTTAAAGTGATAACCTTAATTAGAGAAAGGCCAGGTAACTAGGGGGCACCCTGCACCTGGCTGAGCATTCTGCGTGCTGCTAAGCAAAGTGGAAATTTATGCATGGTGCCAACCGAATCAAAATGAACCAAATAATCTAGGGTCCTATAGTTAGAAGAACCAATGGGACGTCATACTTTTAGTGACATATACAGTAGTCATCTTTGAAGGAAGGGCTTAGACGCCCACCCTACAGTGTTTATCCAATCCCCTCACTCCGTTACCATATACAGATTTAGTACCTATATTAAAGTTACCTTTTCCTAACCAATAGAATTGAATATTAACTTTTGAGTGTTATACGTCATTTATGACGAGTTTTTAGTATAAATGCTATGATTTTTATGAAGTTCATGGGAGTTGAAGCGAGAAGGACGATCGCATCACTGCTGATTTCCATGACTCTCCGTTTTTTGTACTTGTCATTAAACGGACTCCCTTTACCAAACCATTGAGTTGTCCTTATTGATTGGTGTTGGAGTAATAAATCTGCACCCCCATCCATCTCAAGGGTGCAGCTATCTCGTCTTAAAGTACTTTCGGAGCAAACCTTGCCTCTGTTGGCCGGCTGGGGGTCTCCGGAGTACACTTGGTAGCAGAGAAAGACACCCATTAACCATCGACATAAAGTAACTCTAGGTCTTCGTTAATATCACGAGTCCTTTGCCATTCAGACGAGTAGACCGTGAAGCTCCCTGTAGACAGTGGTGGTGTAAGAAAAACTGCAAACCAGGGCCTGAAGGGACCCATGTTCCCCACGCTATCCCTTCCCATTCCTACGGGCAGCTGAGCGGGTGAAAAGCCGGTAACAAAGGTGGTGATCCCGAGGGTCCAGAGAGTAACCATGCGAACAGTGAGTGAAAAAGATTGAATGTTTTGGCAAAAGAGCATGCCTTAGAACAAGTAAAGGGAAAAGGTAACGAAGGGAGGTGGGAGAAAAAACAAAATATAGTTAGAAGTAGAGAAGTATATACATATATATATATATATATATATATATATATATATATATATATATATATATATATATATATGGGAATAATGACTCAAGAATAATTAAATAAATGTTAACGTGGAGGACACCCGAGAAGAGAGAGGTTACTGGGGAAGACACCCGAGAAATGAGAGGATTCACCTTATTCCTACGCTTTTCCTACAAGCGGCTAGAAGAAACGTGTACCCAGAGTCCCAGCTAAAGGGGGAACGATTAGACTACCACAATGGTTAAAGACGTCGTGAAAGGGGTATGTTTAGACTCCATGAAGGGGTAATGATTAGAGGCAGAGATATCTGTGACCAGCTAGTGTTCGTCTAGTCTGTTAAGCGTCTGTCTTAAATGTTCTTTGTTGTGACATCATACATCGAAAAATTTCCTTGAGAAAACTGATTTAAATTTGACGTGAGATTATATCGCATATAAATTGATGTTTTTCGAGTAAATTAGAAGGTATAACATTTTGTGAAAAATTTTGATTGGAGATGCAGTGTTTGGTGCTCGCTCATATTCTTGGAACTGTTTAATCCATGCGAAAGTGTTATAGAAGAGGAAAGGGAACAGATTTAAATATGGAAGACATGATACCATTGACACACTTGTGCAAACAGTTGCCGAAACACGCACCCAAACTGAAGAAATACAGTACAGCTTGGGTTAAAGGAACCACCCACAAGATGTTTATGACATGGCAAGAGAGTGGATCCTTATCTAAAGCTGTCTTGCAACACATGACGACATATTTGCATGCCACATACACGGGCAAAAAGTTAGACAAACGCCTCACTGTTCTAGAACTTTGGAAAATGTATGAACAGGGAAAGGAAGAGGAGCCGCCAATAGATTGGATAGTTAATATATGCTCAGAGGGGGGTGAGACGCCTACTGCGCCAACCGCCCTGTCCAAAACAAAAGTTGAAGAAAGTAAAGACGAGGGAATATACCCACTGAGAGAGCTAAAGCAGCCACGGGGTATAGCAACCCCGCATACCAGTCACCTACGCAAAGTAGTGACAAAAAACAAGGGAAAGATAAGGATATTACCTCCACAGGCCCATGGGACAAGGGGAGACACGATGACGAAGGAAGGGATCAAGCACAGACACGCCCATCTCTCGACAAAGAGAGAGAAGAGAAACGAAGATAGAACTGATGAGATAGCATTCGCAAAAAACAAATGGATGGGAGGACAAATTTTACTGAAACTTGATGGCAAAGGCATTGATGACGCGAAACAAAAGGAGACGTTAGATGATGTACAGAGAAAAGGGAAAGAGAAGGAGTTAAGAGACGAAAAATAAGAAAGAAAGACAGACAAAGGCGAGAACAGCTGTATCGTGAAGAGCAAGAAAGACAGCTTGATCGCTAACAAAGAGCAGCAACTGATCATGACAGACAGGAACAGCAAAGATCAGAGGAAGAGCAAAGGATACGAGCAGTGCTCCAGATAAGATTTTGAGGTGGGAGTATTTTACTCCCTGTTTTTAAACTTTGAGAGTAAATGTGATTTTGAGAAAGTAAAAATGACTTTTCTCCTTTGCAAGGGAGTAAAATGTATGTGACATCCAGCCGACGCATGCACAAACTGTATGGAAATCATTACCGTACGGCAGCTTTCTGCATTGCGACAGAATACACCTTTCATTATTTCTCTAAGGTCTGGTCATTTGATCTCACCTGTATATATTTAAATGAGGAAATCCCAAAAATCTAGCCAATTACATAGTAAAGCAAACATGAATTGTATTGTGTGTTCTGAGGTTCGATAGTAGAATTGTCATTTGATGTTTAATGAAAGTCCTCATTTCCTGGAGCTATTACTACCTAATGGTATGCCAGTGTTATGATGCAACAGTGCAGAGAGGCAATGACTCCATGCTAAATTCTACATCTAATCTAATGGTATATGGTTATTTATATAGCGCTTTTGGCCAAGCGCTGTACATAGAACATATTTATCACAATTATCACCAAACCAATGTCGGTACTCTGTCGACCTCGAAAGGATGAAAGGCTGAGTTGGACTTGCCGGGAATCGAGCCTGCAACCTACAGATGACGCACAGAAGAAGCAATGAGTGCTCAACCGGCTGAACTATCTTATTGACTAAGATCCTTCAGAGGTCGGAGTATCGACAGGGGTATAATAATCATAATACCTAGATGTTGGACAAACCATTTATGAAGCACTACATGAAGTTAAATACCTATCTGATTATCACAGGGACAGGTTTTGCTGAGTTTCTATTTCAATTACAAATGTAACTTTCATGTTTTTGAACAGCGCTTGCACTTCCTGGAGAGTCAGGTTTTGGATGTTTTAATTGTAGTCTTGAAGACCTGTGATTGGTGTAATGACAATCACTCACCCTTGAGCAAAGATTCTGCTGCCACTGACCATTTATAGTAATGTACCCCATTGACTGCAAGGTTGAAGGATGTAATCTAGACTGTGCATGGTCATCATTTTACACACTTATAATTAGAATGTAAATTAAATTATCAGTGTAAAAATGATCTGCCTCTGCATGATTATGCACACAGCACCAGAACTCTGAAAAATAAAATTGTGCAATACTGGTTTGCTTTCACTGGAAAAAAAAGCATAATTTGTTACAAAATATCAATTCTCAATTGCAACTTAGTTTCCCATCTTATTAATTAGCAGTTTTTTTTTAAAGGCTTCAGAGAAATACATTTTGTTTCAGAGGTGGCTTGCAATTACATCCATGTAGATAAAAATCAAAAGTAGCCTCCTATTTTCTATCAAGTAACCTGACCTTTGCACTGCCCTCTGCTCTAAACCTGTGTGTAAATGTACCCAGGAAAATAATAAAGCTGTCGTATTTGCAAGATTTCCATGCTTAAAAAGGCCTGGTACTGACCTTATCTGGAGGCCTGGATACGAGAGAACAGAATAAAGCGATGAAGAGATGAGGAAATTCGAAGGGCAGATGAACATAGAAATGAAAATAAAAAGGAAGAAGAAAGAGTAAGAGAAGAGGCGAGGAAACGCAGAGAATTTGATGATGACATAGAAAGTAAGCAGAGACAGAGAGCATGCGAACTTGAATATCTGGGGAGAGAGGTTAGAAAACCCTCTCCAGTAGTAGACTGGGAAGACATCGAAGAATTCTTTCCTGCGTATGATTCAGTACCAGGAACGTCTAGGGCAAATATGGAAGATGTCTTCAACACCGGAAGCATCGGAGAAACTATATGATGAAATGGAGTTAGAACAAACACCCAAGGGGAGGGGGAAGACGAGCACCTGGAGAACACTCAGCTTTACGACACTGAGGATGTCACACTGTGAATAGGGAACTATCCCTGGATAGATTAGAAATAAGTAGGAACCATGAAGATACAAGAAGTTGCACAAATTGGGAACAAACTATGTCCGACTCAGAAAGGGAGGAGCGCAAGGAAAATGAGGGAGAGAGACGGAGCGAAAGACGACTCCCAAGGGAAAAAGGAATAAGATAGTTAGACACTAGCGAATCTGCACCGAGGGCATCAGAGTCAGCCACGCAGTCTGACCGATATGAATAAGTATATCACGGTCAGAGGGGGGGTGCCTTCACCGCCCTATGTAGACAGGCTCAGGACATTGCCAGGCAGACGGCGATGCAGGAATATTACCCCTGCAATAGACAGGAGAACAATGAGAGGTGAGAGAGAGGGCTATGCATCCCAATTTCCGTTACTCGAGAAGGGGAGAGTAAGACCACAATATATTCCATGGCCACACATGGATCGAGAACATTTTAAAAATAAGCTTCCAATGCTGACATCGGGAGCCGGAAAGTGGATACATGAGTTAGAAAAAAATGACAGGAGGGAACACGTTAGCTATAGGGGATATCAAAGTTCTCCAAATCGCCATACTTGGTGATAGAGCAGATGATGTGTGGGCACGAGCAGGTTACCCTGGTGTAACCACAATTAATACTGCACATGACAGAGCTCCATTTAACAATTGTAGAGCCGCAGTATGGAAAACGCTACGAGTGCTATACCCAGATACTTCCGATATGGGAGCTATAATGACACGAAAAATTAAGCAGTCTGAGGAGCCGTTGATTTTTATACAGAATTTTCAAGACGCATGGGTGCGCGAGACTCATGAATCTTAGACGAAATCTATACCTGTGTTCTACCATATATTGTGCCAAGGCTGCCAGAGCCGGTACAGAAACAGCTCAAGAAATTGGTAGGAATTGAGGCCAAGCCTTGGGCTGAAATACAGCTAACCATCGCACACTATTGCAGATTTCTGCAAGAAAAGAATCGCAAAAAGGAAGCTGCATATAAGGAGGAGGAAGCGAAATTGGTGCAGAAGAAATTGTCAAAATATGCTCTTGAGGGAGCCATGATAACTAGCACAGCTGAATCAAGCATGCAGCGGGTGACTAATCCACAGCAGAATAATCAGGGGAATAGCACAGCTGAATCAAGCATGCAGCAGGTGACTAATCCACAGCAGAATAATCAGGGGAATGCAGGGTTTTACCCCAGGGGAAGAGGATGGCAGAGCAATCAGGGAGGTTTCCAAAGCAAATAAGGAGGTTTTCAAAATATGCAAAATGGTAATCAAGATATGTCAAACGGGCAAATGATCCGAAAACCGCCAGTATGTTGGTTGTGTGGAATGACAGGGCACTTAGCTTACACATGCAGAAACCAAGGCATGATGCAGAATGGCCAAGGAACAGGAGCAGGCATGGCAAATCCACCTGCAGTTTTACAGCAGGGTATTGCACAGACTCACACGGTGCAACACCAAGCACCAGGAGCGCAACAAGGAGTGCAACCTCAGAGCATGGGGAATTTTCCACAAGGACAATCCCAACAGGCACCGTTGCAACCATCGCAGACGATGAGCACAGGGCAGACCACAAACCCTGGAATGGGAAGTAACAATGGGAATGGGTGAAATTCACCAGCATACAGTGGGCCAAAATTGTATATGGATTAGGACAGCTCACTGGGAAACCTGATGTGTTCTATTCTATCAGTGACACTAGACCCTCACAGGGAACCTAGGGTGGATGTCGTTATATGGGATAAAGAATATTCCTTCCTAGGTGACACGGGTGCAACACGCTCGTGCATATGTGAAGGCAAGTTTTCCTTGTCCGGCAAAGCCATAAATACTCAGTTTTACAGGAGCTACAAGTCGTGTTCCCTTCACAAATGCACTTCCAGTCTCCATAGGAGAATGTAGATGAATGTGCCTTTACTATATTCACGCCAGACCCCAGTAAACATTTTGGGTAGAGATTTAATGACAAAGTTAAACATGACAATCTTGTTCGCGTAGGAGGGCATAAAATGTTGAACTCCAGGAATGCACTATTCAAATGTATGCGAAATAATCAGAGCATACGCAGGACACACAGCCATGAGGGCTATACCATTAGAGCCAGAAATATTTGCATATGGTATGCATGTGCTTATGGCAGGATTGCCTGGCCTTACAGACAGAATCATGAGAACCCCTCATGAATTCCTATTCAGGCCAAGGATACAGATGAACGAGGAAAAGGGACAAGTATTTCCCTTGATGATACACACAGCTGCAATACGAGGGAGGGTGGCCTTGATTGACTGATATGACGACGAGGACCGACAATGGTGCGCAGTGATTGCATTGAAGAAGGATATCAATTGACTGACGTCACCGATGACGATCTGTTTGAAGAACAAACAGATATGGGAGAGACAATGGTGGAAGTGAGCCTCGCCTTTTGGGTGAAAATGATTAAAAGAGAAGTACCTCAAAGAATGATGTTGGCACGAAACTGCCCTGAATATTTTGATGGTGATATGGCCCAGGTGCCTGTCTCAGTGTGGACCACAGGCCCCTATGATGTAGGCCTATTGAAAGGGGGGGGGGGGTAAAAAATTAAATTGAAACAAGGAGCAATTCTCCCAAGAGCACGACAATATCCCATGTCCAGAGAGGCAGATGAAGGGATTTTTAAGACAATTTTGGCTATGATGGAGCAGGACATCTTAGTGCCGTTAGAGTCGTCATGCAATACTTCGGTTTATCTGATCAAGAAATCAAAGGGGGGCGGTCTTGGAAGCTAATCCAGGATTTACGCCCAATAAATGATATTGTTGAGGCAGAGTTCCTTTTATCCCTAACCCGGCTACAATTCTATGAAATATACCTGTTGAGGCAAAATATTTCACAGTGATTGACTTGAAAAATGCATTTTTCTCAATCCCGTTGCACCGTGACTGACGTAATTCACATTCAGACAGATGCGTCTGAAAAGCACGAGACTACCCCAGGGGTATTGTGAGTCTCCATCTATTTTCAACAGAGTCCTGCAGATGGACTTGAGCAATATTGCACTAAAAAGTGTCGTCCTGCCATACGTAGATGACATCTTAATTTGCAGCACCACAGAAGAGCAATGCAGGTACGATTCTGTTCAGCTATTGACTATACTGGTTGAGAAAGGTTATAAGGTTGACAAGGAAAAGTTACAATATTGTCAACAAGAAGTGCTGTACATAGGCCAGCTGATCTCACATGAAGGAAAGAGAGTGACCCCAGAAAGGGCTGAAGCCATACTGAACACGGCTAAGCCACACACGATAAAACAGATGCAGAGCTTTCTAGGCCTATGCAACTATGTTAGGGCATGGGTCTTCGACTATAGCTCTTACACTAAGCCTTTACTTCAGGCCCTAAAGAAGGCACAAGTGACGAAAGAAAAGATTGAATGGTCTGAGACCATGGAGAAAGGATTTGCTGAACTCAAAAGAGCCATTTGCACAGCACCAGTTCTAGGGATCCCCAATTATGCAAAGGAATTGTATCTGTTCTCACACACGAATGGCAGCATTATGACGGCATTGCTCACACAGAGAACCACGTTGGGGTACAAGTCCCTGGCATACTACAGTGGGAATTTGGACCCAGTAATGAGAGGTAATTTCTCGTGCGAACAAAGCTTAGCTGCCGCAGCGTTCGGCATAGAGAAGGCTACAACCATTGTGATGGGATGCTCCATGACATTGTACGTCGAGCACTCACTATTTGCCATTCTAGAGAAACCAAAGGGCACATTGACAACTCAGAGAGCTTCTGCTTATGAAGTGATCATATCAAATCCATCTATTAAGGTAGTCCGATGCAAGATAGTGAACCCAGGTATGTTTATAGCAGAGCCAGTCACTGATGGAGAGCCAATACATGACTGTGCGAACTATGAAGAATTCTATGAAGAAATCCCCAGGGTGAAAGAAAATGCCTTGGCAGAAGGAGAGATCGTCTTCATTGACAGGTCTTCGAGGATCGAGCAAAGTGACAGACAAAGATATATTGGCGTCGCTGTAATGAAACACACCGCAAATGGAGAATTTCGAGTGCTTATTAGTGCGCGAATACCATCTCATTATTCAGTACAGGCTGCAGAATTATTGGCATTGATACTCGCCATTGAGAATCACGCAGACCAGGAAGTAACAGTGTACAGTGACTCCGCCTATGTGACGTCAACAGTGCATGCAGGCAGGAGGGGCTACCTCCGAGCAGATGGCACGCCAGTGCAGCACGCAGCCTTATTGGACATGCTGATCAAGGCACTACAGCTCCCGGTGGGCATAGTGATCGTGAAATGCGCCGTCCACACGAAGGGGACAGATTTTTATCTCACACAAAAATCAAGCAGCAGACACGGAAGCCAAGCGTATGGCATCCAAAAGTGAAACGATCATGGAAGTGGAAGTTGTCCATGCCAACGAGTGAATGATGGTTACACGAACTGCACCTGAAAAAAATGACAGTAATTTGGGGCAAACACAGCTAATGGAACTCCAAGTGGAGGCACCACAGAGATAGAAGAATAGTTGGAGGCATTAAGGGTGTTCTTTAAACCGCTCTGACAGCTTGAGGCGACAAGACAGCACTGGTAAACCAGTAATGCCTGTAGCCCTATTAAAAATAGCGCTGGAACAGTTACATTATGTAGCACACATGACAGAAGAGAATTTAGCAGCAATACTCGCAGAAGACTGGTTCATACCGAATTTAGCTGAGCATGTTGCTTTCTTTATAGTGAACTGTATAATCTGCCATCAATTCAAGGCCGGGCACACATTAACAGTAATGAGAGGAGTCATCCCAAGGCCAAAAGGGCCTTTTCAGCACTTGCTGTCAATTACGTCGACATGATTCAAGTATGTAACGGGTACAGATACTTAATTGTTGTGGTGTGTCCATTCTCTAGATGGATTGAGGCAGGTCCATGTACACACCCAGACTCTACCTGTGCGGTCAGATTTTTTGTGAGAGATGTGTTCCCCCTGTGGGGGGGGGGTGCGAGGTCATGAGATCAGATAATGGCCATCACTTTGTTAATGTAATATTCAAACAGATTAGCTTACTGCTTGGTATAAAGCACAAGTTCTTGTCGGCATATCATCCGCAAGGTAACGTGATCTGTGAGAAGCTCAACGGCTTGTTAAAGGAAAGGATAGCCAATTTGAAGCTGACTCTAAGAAAGCGATGGTTGCACTGCCTTCCTTTGGCACTGTATGCACTTTGGAACCAACCCAGTTCTGACCATCATCTTATGCCACACGACATAGCCACACGCAGAAGAATGAGAACGCCCTCGACACCCCGAGATAGAGCTAGATGTGATACCCAGTCAACAGGAGAAATTTTAGGGTCTGAAATGCAAAACTATCTGAACTGCATGACATCTTGCCTGGCTGTAATTTCAGACCAACTGCAGCGATGACAAAAAGGGTGCAGGGCAGCATGGAACAAAGAAGGAGATACTACTACAGACACAGCTCAAGGACTTTGTGTACCATCCGTCTTCCCTGGAGATGCCGTCCTTGTGAGGAATCATACAAGGAAAAAGTGGGACGAGCCAAGGTTGAACGGTCCCTTCACAGTGGAGGACTGTACCCCATCCGCAGTAAAACTACAAGGCAGGAGAGCTTGGATTTTTCTCGGCCATATCAAACCCTACGTCTGAGAAGCCCCACTGCGATGGGGAAGAACCACAGCACGTGCAGACGAGATCCATGACGAGGAAGCAGGACGCATGATCAGCCAAACCAAGACAAAAGAGCTTTTTACAAATTGTGGCTTGAATTGGACACTTCCTCTAAGCAAAAAAGGGGATAAGGACATAGAAACGGACACTCTGTGCATCCTAGTTGCAGAGTGAAGAATAAAACTGCACGCAAAAGCCACAACATAGCCTGTGAACTTTAAGCCTTGATGAGAAAAGAATATGCCAAATTTTGACCGAGGACTCTTATATTGGAAGCAAATACAGTATCCCGACTAATTTCACACCGAGACCCTATTCAGAAACACTTATGGTATCCTGCAGTAGTGACATCGCCAAGGATGTGGTCGCCTATTTTGATCTAGTGCTCAGATCATACCCTTCATTGGTAGGGAGGCTCACCAATGTCACCGACTTTCTTCAAGATCCTGAGAACAAAAAGACAATAAGAAGACTGCTTACTGTCATTGCCAAACAATTTCTCCTACCGAGTACAGTGAGGAGAGACCAAATGTACCAAACACAGACGGAAATAAATGAGCTTATCAACACATTGGTCTTTCGCATAATCGAAGACTGTCCAACTCTTGTCGGAAGAACAACAGACACACTCACGTTTCTTCGAGACCCAGCAAATACAGCACATTTAAGGCAACTTTTAAATAAAATCGTGATCCTAATCGCACTCCACGCGACTGGACAGTGCAGACATTGTCTACATCAAGGAGAAAACATATAATTCTGAACCTCATCAAGACAGGACGGATGTCCCTGTCACTAGAAGACAGCAGGTTGCCTCACAATGTCCTTTTTCGCCTACTCACTGACTTTCCAGAACTAGTGGGGGGACCGATCGATTTTGACGTCCTCACATTCATCAGCGATTCAGCTGTTGCACAGACGAGCATGCTCTTGCATGGAATTATGCTCCAAGTAGAATTCTCTAATCATCAGCAGAATTATCTGAGGAGATTCTAAAAGCCTTCCGCCGAGGGACAGATCGAGTAGTAACCAGCAGGAGGGATGTATGAAGAGAGGGAAAGAGCTGCCAGACGTCTGTCCACTAAAATGGCGCAGACGATGAAGCCTGCACCATAGACCGGGATACCTGAAAATCCTCCAGCAAGAAAGAGCCATACAGATGCATTTAGGGATGCACTTATAGCAAACTACAGTAGAGCACTAAGAATCAAAAGAAGCATGAATGGAGATGACAATCAACTAAACGACTACCTGGACAACACAGCACATTTGGGAAACAACATTTGGTACCAACATATGAAAGAAGTTGGAAGACGAAATTCAGAAAGGGAATGCTTTGTTTGTGCACTCCTACCATACAGCATGGGGAAATCTAAGATCTTCGTAGCTGTAGAAATCGATGTCCAGACATCACATTGTCCATCACACGTAGCAATGTGCAAGACCAGAGGCCAGTTCATGGGTAGTGATCCCTCATTAATATGGGCAACTGAAACAGCCTACCCCGACGAAGATGATTATGTTCAAGACATTAAGACAAGAAACAGAGCTCATACTAGGAATCATGTGATCAGGTACGAAAAGCCTGGAGTTAAAGGAGCAGGAATAAGATGGGAAGTGAATCTGAGACTAAATGTCCAAGGAAAAACTCCAGAGGAAGCTCGAAAGTGGAAGAATAGAGCCCAAATGCAGATTTGGGGAACAGTGCTTTCACCAGATGGGTGGGAAAAAGGAGTGGTGATTTGTAGAGCCTGGGTGATCACTGGACTCTACAAAGAAACTGTTGACATCGTGCAGAATGGATGCAAGCCATTATGGCCAAAACTTGCAAAACTATTGACATGGTTCGAAGACAGAGGAGGACCCAGATAGTGCCACTACAAAGCCCAAAATTCTGCTTCAGGAATAATGGCACTAGAAAGATGGGAGAGAATAAGAACTGTGGACGAGTTTTTAACGCTCCAGGAATGGTGCATGGAACAGCAGTAATTATGGATCATTATTGGGCATGCAGATCCAAGGCATACATCAGACTGCCAAGAGACTGGGGAGGTATATGCACAATAGTGAATGTCCACATTCCAGCACTAGTGATCCCAAAAAGTGACCTGAATATTGACAGTTTCCCGAAAGCAGATGCTCACCTGAGGAAGAAGAGATCCGTGGAACTGATAACTCGAATGAAGAGAGAGAATGATTTCTCTGTGAAATCAGAAGAAGCTTTTCATGCAATCCCATATGAACACAGGCTGTTCAGCCTCACCTCATCAGTGTTCACAACGATTTTTATGCCAAGAATCCAAGCACGACCATAAAAGGATTCAATGCGATCAAGGAAGAGCTGAGAGCCATCCAACTGATGACTCTTCAGAATAGATATGTCCTTGACATGATCACAGCCATGGATGGAGGAGTTTCTGCAAAAATCAGAGAATCATGTTGCACATTTATACCATCTCACAATGAGGAGAATGGAACATTAACTGAAGCCATAGGTATGCTGACAAACCTGCAGAACCAGATGATCTATGAAACTGATGAAGTTGATGATGACAGCTGGTTTGGATCACTGTTTTCATGGGTACCACAATGGATGGCAGATGCATTCAAGTTCTTGGGAGCCCTGTTAGTGACGATATTGCTAAGATTTTGTGTTATCAAGATAATAATCTCGCAATGCCAGAAGACTGCGAAGAAAGCCATAGGGAAGAAGATCATGATTGATGTCAAGCCAGGATGGAAGCCCAAAGACCTGACTGATGAAGAAATAAGAGACTTTGTGAAGACCAGTATTCATGCACCCGAAGGAACAAAGTTTCTCTATCCCAGGAAGCACAGAAATTATGTGGGAAGATGGGTCTACTGTAGCCCAAATGGACAATGTCAACTAATGACATGGAATAAAGACGAACATATAAGGACAGCAGGAAGCCTGAAAGGAGTAATAAAAATATGGACTCCAAAGAGGCACTTCTTCAAACCATCAGGTACAGACCCCAAAGATGAAGAAGGAATGAACCCAGGCGATGGAGTGAAGATAAATACAGAAGAATCAAGTAAGTTGAATCCAAAGACGGAGGTGAAAGTGGTCGATGAATCGCCCAGAGGGTGGGGATGTAGAGGAGGTCCTAAGCCAAAAGCCTGCACTCCAGTCGCCCATTTTGAAGTACCAGGAATGTTCACACCAAAGTATGTGACGTATGGTGAGCAGATAAATCAGCAGAGAGCCGCAGTAGGGCTCTGCCCAGTACCTATCAGAAGAGCAAAACCTATTGAAGCAATGATACCAAGAAAACCATGGACAGTAAGGTATCCATTAAGGAAACCTTACCGGCAAATGAGATGAAATGAAGTTTGCCTAAGTACAGTACCGGAAGAAACCAAAAAGATCTTAATGGAAGACGAATGGTGACGTCACGAGGACCCGGACAGACGTATAAGTAGAAGAAATGACAACCCGAGAATGACACCCAGAGACGAAACACCATGACTAAGGATATCGTGAACCTAAGATAAAAGATAATGTCCAAATGTAAGAGAATGGAGCTGTAAACAGGATGAAGATAGTCAACCAGCTAACACCTGTTCATATGCTTGGAACCGCAAGAAAGCTAAGAAAACAATGCGGCTGGCAATGCTAAGTAGAAGAATAGTGCGGAAAGCACCATTATACATAATCTAACTCAAAACAAAGCACAGTATTATAAGTGTAATTCCACTTTGCAAACAAAGCAGAATCAACCCAGGTTACTAAAGGCCGAATGAGCAGAGATTCATATTCTAGCAAAACGAGAAGAGATGGATGAATCGAAACTCGGCAGATGCGTAGAGCCAAGGTCATACTAATAGAAGGAACAAACAGTAGCTACATATAATTGAAAGTTAAAAACAGAATATCCTGTCTCTGAAAGGTCAAGATAAGGAGGCGTAGGCAGGTGGCAAGCTGAATAAGAATCAAATGCACAAATTAAGAGAAACTAGACAAATTCATGGTGTGGGAAGCACATGACCATCCGAGCGAGGAGAAGCACGAGTTCACACCTACTCTTGGCATCCGCCCAGGCAGAGATATCGGAACTTTCCCAGACAGAAGATGCAGTTTTGAGGCCAACCACAGTAACATAATTGACACATAGTTGTTGAAGTGATGATTGATTGTAACCTTAATTGGAGAAAGACGGGTAACTAGGGTGCACCCTGCACCTTGCATTCTGCGTGATGCTAAGCAAAGTGGAAATTTATGGATGGGGTTGGTGCCAACCCAATCACAATGGACCAAATAATCTAGGGTCCTATAGTTAGTAGAACCAATGGGACGTTGTACTTTTAGTGACGTCTACAGTAGTCATCTTCGAAGGAAGGGCTTAGACGCCCACCTGACAGTGTTTATCCAATCCCCTCACTCCGTTACCATATACAGATATAGTACCTATTGTTATATAGTTACCTTTTCCTAATCAATAGAATTGCATATTAATTATGACGAGTTTTCAGGATAAATGCTATGATTTTTATGAAGTTCATGGGAGTTGAAGCGAGAAGTACGATCGCATCACTGCTGATTTCCATGACTCCCCGTTTTTTGTACTTGTCATTAAACGGACTCCCTTTACCAAACCATTGAGTTGTCCTTATTGATTGATGTTGGAGTAATACATCTGCACCCCCATCCATCTCAAGGGTGCAGCTATCTCGTCTTAAAGTACTTTCGGAGCAAACCTCGGCTCTATGAGCCGGCCGGGGGTCTCCGGGGTACACTAGAACATAGACTATCCCAAAAAGGAGCCCACTTCTCTACCATAGGGAAAGAGCATCTGTTGTGAATAAGACTAAGGTCTGTCTGTGCAAACCTTCACTGAAGAAAAGGGGGGAAATAGGGAGAGAGAGAGATGGTGCAGGAGTAAAGGGGGACCTTGGCAGGCATCAGCCAACGAGCTGGTGCCATGATAGTTCTGTGGAAGTTCAGTGAGAAGCCAGAGAGATCTGGCCTTCATCCGGCATCCAGAGGTTAACACCAGTCATTTCCGTCCAATTACATCTTTAGGGACTCAGGACATGTTATTCCGTGCCTTCCTCTTGGTGAGGCTCATCTTGGTCCAGCGGTGGACGCATCTCAGGAGGGGCCCTGTCAGGTCTGCAGCGGGGTCTCCCACTTGCCCATCTCGCCAAGTGTCTTTCGGCCCAGTGCCAGGCCTCCTGGGGATCGGTGCACAGTTGTCCCGTTTTGATAAATTTTCAGCTGAGCTGGAAAGAGCAGCGCGTACTTCACATTCAAGGCATGCAGCCGCCTCTTCAAGCATTCGAAAGACTGTCTGGCTCGCTGTACCTCATGGGTATAGTCAGGGAAGAAGGAGATCCTGGAACCGTTATACGTAATTTCTCCCTGCGTGCAGGCCCATCTATTGCACTGCATCCCGATCCCTGTAATTAAGAAGCCTGGCTATTACTTTTCAGGGTGCTGCGCCTGGGCTGAGCCTCCCCGACGGTATGCAGTGGGCCCTTTCCACAGAGAAAAACTTTGAGAATGCTTTTGAGATGAAAGTATCGGTCAGCCACTGCTCCAGGAAGAGTTCCATGCTCGGTCACTATGTCTTTTCCGGTAGGCCCAAAAAACGGATGTTATTACGACGCAATCTACCCTCACCGTCGTCAACCCGGGCTTCCATAGTTTTCAGGTGAGTCATCACTTGCACCAGTTGTTGGTTGGCGGCCTGAGTACATCCTCTGTTCCGGCCTTATAGTGTTCGGCCTCACTGGTGCGAGGGGGCATCTTCTGTAGGTCATGGCGGGCGGAGAAAAGAAACCTCTGCTGTTATGCCGTACATCTTTTTCTCCATTGAGGAGAGGGAGCTGGCTATGGCTGCCATCACATCCTTGAGGGAGAGATTGTATTCAGTGGCCGGGGCTTCCGGGTGCGATCTGTGTTCCGTAGGCACAGTCATGGTGCTGGTTGCAAATTGTTCCATCTTGCTCTGTGTGGACGTCTTCTTCAGTTTATCCTTGCCCATAATGTGTGGTAAAACCAACCAGACAGTGTCAGTGTTGTATATCATGCAAGTGTTACGATCGGATGATAGGTCTGGTAGTCGAGAGCGGGTTGAGGCGTATGGGGCTTCCTGCTTTCAGTGCAGAGTCACCAGTGGGGATGTTCAACCATCAGTTTTCGGGAACCAGGGATCGTTTGGTCCGAGGTGTTGCTCCCTACTCAAGAGCGGATCCTAGCACCGCCTTAGTCCTATAGAGTCTGGCTCGTGTCTCTGTGGCCCAATATCCTGGCGTAGATAACCAGTCCAGGCCGTCCCTATAGTCCGTGCCCACGGGTCGCAGCGAGGTTTTTTGTGCAGTGCTGCGTTGGGGTCGGTAGCGATGTCTTGTGCTGACTCTGTGGGGTTTGATTCTATTTTGCCCACAGGGAATGAGTGGGCACTGCAGTGCCGGTTTCCTAAAGACCATTGACGGGCTGTTCTTCGTGTCCATCTCCACTGTCACTCAGTCCTGTAGGACTGTTGTGGCTATATCTTTAGTGTTCTTGCCCCTGTTCAGTCAAAGGGGGGTATGGGAAGGGACACTTATGTGCCCCCGGCAAGAGGGCATTGCACCGCATGTGGATGATCAACGTGCACATGTCACTTGAAAGGGCCCATTCAAATTCGCCTTTCCGCATCGGCCCACATGGGCATGGGGCTGGGCCCACTGTTGTAGCCAACCAAAGTGGAAGCCGTCTCTTTCCCCCTGAAGGGGGTTCTCCCTGCAGATAGTATGCTGCAGCTCTCCGTAAAGACTGTATTCAGGATATGCAGACTCCTTCCCGGTGTGCTGGCATTAATTGTGATATACACTGCAGTGCACTTTGCCCCTGCTGCTTGGCATAGGGTTCAGCACATCTCTTGCATCAGCCCGGGCAGCATCGAGCCAGGGTTGGCTTTCCTATCTCCAGAGAATCCCGCTGGGCTGGGTCAAAAGGGGGCTCGGGGCAGTCACTCTTGGGTACGTGTGACTGGTTTTAGTGCGCGCGGTGGGGAAGAAAAATAAGGTTACCGGCCGTAGGAAGAAGCCACTCTGCGTAATCCTCGAACACATCTCGCCGTGTAGGTGGCTTCCAAAGCAGTGGTCAGGTCAGTATTCACCCCGCGCCCCGAGCAGGAGGCATAGTGCCTGGGAGACCTTACCCATCAGACTTCTCGGTCCTCTTGGCGCCGCCTCGTCCCTATTTGCCAAAAGGACCTGGGCAGTGCTGCTGATATGTAGGGACCGAACCTCCACAGTCTCGCCCGGGTCCGGGGTTGCAGGTGGAACAGTCTCAGGTGCGGTGGCTCAGCCCAGTCTCCTGGGCCGACAATGATGTGTTCGCTCCTTGGTCCCTACCACGGGATGGGAGGGCGGGCCGGGACCTCGGCCGGGCATTGCAGCTCAGCATTCAACTGTGAGCCAGGCAGTATAGTCCGGAGCCTACCTTTGGTCCGTTGCTGCACTGATCCAGGAGGACACCCCTGCCGCACACCCAGGCCGCACGCCTCAGGGCCCTGGGTCAGGAGTCTTCTTGTGGTGCCACAGAGCAGGGGCATGTATGGCAGTCCAATATGGAGGATGTTGTCGGTCAATCATGGGTGGCTTCCTGAGTTGTGGGTGTTTTGTCTTCGGTGCCGGCTCCGCACAAATGGCGCTTCTCACTGGTCTCCACCCGTGTAATCCCTCTGGTGCTGTCGGGTGGTGGCCATTCTGGACAGAGCTCCTCCGATTAGCCGCAGAACACAGCCAAAGTCTCGTTTCCAACCCCATATGTCGGAATCCGCCATCAGTTCCTCGCCTCTCGACACAGCACTAAATTAGCATTCTGCCCATACTTTTATGTCGAATATCCACCACGGACACAGGATAAAAGGCCATGAATATGTTGGCGTACACGGGAGCTCTCCGAGCTCACGTCCTCATCGTTCTGCAGTCAGCCACACCCTGACTTGTTACAATTAACTACGTCAACAGTTTGACATATGCGAGAGGTAAAAGGTACTTGTTTGGTATCAAGATTCGTTGTACATTTCAAGGACTTGAAGGTTTCTTGAGCGAAGATGAAGCATTCCAGCTTATTCATCTTTGCTAGAATGTCTGACAAGGAAGACTTAATGTCACAAATCTCATAATGGGTGGTGTCGTGGCCATTATCTAACAAGTTCAAAATGCGAGTCAAGACTGGAAATGAAAACATATCCAAGGTGTTTAGATCTTGAGATAGATTAATACTTGAGGGAGAAGCATTTGGGCTTGAGACTCCCATGGTATGTGGTGGGTGCTCCTTGCTAGAGGTTTGTTGATGCTCATCATGGTGGAGGGCTAGCATTTTCAAGTCGTGTGATGGATTGGTTGATGAGAGATGGAGAGGTAGCCATGGGTGTATGGGGATCTTTATGAAGGAAGTAGTAGGTGACAAGGGAGGTTCCAAAGAGATAGAATTTGGTTGCAAGTTATTATAGAGATGAATTTCGTCGATAGCTCTTGGCAGAAAAAGTGAAGGTGTAGGAGGGCCAAGAGAGAGTCTAACTCGTTTCCCCAGTTCAGCCATGATGGCAGGAGCCGGCATGGAAACATCAGAAACAGAATTGTTGAAGCATTCAACCGAGTTTGACGTCAGGAAAGTTTTAGAAGAATTTCCCAGTCGATTTGAGTGTCCCTGATGTGTTGGAATATCCATGTCATAAAGCTCATGTAAGGAATATGATATGGACTCACATTTAGGAGTAGAAGAAGATGGACTTGAGCATGAGTAGGAACAGATTCTTGACAGATTTGAAGGGAAGAACAGCCGCCACTTTGTTTGTTTGGCAGTGGAGATTCAGTAGTAAACGTGTGAAGGGGTTCATCTTGAGATTGTTCTTTTATTGCTGGTGTTTCACTGAGAGAACCCAGTGACTGGGAAGGGGTATTCCTCTCCGAAGAGTACAATAAAGATGTCTCAATGAGACATCTTCCACTTCTGAGCCCTCAACCATTGTTTTGTATTTTTGTGTGCGTGTTCATTAGGTTGAATGTTTTTTCACCTCAATTGGTGTGAGAACATGTAAAGTTGCTATTTTTAAGAAATATAGCTCTTACACCAGTGTCAATTTCAATTTAGGTGGTCGTACCAAAGAAGAAAAAAAACAAGCCCTACAATATGGAGTTCTGTGGCCGTAGTCACTGCATGTCCTTACTACAGAACAACACCTTGTGTCACTGTCGAAGGCTAGGGTCAAGTACCACAACAGAGAATATTAGCAGAGTTGAATCCAATGGCAGCACTTGTTACTGCACGACCAAGTCAAAGGTTATAGGACAAGAGCATGTTGTTCGTATATAAGGCAGCGTAGAATGACCAAGGCCATTCAGAGATATGATATATTCACACATGGGTTGAATACAAAAGCGTAACCGCTGACTGGTGTGTACAATGCCCACAACGTGCAGCATTAAATAAAGAACATTGTTAGCTAAGTATGTAGAAAGAAGGACAGGGATTGATTTACAAGCCGAGGCGCACAATTATTACTCTGCAACGCACCTTTACCTCTAAGAACGCCTTGGAGTTAGCAACAGTTAATAACATGGAGTTTGTAAGTAGATAGCAAAGGAAAGTCTTTCTTTTACGCAGCACAGTCAGTACAACTCCCCAGTGGCTGACCCCAGAGGCAGTACCGGGATCCAAAGGTTATTACAAGCAAGAAAAATCACAAAATATACTCTTGCAGGTTGAAAAATCTTACCGCAATAGGAAGTGCAATGTATAAATATCCGACAGCGCTAGCAAGCTCAGACAAACTTGGAATATGAATGAAAAAAAGGGAAAAAGTGGCAGCGATGCCCGCCCCCAGCTCGGTGCGCGCCCTTGCCTATTTGTGCAGTAATGCCGTATCGGTGGGCAGAGCTTGCCTTAAATGGTAAAAATAAAGAAACATAAGAAATATACCTAAGTATACTTTTATAAATCCGTTAGAGTCCCGTGGTATTTAGGGAGCACCCAGCTTAATAGTTGCACTTGTGATAGGAAATTGCTCCAAACAAAGCGAGAGCAGCACCCCAATAGCGGGAGTTGGACGGTCAGCACTCCAAGCCAAACAGCCACTTCCTGGCACTTCTCGGTGTGCGCCCGCGCCTATTTGTGCAGTGATGTGGTCAGGTAGGCGGAGCTTGCCCTAAATGGTAAAAATAATGAAAAATATGAAAGGATTAGTCATGTACCTATACCTGAAAATACTTTTATAAGTCGGTTAAAGTTCAGTGTGATTTAGGGAGCTGCCAGCTTAATAGTTGCACCTGTGAGAGGAAATTGCTCCAAACAAAGCAATAGCAGCACTCCAATAGCGGGAGTTGGACGATCAGCACTACATGCCAAACAGGCACTTCCTGTCACTTCTTATTGAGTGCACCCGTGCCTATTTGTGCAGGGTTGCAGGGCCGGTGGACGAAGCTTGCCCTAAATGGTAAAAATAGAGAAAAATACAAAAAGGAATAGTCAGGTACGTATACCTAAGTACATTTTTATAAGTCCATTAGAGTTCAGTGTGATTTAGGGGGGTGCCAGCTTAATAGTTGCATCTGTGATAGGAAATTGCTCCACACTAAGTGATAGCAGCACCCCAATAGCGGGAGTTGGACGAACAGCAATCCAGGCCAAACGGGGGGGGGGGAGTTTTTTGGCGCTGCACACGGCCAGCGAGTGGCCGTGGGGGTGCAGAGCGCCTCGCTAGGGGTACTTAAGGGCTCAGGGAAGGTTCGGGAGGCAGGCGACGGTTAGGACTTGGTGATTGTCAGGTCCTGTTGCCTGCTCCCGAGCCTTCCCTGTGTAGCTGGGCCTAGGAGTGTGCGGGGTGGAGCAGGTGAGGTAGGGGATTGTTAGTATAGTGGGCGGTTAGGTAGTTTTGTTAGTTTGTTAAAAAAAAAAATAATAATAATAATAATAATAATAATATAGATATATACAGTTGGGAAGGGATATTTAGCGGTGCCGTAGATAAGACACCCCTCGCTACTTACCGTAGCGCCTGTTCCGCGTCGTGGTAGAAGGGATTTGTTGGATCGAGGGCGCGGGGTGCCGTGGGCGTGCAGGGGAATTTTGTTTTAGGCGCTTCCGTGCTCCATTCGCTCGCCGGCGGGAGGCGGGGTGTGGAGAAACATCGTGCTGCCACGAACGGCATCCGCACGGGAGCGTGTGGGGGACAACACATTTTCTGTGTATACGGGATTGGAGTTCCGGTGTTGTTGTCTCTGGGGAGAGGGTGAGTGCGGTGTCCGTCGTGGGACAGAGGGGGCAGAGCGCTCCCATTTAAAGGGGCCTCGTCCATTTGTGGGCCTGGGGTGCGGTGGTACTTACTAGCCGCCAGGGGGCAGTGTGACAGGGAAGAAAATAGTCCCTTATATTAGTTAGGTTTATTGTTGTTGGGGATTTTCTTTATCTGGTGGCACCTAGTTGCCTGGGCAGGGGGCTACAGGGGATAGGGCAGTATTTAGGAGGTAATTAGAGGGGCAAAAAAAAAAAAATCCTAGTTTTAAAAGTTATCAGTTTCATTTTTGGAATAGTTCCACGGGTAGTTTCGGCTCGGGGGCTTAGGTTTGCTAGGTTCATTTTTCAGGGGGCATATATATTGTGGTGCACAACCAATTTATTAGTGCACGATGGTGGGCCAGGGAGCCAACAGGAGGGGGATGGTTGATGCCAAGGCTCTTAGGGAGGCGTTGGAAATTATTAGTATGGCGTCCAGGGCCCAGTTAAAGGGGGCAGTGGGGGAGGTCACTAGGGGGGGGCACGAGGGAAGGGGAGATAAGCGATGGTAGGCCGCAGCGTAGAGCAGCGGCAGATGGGGCTCTCGCGGCAGTGGTGGCTTGCACCCCATCGGCGGGAAAAGGGGAGGTTTGGGAATCTAGGGGTAGGAGGTTGAGGAGGGAGATAGATAGGAGGGCGGCAGGGGGAGAAATGATCGCGGGTGGACAGCCATGGAGGGAGGGAGCGGGTCAGAGGGCTAGGGAAGATAGGAATTTGCAGATGGAGGGGGCGCAAGGAAATCAGAGTGGAGCTGGTGAAGGGGTGCAGAGGGGGGTGACAGGGAAGAGGGGAAGAGGGAGTAAATACCTGCGGAAGAGTGCAGGTGGGAGAAGGGGGGAGAGGTCACCGTCACTTGAGGAAGTGGGAGTGGGGCGCGGAACGGCCCCCTCGGGTGATAGGAGTGAGGGCGGAGGGCGCTGCGCAGCTCCCGCTGGCCAGGTGGAGGTTGAGGGTTTCAGTACGGCCCCTCCTCGGTCAACGCAAGAAGAGCCTAGCGGGCGCAGCACAGCCCCTAGCAATGAGGATTCCAGGGTGGAGGTCGGAACTCCTCGCCCGAGAGAAGAGGACCAGGCAGGGGTTTCCACAACCCCGCCGAGAAGACGTCAAAGGAGTGGCGGGGCGGACGCCCCAGGCTCGCAAGGAGATCATCAACTGAACTCGGGCATGAGCTCGCATCCGCAATGGTATTTAAGGGGTGATGAAGTTGGATGGGAGGAATATGTGGGGCAATGGGAATTGGAAGATTACAGGGCGGAAAGGGAAAGGGGGGAGGAGAGGAGAAGTTCAAGGTGGGATATGGAAAGGGAAGTGCAGGGTGGACGGGGTGAAAGGGGTCAAGGGAACTATTGGCTGGGTGAGTGTGCTGACATGTTTTGTCCCCGCAGTAGGAGCCCTCTAAGAAAGGAGAGGAGGAGCATCGGTGTGGACGCCAGACCGCAGGTGGCAGGTGTGGAAAGAGGTGAGCGGGAAAGGGAATGGTCATCTGCATGGCAGAGAGGGGTTACAAATAGGTGGACAGGGGAGGAACGGGCTGGTCTTCAAGGTGTAAGGAAATAAGTTGGTGTGCAAGCCATTGGAGCCGAGGGGGTTGAGAAGAGCATTTGCTCAGTGGAGGTCCAAACGGAAAAAGTGGTGGAGCCATTGGGGCTCGAAGTGCAAGCTGGTAAGGATAAGGAGGTGGAAGTGAAAGGAAAGGAGAAAAAATTGCCATACATGGGGATAACAAAACCATTGGGGGCGCACTTGATGGCAGCGACCAGGGAGAAGATTCAAGCGGGGAAATTTGTGGATGTCTTCAAATTGCTCCATAGGGAAGTGAGAGCGAAGGAGGGGTCTAAGGAGGAAGAGAGGGAACTGGCTTCACGCCCGAGGGTCCCGGTGACCATTGAGAATTGGACGTCGGCGTTTATCATTTATGCCAGTGTGTATTGCGAAAAATTCCCAGAGCGTTGCGTGGCCCTGCTAAAATATATGGATGTAATAAGGAAGGCTTTCACGTGTTTTGGGGGCTTTGCCTGGGTAAGGTATGATGAGGAATTTAGAGCGAGAATGGCAGAGGACAGTCAGGCGGTCTGGGGGGAGATAGATATGGATCTCTGGCTGCAATGGATGGCCCCAACGAGGCCTGCCCCGACATTACACACAGCAAGTGGGCTGCCTGTGCCTTTCCGGCCCTTTCTTGGTCGCCCCGCCCATGAGGGGGCGGGGGGAGGAGGCAGGGGTCAGTCCTCAGCAGCGTGCTGGGGGTACAATAAGGATAGCTGCGCAAGGACCCTGTGTAGGTTCAGGCACGAGTGTAGCAAGTGTGGTGGAAAACACCCTCTCAAGCAGTGTTTCCAACAGGGAGACAGGGGGAGGGGGAGAGGTTCAGGAAAAGGGGTTGGGGGAAAAGCTTTTATTCCAATTAAAGTGGGTGTGTTGGAAAAATGGTTGCAATTTTATCCGGATAGGGAAGGGGCTAAGATTTTGAGTGAGGGGTTTTGTCAGGGTTTCAGATTAGGTTACCAGGGTCCAAGGGTGCGTCGGTGGGTGGAAAATTTGAAGTCGGCGAGAGAGAATGTTGAGGTGGTAAGGCAAAAATTGAACAAGGAAATAGCGGCAGGAAGGATAGTGGGCCCATTTGATGACGTGCCGGGTGACTTAGTGATATCCCCATTGGGGGTGGGGCCCAAGAAAGCTCCGGGGGAGTTCAAACTGATTCATCATTTGTCATGGCCGGAGGGTATGTCAGTTAATGATTTCATTGTCCCGGAAGAATGTGGGGTTGTGTATGCAAGTGTTGACCAGGCGGTTGAGCTGATAAGGAAGGAAGGGCGAGGGGCCTTCATGGCCAAGTGCGATATCAAGGCGGCTTTTAGGTTATTGCCGGTGCACCCGGAGGATTTTTGGTTGTTGGGTTTGCAGTTTGAGGACCATATATACATAGACAAAGCATTGCCAATGGGGTGCGCAGTGTCCTGTGCTTTGTTTGAAAGGTTCAGCTCTTTTCTACGGTGGGTTTTCTCATTCAGCTCGGGGTGGGAGAGTGTGCTGCACTATCTGGATGATTTTCTGTTCATTAGCGGGGCAAAAAGAGAGGAGGATTGCAGAGAAATGCTAAAGTTGTTTCAGGAGTTGATGGAGGAGCTGGGTGTACCATTAGCCGAAGACAAAACAGAAGGGCCGGCAGTGGTGTCAACATTTCTGGGAATTGAATTGGATTCAGTGGCCATGACCTCACGCTTGCCGCACGACAAGGTGAGCAAATTGGTGGCACTGTTGGAGAAAGCGGTGGGGGCCAAGAAAATGATGCTGGTGGAGATGCAGAGATTGGTTGGGCATCTGAATTTCGCATGTAAGGTGGTGGCACCAGGGCGGACGTTTTGCAGGAACATGGCAAGGGCCATGGCGGGAGCAAAGTGCCCACATCATCGGATAAGAGTATCGGGGGCAGTGAGGGAGGATTGCAGAATTTGGCTGCGCTTCTTGGAGAGTTTCAATGGAGTGTCAATGTGGTTGCAGGGAGACCCGGTGACATGGGAAGTTCAGATACTCTCGGATGCAGCGGGGGCCGGTGATTTTGGAGTGTTTTGGGGGGGGAAATGGTGTGCGGAAAAGTGGCCAGCGAGGTGGTTGAAGGAAGGGAGGAGTATAGCATTTCTTGAATTTTTTCCATTACTAGTGGCATTGGAGTTGTGGGGGAAGGAGTTGCAAAACAAGAAGGTGAACTTCAATGTCGACAACGAATGCGTGGTCCATGTGGTGAACAGACAGTCAGCTAGGGATCAGAGGGTGGCAAGACTGATGAGAGAATTTGTCCTGCGTTGCATGGAATGGAATGTGGTGTTGAAGGCAACACATGTGCCGGGGAAGGATAATGGCATCGCTGATGCATTATCTCGTTTTCAATGGCAGAGATTCCGTGGATTGGCTCCAGATGCAGATCAGGAGGGGCAGCAAATTCCAGAGGAGCTGTGGAAGATAGGAAGCTGAGAGCGCTTGCTCTGGTGGAGGGTTCATTGGCCGCGGCATCTAAGAAGTCATACAGGGGGGCCTGGGATGATTTTATTAAGGGAGGAGCTTGTAGTTGGAAGGGTAGATGGGATGCGGAAGAGCAGAGGAGGGATGATGTCACAAATTTCCTTCTGAGGTGCATGGACAGGGGCTGGTCAAGGGCAACGATAGCAGGAAAGCTAGCAGGGATTGCTTTTTACGGGAAATGGTTTTGGGGTTTTCAACCAAGTGGGGGGGAGATGGCGAGTAGGATGTTAGAAGGATGGGCTAGGGAGAGTAAGAGGGACAAGGATAAGAGGAGGCCGATATCGGCGGAATTGCTGCAGAGGTTGATTGAAGTGGTGGGGGGAGTTTGCTGGTCGGTATGGGAAGGGGAACTGTTTGCGACTTGTTTTACATGGTTATTTTTTGGGGCCTTCAGGGTTTCTGAGTTGGTCGGGGGAAGAGGGGGGGTATGGGGACTGCAATGGGAAGATGTTCAAATTACGGAAGAAGGTTTAGACATCAAGATTAAAAGGTCCAAGACGGATCAGAAGGGAAGGGGCTCTTGGGTTCTGCTGGGTCGAGGGAGCGAGGTTTTATGCCCAGTTCAGGCAGGCAAGGTGTGGAAGGAGCGCTGTGGGGGTAAGTCAGGCTTGGTTTTTCAGCATGCGGATGGATCGCCGGTTACAGAGGCACAGGTGCTAGGGGTATTGCGGAAGGCGCTGGTCACGGTGGGAGAAAAGGCTGAGGAGTTCGGGACTCATTCTTTTAGGATGGGCGCAGCATCTGAGGGTACCAGACTGGGTTTTTCGGAAGACAAAGTGAAAGGATTGGTTGGAGGTCGAGGTCGGGGAAATACAAGGGTTACGTCAGGGATTTTGGGAAAGGGGATTGTTGAAGAAAGGTGGAGGAGGACTTTGTGGGCAAGATGTTGTTGTTGTAATAATTTTGACTTGTCAGTAATTTTTTAATTTCTGTTTCAGATGCTGCGCAAAAGGAGGGGGAGTTAGCGCAAGTTTGGATTGTTGGCCATTCAATTGTGAAGTGGGCTGGGAAAGAGGCGGAGAAAAGGGTGTTTGGAAGGCAGTTGGGGTGCAGTTACAAGGAAGTGGTGGTGAGATGGCACGGTTTGGGGGGCCTGCGGTGGGATCAGCTGCTGCCCATATTGGCAGGGATGAGGGAACGCTATGGAGTTCCAAGGGTGGTAATGCTGCATGCTGGGGAGAATGACCTGGTGAGAGATACGGGGATGGCTCTGCTAAAGAAAATGAAGAGGGACTTAGTGTGGATTAGGGATATGTGGCCTCAAGCGGTGGTGGTGTGGACTAAGTTGTTGCCGCGAAGAGTGTGGAGGGGAGCAAGAAGTGAGGGAGCAATAGAGCGAGCCAGGAAGGGGATAAACAGGGAAATGGAAACATTTTGTGCCTCAGTGGCGGTGAGGGTCATGGACCATAAGGAAATAACATATGAGGGTTTTCTTATCTTTAGAGAGGATGGGGTACACTTGTCCGTGTATGGGAATAATCACTACCTAGCGGACTTGGGTTCTTGGCTGGGAGACTGGGTAAAAAGTTTGAGGTAGAAAAGTTGGGGGGGGGGTTGGGGCAGAAAGAACTCCTCGGGGGTGGGTTTTTCTGGTGCCGGGGGCATGGCCCCTTTTGATGTGGGGGGAGGGAAGCACAATGGGGGAATGACACGGGAAAGGAGGGGGTGGCGCTGTTTGCACAAGCAGGTCACCCCGGGGGAACAGGTATTGAGCCTGGAGGGGCATGGCCCCTGGGAGAAAGCGGGACGCCTGGAAAAGGGGCAAGGAGACGGTAGGATCCAAGGGATCATTAGGGAGGAAATTGGTTATTTAATTATTTCATTGTTGGGGGAAAATGAAAATGAAAATGTTTAAGTTATTTAATTGATTGTTCAAATATCTCTTTAGCTTGTTAGGCCATGGAGCCAGTTAAGCGTTTTGATTGTAAGCTTTGGCCTGTCACATTAAAGCGACCTTTTCCACTTTTAAATGAGTCTGGGTTTTTGTGCAGTAAGCCAAAAGGGGGGCCCCGGGGGGAACGCGAAGCGTTTCCCCCCGGGGAGTTTTTTGGCGCTGCACACGGCCAGCGAGTGGCCGTGGGGGTGCAGAGCGCCTCCCTAGGGGTACTTAAGGGCTCAGGGAAGGTTCGGGAGGCTGGCGACGGTTAGGACTTGGTGATTGTCCCGCCCTCCCACCCCTTCATTTTGGTTTTAGGGTAATGTCAGTTATGGAATAGGGGGGGTTCATTGTTCATGGGATTATGCGGGGGGTTTTCTAGATGTCATGGGGAGTTTTTTATGGTTTTTTGGGGTCTGTTATGAGGGTAGGGTTGGTAGTTTCGTGTGACAGGTCAGGGCATTGTGAAAGTTGTGTGTAATATATGTTGCTGATGTGGCAGGTCAGGCTGGCTGCAGGTCATAGGAAGGGGGAGTTTGGTGTAGAGGGGAGTTTAAAAGGGGTCGAAGTAGGTCGGGGCGCCGGGGGCATGGCCCCTTTTGATGTGGGGGGAGGGAAGCACAATGGGGGAATGACACGGGAAAGGAGGGGGTGGTGCTGTTTGCACAAGCAGGTCACCCCGGGGAACAGGTATTGAGCCTGGAGGGGCATGGCCCCTGGGAGAAAGCGGGACGCCTGGAAAAGGGGCAAGGAGACGGTAGGATCCAAGGGATCATTAGGGAGGAAATTGGTTATTTAATTATTTAATTGTTGGGGGAAAATGAAAATGAAAATGTTTAAGTTATTTAATTGATTGTTCAAATATCTCTTTAGCTTGTTAGGCCATGGAGCCAGTTAAGCGTTTTGATTGTAAGCTTTGGCTTGTCACATTAAAGCGACCTTTTCCACTTTTAAATGAGTCTGGGTTTTTGTGCAGTAAGCCAAAAGGGGGGGCCCGGGGGGAACGCGAAGCGTTTCCCCCCGGGGAGTTTTTTGGCGCTGCACACGGCCAGCGAGTGGCCGTGGGGGTGCAGAGCGCCTCCCTAGGGGTACTTAAGGGCTCAGGGAAGGTTCGGGAGGCAGGCGACGGTTAGGACTTGGTGATTGTCCCGCCTTCCCACCCCTTCATTTTGGTTTTAGGGTAATGTCAGTTATGGAATAGGGGGGGTCCATTGTTCATGGGATTATGCGGGGGGTTTTCTAGATGTCATGGGGAGTTTTTTATGGTTTTTTGGGGTCTGTTATGAGGGTAGGGTTGGTAGTTTCGTGTGACAGGTCAGGGCATTGTGAAAGTTTTGTGTAATATATGTTGCTGATGTGGCAGGTCAGGCTGGCTGCAGGTCATAGGAAGGGGGAGTTTGGTGTAGAGGGGAGTTTAAAAGGGGTCGAAGTGGGTCGGGGCGCCGGGGGCATGGCCCCTTTTGATGTGGGGGGAGGGAAGCACAATGGGGGAATGACACGGGAAAGGAGGGGGTGGTGCTGTTTGCACAAGCAGGTCACCCCGGGGAACAGGTATTGAGCCTGGAGGGGCATGGCCCCTGGGAGAAAGCGGGACGCCTGGAAAAGGGGCAAGGAGACGGTAGGATCCAAGGGATCATTAGGGAGGAAATTGGTTATTTAATTATTTAATTGTTGGGGGAAAATGAAAATGAAAATGTTTAAGTTATTTAATTGATTGTTCAAATATCTCTTTAGCTTGTTAGGCCATGGAGCCAGTTAAGCGTTTTGATTGTAAGCTTTGGCCTGTCACATTAAAGCGACCTTTTCCACTTTTAAATGAGTCTGGGTTTTTGTGCAGTAAGCCAAAAAGGCACTTCCTGGCACTTCTCGTGTGCGTGCCTGTGCCTATTTTGCAGTGATGCGGGGGCTGGTGGGCAGAGCCCGCCCTAGATGGTCAAAATAAAGAATAATACAAAAGGATTAGTCACATACGTATACCTAAATATACTTTTATAAGTCTGTTAGAGTTCAGTGAGATTTAGGGAGCTGCCAGCTTAATAGTTTCAACTGTGATAGGAAATTGCTCCAAACAAAGCGATAGCAGCACTCCAATAGCAGGAGTTGGACGATCAGCACTCCAGGCCAAACAGGCACTTCCTGGCACTTCTCGTGTGTGCGCCCGTGCCTATTTGTGCAGTGATGAGGGGCCGGTGGGCAAAGCTTGCTATAAATGGTCAAAATAAAGATAAAATCGAAAGGATTAATCAGGTATGTATACCTAAGTATACTTTTATAAGTCTGTTAGAGTCTAGTGTGATCTAGAGAGCTGCCATCTTAATAGTTGCACCTGTGATGGGAAATTGCTCCAAACAAAGCGATAGCAGCACTCCAATAGCGAGAGTTGGACGATCAGCACTCCAGGCCAAACAGGCACTTCCTGGCACTTCTCGTTGTGTGCGCCCGTGCGTATTTGTGCAGTAATGCGGGGCCGCTGGGCAGAGCCTGCCCTAAATGGTAAAAATAAAGAAAAATACGAAATGATTAGTTACGTATGTATACCGAAGAATATCTTTATAAGTCCATTAGAGTTCAGTGTGATTTAGGGAGCTGCCAGCTTAATAGTTGCACCTGTGATAGGAAATTGCTCCAAACAAAGCGATAGCAGCACTCCAAGAGTGGGAGCTGGACGATCAGCACTCCAGGCCAAACATGCACTTCCTGGCACTTCTGGGTGTGCGTGCCCGTGCCTATTTGTGCAGTGATGCGGGGCCGGTGGGTGGAGCTTTCCCTAAATGGTCAAAATAAATAATAATATCAAAGGATTAGTCAGGTACGTATACCTAATTATACTTTTATAAGTCTATTACAGTCCAGTGGGATTTAGGGAGCTGCCAGTTTAATAGTTGCACCTGTGATAGGAAATTGCTCCAAACAAAGCGATAGCAGCACTCCAATAGCGGGAGTTGGACGATCAGCTCTCCAGGCCAAACAGGCACTTCCTGGCACTTCTCGTTGTGCGCCCGCGCCTATTTGTGCAGTATTGCGGGGCCGGTGGGCAGAGCCTGCCCTAAATGGTAAAAATAAAGAAAAATACCAAATGATTAATTACGTACATATACCAAAGTATACCTTTATAAGTCCATTCGAGTTCAGTGTGATTTAGGGAACTGCCAGCTTAATAGTTGCACCTGTGATAGGAAATTGCTCCAAACAAAGCGATAGCAGCACTCCAATAGCGGGAGCTGGACGATCAGCAATCCAGGCCAAACAGGCACTTGCTGGCACTTCTCGGTGTGCGTGCCCGTGCCTATTTGTGCAGTGATGCAGGGCCGGTGGGTGGAGCTTGCCCTAAATGGTCAACATAAATAACAATACAAAATGATTAGTCAGGTACGTATACCTAAGTATACTTTTATAAGTCTTTTAGAGTCCAGTGGGATTTAGGGAGCTGCCAGCTTAATAGTTGCAACTGTGATAGGAAATTGATCCAAACAAAGTGATAGCAGCACTCCAATAGCGGGAGTTGGACGATCAGCACTCCAGGCCAAACAGGCACTTCCTGGCACTTCTTGGTGCGCATGCCCACGCCTATTTGTGCAGTGATGCGGTCCGGTGGGCGGAGCCTGCCCTAAATGGTAAAAATAAAGAAAAATGCGAAAGAATTAGTCACGTACGTATACCTAAATATACTTTTATAAGTCTTTTAGAGTTCAGTGAGATTTAGGGAGCTGCCAGCTTAATAGTTGCACCTGTGTTAGGAAATTGCTCCAAACAAAGCGATAGCAGCACTCCAATTGTGGGAGTTGGACGATCAGCACTCTAGGCCAAACAAGCACTTCCTGGTGCTTCTCGTGTGCGCGCCCGTGCCTATTTGTGCAGTGATGAGGGGCTGGTGGGCGGAGCTTGCTCTAAATGGTCAAAATAAAGATAAAATCGAAAGGATTAGTCAGGTACGTATACCTAAGTATACTTTTATAAGTCTGTTAGAGTCCATTGGGATTTAGGGAGCTGCCAGCTTAATAGTTGCAACTGTGATAGGAAATTGCTCCAAACAAAGCGATAGCAGCACTCCAATTGCGGGAGTTGGATGATCAGCACTCCAGGCCAAACAGGCCCTTCCTGGCACTTCTCGGTGTGCACGTGCTGGTGCGCACGCCCCTGCCTTTTTGTGCAGTGATGTGGGGCCGGTGGGCGGAGCGTGCCCTGTGTTAGGAAATTGCTCCAAACAAAGTTATAGCAACACTCCATTAGCGGGATTCGGACGATCTGCACTGCAGGCCAAACAGGCCCTTCCTGGCACTTCTTGGAGGATTCCTTTTCCAAGATAACACCATTCGAGTGCGTGTCCCCATCTCGCAAAACACCTGGTGTACTCCCCTGCCAGTTTCTCTTTTACAGGTCCAGGGGTGTTGCTAGGTCTGGAAAAGACCTGGGCCTATGCTGATGTCAGAACTGTCGGGATTGGGGGCTAGCTAGCCTTTTGGTTGTAGCTCCTGAGATTCTATCCGGAGCAACAACCAAAATACCAGGAGCTATATCCCCTAAGCCCCCACTAGAAACGCCTCTGTACAGGTCCTTCAGACAATTTGGGTGTGGGTCCCAGATTTGCAAAACAACTGGTATACCCTCCCGCCAGGCTCTTGTGTACAGTTTCGTTACGCAAATTGGGTGAAGGTTCCAGACTCGCAAAAACACCTGGTATACTACCCTGCCAGGCTCTCTTGTACAATTCCTTATCGGTGTGAATCCCAGATCCGCAATTCTCCTGGTATACTTTCCTGTCAGGACTTTATGTTGCAATCTCTCTTTCTCATTCAGCACAAGGGGGCATGGGTCTTCCCCATGTTACTTTATGGCAAAGTACTGTGATGATGAAGATGACACTGATTCTAATGAGGATTACTCTCTTCCCCACTCTTGGAACCTAATTCACTTTTTCAGGGTCTTTTTACCTCAGTTACGGTGTCCCCTTCTCCCCTCTGGGTTGCCGACAACATATGCATTCTCTCACTCCAATCGTGCAAACTTGGGTACTCACCTCGGTATTTGCTGGACTCGAGTGGCATTCCCCAGTCAGCAGCACGAAGCGTTCTCACTCCTCGCGTCAGAACGAGAACCTGTTCTGGCTTTCAGGTCCCGCTGTGACTTCCTTCTTCCTCGTCTGGCAACTCCACGGTCAACCAGCATCGCTTCACTGTGCAGCCGGTCTGGAGCTCACCTCTGCACCTCTGTTCTCGTCGGCAGTGCTCTGTGGCTACAGATCTCAGTTCCGTCTGCTTCCTGGTAGACCTGATCGGCCAGGACTTCTTGGGTCAGCTCCCTCTCTCGCCGTCTCCACTTGGAACTTGAATTGCTTTTATGATTGGGACTTCCCCTGAACAATCAGTCACAGACTAATGACTTGATTTACAAAATAAAGAATTATGAATCACATTAAAAGATAATCGTAACAATTTCACAATCACATGGATGGTTTACGAACTCCAGACAACCACATTAGATAAGAGACCAATAGTTAGCTACACTAAAGCAAGCGTTATGTATTACCAGTAGTTTCCCATCTCTTGGCCATTAGTTTTTGACATGTGCGTGAAGATTAGAAGCACAGCATCAGTGCAGAACGTGTCGATCAGACCATGGATAGCAACAAAATATATACAGGACTTCAAGAGAGAGTAACCCCTAATTAGAGCAATATTTTACTTATACACATAACTGAAGCGCATGTTGTGTCTGTGCATGTTAAATAAATCCATAATATACAGGCATATATATTAGATTCGGAATTGCCATTATTGAAGGCCACGTGAAGTCATCATTAGTTTAAATAATCTTATAGCAGCAAGGGTACCAGTGTCATAGATTTATAACATTGATCAGATATATATGAACCATCCCATGATGGTCACTGCTGTCCCAGCGTGACGCCCATCTTGTCAGGCAATATTGCCATGACTACACACCACAACTTAAAGATTGTCAGCACGACAGTCTGGTTTTACAACTGCACAATTGCGCCCCCTGTCCGATCGCATTACACCGATCTGGTAAAATGATCTGATATTATATCCCTTTTAGAAATGCTTACGCACGGATCAACCATGTAACTATTCGTCTTTCTACAATTTTTAGAGTGCAACGTGTAACAATCAAACACAAACGGCATTCGTGAACAAGGTAGCCTTTACAATTTTCACATCCACACACCAGAAATAGTAATAGTAACAGCCATATCACTACGAAAAGCACACTCTATCTCAGTGTTGAGAATTCAAATGCAAATATTTTAAGTAACACTGATCAAGCATCTATCGCAACTATGTAAGGTAGTTCTGGTTGTGGGTGTCGAAGGACTGGTGCTGTAGTGAATGCTAGTTTCAACTTCTGGAAGGCTTCTTCAGCTTCTGTCGACCAATGGAACTTTTGATTTTTCTTGCGGAGCAAACCTCGGCTCTATGAGCCGGCCGGGGGTCTCCAGAGTACACTAGAACATAGACTATCCCAAAAAGGAGCCCACTTCTCTACTATAGGGAAAGAGCATCTGTTGTGAATAAGACTAAGGTCTGTCTGGGCAAACCTTCACTGAAGAAAAGGGGGGGGGGGAATTGGGAGAGAGAAGAGATGGTGCAGGAGTAAAGGGGGACCTTGGCAGGCATCAGCCAATGAGCTGGTGCCATGATAGTTCTGTGGCAGTTCGGTGAGAAGCCAGAGAGATCTGGCCTTCATCCGGCATCCAGAGGTTAACACCAGTAATTTCCGTCCAATTACATCTTTAGGGACTCAGGACATGCTATTCCGTGCCTTCCTCTTGGTCAGGCTCATCTTGGTCCAGCGGTGGACGCATCTCAGGAGGGGCCCTGTCAGGTCTGCAGCGGGGTCTCCCACTTGCCCATCTCGCCAAGTGTCTTTCGGCCCAGTTCCAGGCCTCCTGGGGATCGGTGCACAGTTGTCCCGTTGTGATAAATTTTCAGCTGAGCTGGAAAGAGCAGCCCGTACTTCACATTCAAGGCATGCAGCCGCCTCTTCAAGTGTTCGAAAGACTGTCTGGCTCGCTGTACCTCATGGGTATAGTCAGGGAAGAAGGAGATCCGGGAACCGTTATACGTAATTTCTCCCTGCGTGCAGGCCCATCTGTTGCACTGCATCCCGATCCCTGTAATTTAGAAGCCTGGCTATTACTGTTCAGGGTGCTGCGCCCGGGCTGAGCCTCCCCGACGGTATGCAGTGGGCCCTTTCCACAGAGAAAAACTTTGAGAATGCTTTTGAGGTGAAAGTATCGGTCAGCCACTGCTCCAGGAAGAGTTCCATGCTCCGTCCCTATGTCTTTTCCGATATGCCCAAAAAACGGATGTTATTACGACGCAATCTACCCTCACCGTCGTCAACCCGGGCTTCCATAGTTTTCAGGCGAGTCATCACTTGCACCAGTTGTTGGTTGGTGGCCTGAGTACATCCTCTGTTCCGGCCATATAGTGTTCGGCCTCACTGGTGCGAGGGGATATCTTCTGTAGGTCATGGCGGGCGGAGAAAAGAAACCTCTGCTGTTATGCCGTACATCTTTTTCTCCATTGAGGAGAGGGAGCTGGCTATGGCTGCCATCACATCCTTGAGGGAGAGATTGTATTCAGTGGCCGCGGCTTCCGGGTGCGATCTGTGTTCCGTAGGCACAGTCATGGTGCTGGTTGCAAATTGGTCCATCTTGCTCTGTGTGGACGTCTTCTTCAGTTTATCCTTGCCCATAATGTGTGGTAAAACCAACCAGACAGTGTCAGTGTTGTATATCATGCAGGTGTTACGATCGGATGATAGGTCTGGTAGTCGAGAGCGGGTTGAGGCGTATGGGGCTTCCTGCTTTCAGTGCAGAGTCACCAGTGGGGATGTTCAACCGTCAGTTTTCGGGAACCAGGGATCGTTTGGTCCGAGGTGTTGCTCCCTAGTCAAGAGCGGATCCTAGCACCGCCATAGTCCTATAGAGTTTGGCTTGTGTCTCTGTGGCCCAATATCCTGGCGTAGATAACCAGTCCAGGCCGTCCCTATAGTCCGTGCCCACGGGTCGCAGTGAGGTTTTTTGTGCAGTGCTGCGTTGGGGTCGGTAGCGATGTCTTGTGCTGACTCTGTGGGGTTTGATTCTATTTTGCCCACAGGGAATGAGTGGGCACTGCAGTGCCGGTTTCCAAAAGACCATTGATGGGCTGTTCTTCGTGTCCATCTCCACTGTCACTCAGTCCTGTAGGACTGTTGTGGCTATATCTTTAGTGTTCTTGCCCCTGTTCAGTCAAAGGGGGGTAAGGGAAGGGACACTTATGTGCCCCCGGCAAGAGGGCATTGCACCGCATGTGGATGATCAACGTGCACATGTCACTTGAAAGGGCCCATTCAAATTCGCCTTTCGGCATCGGCCCACATGGGCATGGTGCTGGGCCCACTGTTGTAGCCAACCAAAGTGGAAGCCGACTCCTTCCCCCTGAAGGGGGTTCTCCCTGCAGATAGTATGCTGCAGCTCTCCATAAAGACTGTGTTCAGGACATGCAGACTCCTTCCCGGTGTGCTGGCATTAATTGTGATATACACTGCAGTGCGCTTTGCCCCTGCTGCTTGGCATAGGGTTCAGCACATCTCTTGCGTCAGCCCGGGCAGCATAGAGCCAGGGTTGGCTTTCCTATCTCCAGAGAATCCCACTGGGCTGGGTCAAAAGGGGGCTAGGGGCAGTCACTGTTGGGTACGTGTGACTGGTTTTAGTGCGCGCGGTGGGGAAGAAAAATAAGGTTACCGGCCGTAGGAAGAAGCCACTCTGCGTAATCCTCGAACACAGCTCGCCGTGTAGGTGGCTCCCAAAGCAGTGGTCAGGTCAGTATTCACCCCGCGCCCCGAGCAGGAGGCATAGTGCCTGGGAGACCTTGCCCATCAGACATCTCGGTGCTCTTGGCGCCGCCTCGTCCCTATTTGCCAAAAGGACCTGGGCAGTGCTGCTGATATGTAGGGACCGAACCTCCACGTTCTCGCCCGGGTCCGGGGTTGCAGGTGGAACAGTCTCAGGTGCGGGGGCTCGGCCCAGTCTCCTGGGCCGACAATGATGTGTTCGCTCCTTGGTCCCTACCACGGGATGGGAGGGCGAGCCGGGACCTCGGCCGGGCACTGCAGCTCAGCATTCAACTGTGAGCCAGGCAGCATAGTCCGGAGCCTACCTTTGCTCCGTTGCTGCACTGATCCAGGAGGACACCCCTGCCACACACCCAGGCCGCACGCCTCAGGGCCCTGGGTCAGGAGTCTTCTTGTGGTGCCACAGAGCAGGGGCATGTATGGCAGTCCAGTATGGAGGATGTTGTCGGTCAATCACGGGTGGCTTCCTGAGGTGTGGGTCTGTTGTCTTCGGTGCCGGCTCCGCACAGCGCAGATGGCGCTTCTCACTGGTCTCCACCAGTGTAATCCCTCTGGTGCTCTCGGGAAGCAGCCATTCTGGACAGAGCTCCTCCGATTAGCCGCAGAACACAGCCAAAGTCTCGATTCCAACCCCATATGTCGGAATCCGCCATCCGTTCCTCGCCTCTCGACACAGCACTAAATTAGCATTCTGCCCATACTTTTATGTCGAATATCCACCAGGGACACAGGATAAAAGGCCATGAATATGTTGGCGTACACGGGAGCTCTCCAAGCTCACGTCCTCATTGTTCTGCAGTCAGCCACACCCCGACTTGTTACAATTAACTACGTCAACAGTTTAACATATGCGAGAGGTAAAAGGTACTTGTTTGGTATCAAGATTCGTTGTACATTTCAAGGACATGAAGGTGTCTTGAGCGAAGATGAAGCATTCCTGCTTATTCATCTTTGCTAGAATGTCTGACAAGGAAGACTTAATGTCACAAATCTCATAATGGGTGGTGTCGTGGCCATTATCTAATAAGTTCAAAATGCGAGTCAAGACTGGAAATGAAAACATATCCAAGGTGTTTAGATCTTGAGATAGATTAATACTTGAGGGAGAAGCATTTAGGCTCGAGACTCCCGTGGTATGTGGTGGGTGCTCCTTGCTAGAGGTTTGTTGATGCTCATCATGGTGGAGGGCTAGCATTTTCAAGTCGTGTGATGGAGTGGTTGACGAGAGAGATGGAGAGGTAGCCATGGGTGTATGGGGATCCTTTATGAAGGAAGTAGCAGGTGACAAGGGAGGTTCCAAAGAGATAGAATTTGGTTGCAAGTTATTGTAGAGACGAATTTCATCAATAGCTCTTGGCAGAAAAAGTGAAGGTGTAGGAGGGCCAAGAGAGAGTCTAACTCGTTTCCCCAGTTCGGCCATGATGGCAGGAGCCGGCATGGAAACATCAGAAACAGAATTGTTGAAGCATTCAACCGAGTTTGACGTCAGGAAAGTTTTAGAAGAATTTCCCAGTCGATTCGAGTGTCCCTGATGTGTTGGAATATCCATGTCATAAAGCTCATGTAAGGAATATGATATGGACTCACATTTGGAAGTAGAAGAAGATGGACTTGAGCATGAGTAGGAACAGATTCTTGACCGATTTGAAGGGAAGAACAGCCGCCACTTTGTTTGTTTGGCAGTGGAGATTCAGTAGTAAACGTGTGAAGTGGTTCATCTTGAGATTGTTCTTTTATTGCTGGTGTTTCACTGAGAGAACCCAGTGACTGGGAAGGGGTATTCCTCTCCGAAGAGTACAATAAAGATGTCTCAATGAGACATCTTCCACTTCTGAGCCCTCAACCATTGTTTTGTTTTTTTGTGTGCGTGTTTGTTAGGTTGAATGTTTTTTCACCTCAATTGGTGTGAGAACATGTAAAGTTGCTATTTTTAAGAAATATAGCTCTTACACCAGTGTTAATTTCAATTTAGGTGGTCGTACCAAAGAAGAAAAAAAACAAGCCCTACAATATGGAGTTCTGTGGCCGTAGTCACTGCATGTCCTTACTACAGAACAACACCTTGTGTCACTGTCGAAGGCTAGGGTCAAGTACCACAACAGTGAATATTAGCAGAGTTGAATCCAATGGCAGCACTTGTTACTGCACGACCAAGTCAAAGGTTATAGGACAAATGCATGTTGTTCGTATATAAGGCAGCGTAGAATGACCAAGGCCATTCAGAGATATGATATATTCACACATGGGTTGAATACAAAAGCGTAACCGCTGACTGGTGTGTACAATGCCCACAACGTGCAGCATTAAATAAAGAACATTGTTAGCTGAGTATGTAGACAGAAGGACAAGGATTGATTTACAAGCCGAGGCGCACAATTATTACTCTGCAACACACCTTTACCTCTAAGAACGCCTTGGAGTTAGCAACAGTTAATAACATGGAGTTTGTAAGTAGATAGCAAAGGAAAGTCTTTCTTTTACGCAGCACAGTCAGTACAACTCCCCAGTGGCTGACCCCAGAGGCAGTACCGGGATCCAAAGGTTGTTACAAGCAAGAAAAATCACAAAATATACTCTTGCAGGTTGAAAAATCTTACCGCAATAGGAAGTGCAATGTATAAACACCCGACAGCGCTAGCAAGCTCAGACAAACTTGGAATATGAATGAAAAAAAGGGAAAATAAAGTGGCAGCGATGCCCGCCCCCAGCTCGGTGCGCGCCCATGCCTATTTGTGCAGTAATGCCGTATCGGTGGGCGGAGCTTGCCTTAAATGGTAAAAATAAAGAAACATAAGAAATATACCTAAGTATACTTTTATAAATCCGTTAGAGTCCCGTGGTATTTAGGGAGCACCCAGCTTAATAGTTGCACTTGTAATAGGAAATTGCTCCAAACAAAGCGAGAGCAGCACCCCAATAGCGGGAGTTGGACGGTCAGCACTCCAAGCCAAACAGCCACTTCCTGGCACTTCTCGGTGTGCGCCCGTGCCTATTTGTGCAGTGATGTGGTCAGGTAGGCGGAGCTTGCCCTAAATGGTAAAAATAATGAAAAGATTAGTCATGTACCTATACCTAAATATACTTTTATAAGTCGGTTAAAGTTCAGTGTGATTTAGGGAGCTGCCAGTTTAATAGTTGCATCTGTGATAGGAAATTGCTCCAAACAAAGCGACGGCAGCACTCCAATAGCAGGTGTTGGACGAACAGCACTCCAGGCCAACCAAGCACTTCCTGTCAGTTCTCGTTGAGCGCACCTCTGCCTATTTGTGCAGGGATGCAGGGCTGGTGGGAGGAGCTTGCCCTAAATGGTAAAAATAAAGATAAATACGAAAAGAATTAGTCACCTACATATACCTAAGTATACTCTTATAAATCTGTTAGAGTCCAGTGGGATTTAGGGAGCTACCAGCTTAATAGTTGCAACTGTGAGAGGAAATTGCTCCAAACAAAGCGATAGCAGCACTCCAAGAGTGGGAGCTGGACGATCAGCAATCCAGGCCAAACAGGCACTTGCTGGCACTTCTCGGTGTGCGTGCCCGTGCCTATTTGTGTAGTGATGAGGGGCCGATGGGTGGAGCTTGCCCTAAATGGTCAAAATAAATAATAATACGAAAGGATTAGTCAGGTACGTATACCTAAGTATACTTTAGAGTCCAGTGGGATTTAGGGATCTGCCAGCTTAATAGTTTCACCTGTGATAGGAAATTGCTCCAAACAAAGCGATAGCAGCACTCCAATTGCGGGAGTTGGACGATCAGCAATCCAGGCCAAACAGGCACTTTCTGGTACTTCTCAGTGTGGGTGCCCGTGCCTATTTGTGCAGTGATGCGGGGCCGGTGGGCCGACCTTGCCCTAAATGGTCGAAATAAACAAAAATACGAAAGAATTAGTCACGTACGTATACCTAAGTATACTTTTATAAGTCTGTTAGAGTCCAGTGGGATTTAGGCAGCTGCCAGTTTAATAGTTGCACCTGTGATAGGAAATTGCTCCAAACAAAGCGATAGCAGCACTCCAACAGGGGGAGCTGGACAATCAGCATTCCAGGCCAAACAGGCACTTCCTGGCACTTCTCGGTGTGCGTGCCAGTGCCTATTTGTGCAGTGATGCGGGGGCCAGTGGGCAGAGCTCGCCCTAAATGGTCAAAATAAAGAATAATACAAAAGGATTAGTCACGTACGTAGACCTAAGTATACTTTTATAAGTCTGTTAGAGTTCAGTGGGATTTAGGGAGCTGCCAGCTTAATAGTTTCACCTGTGATAGGAAATTGCTCCAAACAAAGCGATAGCAGCACTCCAATTGCGGGAGTTGGACGAACAGCAATCCAGGCCAAACAGGCACTTGCTGGCACTTCTCGGTGTGCGTGCCCGTGCCTATTTGTGCAGTGATGCGGGGCCGGTGGGTGGAGCTTGCCCTAAATGGTCAAAATAAATAATAATACGTAAGGATTAGTCAGGTACGTAAACCTAAGTATACTTTTATACGTTTTTTAGAGTCCAGTGGGATTTAGGAAGCTGCCAGCTTAATAGTTGCAACTGTGATAGGAAATTGCTCCAAACAAAATGATAGCAGTACTCCAATAGCGGGAGTTGAACAATCAGCACTCCAGGCCAAACAGGTACTTCCTGGCACTTCTCGGTGTGTGCGCCCGTGACTATTTGTGCAGTGATGCGCGGCCGGTGGGCCGACTTTGCCCTAAATGAACGAAATAAACAAAAATACGAAAGGATTAGTCACGTACGTATACCTAAGTATACTTTTATAAGTCTTTTAGAGTTCAGTGAGATTTAGGGAGCTGCCAGATTAATAGATGCACCTGTGTTAGGAAATTGCTCCAAACAAAGCGATAGCAGCACTCCAATAACGGAAGTTGGACGATCAGCTCTCCAGGCCAAACAGGCACTTCCTGGCACTTCTCGTTGTGCGCCCGCGCCTATTTGTGCAGTATTGCGGGGCCGGTGGGCAGAGCCTGCCCTAAATGGTAAAAATAAAGAAAAATACGAAATGATTAATTACGTACATATACCAAAGTATACCTTTATAAGTCCATTAGAGTTCAGTGAGATTTAGGGAGCTGCCAGCTTAATAGTTTCACCTGTGATAGGAAATTGCTCCAAACAAAGCAATAGCAGCACTCCAATTGCAGGAGTTGGACGATCAGCACTCCAGGCCAAACAGGCACTTCCTGGCACTTCTCTGTGTGCACGTGCTGGTGCCTATTTGTGCAGTGATGAGGGGCCGGTGGGCGGAGCTTGCTCTAAATGGTCAAAATAAAGATAAAATCGAAAGGATTAATCAGGTACGTATACCTAAGTATACTTTTATAAGTCTGTTAGAGTCTAGTGTGATCTAGAGAGCTGCCATCTTAATAGTTGCACCTGTGATAGGAAATTGCTCCAAACAAAGCGATAGCAGCACTCCAAGAGTGGGAGCTCGACGATCAGCACTCCAGGCCAAACATGCACTTCCTGGCACTTCTGGGTGTGTGTGCCTGTGCCTATTTGTGCAGTGATGCGGGGCCGGTGG
The DNA here is from genome assembly GCF_040938575.1 of Ambystoma mexicanum. Taxonomy (NCBI): domain Eukaryota; kingdom Metazoa; phylum Chordata; class Amphibia; order Caudata; family Ambystomatidae; genus Ambystoma; species Ambystoma mexicanum. The sequence continues at coordinate 980,634,551 of NC_090927.1, forward strand.
GTGGAGCTTTCCCTAAATGGTCAAAATAAATAATAATATCAAAGGATTAGTCAGGTACGTATACCTAAGTATACTTTTATAAGTCTATTAGAGTCCAGTGGGATTTAGGGAGCTGCCAGTTTAATAGTTGCACTTGTGATAGGAAATTGCTCCAAACAAAGCGATAGCAGCACTCCAATAGCGGGAGTTGGACGATCAGCTCTCCAGGCCAAACAGGCACTTCCTGGCACTTCTCGTTGTGCACCCGCGCCTATTTGTGCAGTATTGCGGGGCCGGTGGGCAGAGCCTGCCCTAAATGATAAAAATAAAGAAAAATACGAAATGATTAATTACGTACATATACCAAAGTATACCTTTATAAGTCCATTAGAGTTCAGTGTGATTTAGGGAACTGCCAGCTTAATAGTTGCACCTGTGATAGGAAATTGCAACAAACAAAGCGATAGCAGCACTCCAATAGCGGGAGCTGGACGATCAGCAATCCAGGCCAAACAGGCACTTGCTGGCACTTCTCGGTGTGCGTGCCCGTGCCTATTTGTGCAGTGATGAGGGGCCGATGGGTGGAGCTTGCCCTAAATGGTCAAAATAAATAATAATAAGAAAGGATTAGTCAGGTACGTATACCTAAGTATACTTTAGAGTCCAGTGGGATTTAGGGATCTGCCAGCTTAATAGTTTCACCTGTGATAGGACATTGCTCCAAACAAAGCGATAGCAGCACTCCAATTGCGGGAGTTGGACGATCAACAATCCAGGCCAAACAGGCACTTGCTGGTACTTCTCGGTGTGCGTGCCCGTGCCTATTTGTGCAGTGATGCGGGGCCGGTGGGCCGACCTTGCCCTAAATGGTCGAAATAAACAAAAATAGGAAAGGATTAGTCACGTACGTATACCTAAGTATACTTTTATAAGTCTGTTAGAGTCCAGTGGGATTTAGGCAGCTGCCAGTTTAATAGTTGCACCTGCGATAGGAAATTGCTCCAAACAAAGTGATAGCAGCACTCCAACAGGGGGAGCTGGACAATCAGCATTCCAGGCCAAATAGGCACTTCCTGGCACTTCTCGGTGTGCGTTCCAGTGCCTATTTGTGCAGTGATGCGGGGGCCAGTGGGCAGAGCTCGCCCTAAATGATCAAAATAAAGAATAATACAAAAGGATTAGTCACGTACGTAGACCTAAGTATACTTTTATAAGTCTGTTAGAGTTCAGTGGGATTTAGGGAGCTGCCAGCTTAATAGTTTCACCTGTGATAGGAAATTGCTCCAAACAAAGCGATAGCAGCACTCCAATAACGGAAGTTGGACGATCAGCACTCCAGGCCAAACAGGCACTTCCTGGCACTTCTCTGTGTGCACGTGCTGGTGCCTATTTGTGCAGTGATGTGGGGCTGGTGGATGGACCTTGCCCTAAAAGGTTGAAATAAACAAAAATACGAAAGGATTAGTCAGGTACGTATACCTAAGTATACTTTTATAAGTCTGTTATAGTCCAATGGGATTTAGGCAGCTTTCAGTTTAATAGTTGCACCTGTGATAGGAAATTGCTCCAAACAAAGTGATAGCAGCACTCCAATAGCGGGAGCTGGACGATGAGCACTCCAGGCCAAACAGGCACTTCCTGGTGCTTCTCGTGTGCGCGCCCGTGCCTATTTGTGCAGTGATGAGGGGCCGGTGGGCAGAGCTTGCTCTAAATGGTCAAAATAAAGATAAAATCGAAAGGATTAGTCAGGTACGTATACCTACTATTATAAGTCTGTTAGAGTCCATTGGGATTTAGGGAGCTGCCAGCTTAATAGTTGCAACTGTGATAGGAAATTGCTCCAAACAAAGCGATAGCAGCACTCCAATTGCGGGAGTTGGATGATCAGCACTCCAGGCCAAACAGGCCCTTCCTGGCACTTCTCGGTGTGCAAGTGCTGGTGCGCACGCCCCTGCCTTTTTGTGCAGTGATGTGGGGCCGGTGGGCGGAGCGTGCCCTGTGTTAGGAAATTGCTCCAAACAAAGTTATAGCAACACTCCATTAGCGGGATTCGGACGATCTGCACTGCAGGCCAAACAGGCCCTTCCTGGCACTTCTTGGAGGATTCCTTTTCCAAGATAACACCATTCGAGTGCGTGTCCCCATCTCGCAAAACACCTGGTGTACTCCCCTGCCAGTTTCCCTTGTACAGGTCCAGGGGTGTTGCTAGGTCTGGAAAAGACCTGGGGCTATGCTGATGTCAGAACTGCCGGGACTGGGGGCTAGTTAGCCTTTTGGTTGTAGCTCCTGAGATTCTATCTGGAGCAACAACCAAAATACCAGGGGCTATATCCCCTTAGCCCCCACTAGAAACGCCTCTGTACAGGTCCTTCAGACAATTTGGGTGTGGGTCCCAGATTTGCAAAACACCTGGTATACCCTCCCGACAGGCTCTTGTGTACAGTTTCTTTACGCAAATTGGGTGAAGGTTCCAGACTCGCAAAAACACCTGGTATACTACCCTGCCAGGCTCTCTTGTACAATTCCTTATCGGTGTGAATCCCAGATCCGCAATTCTCCTGGTATACTTTCCTGTCAGGACTTTATGTTGCAATCTCTCTTTCTCATTCAGCACAAGGGGGCATGGGTCTTCCCCATGTTACTTTATGGCAAAGTACTGTGATGATGAAGATGACACTGATTCTAATGAGGATTACTCTCTTCCCCACTCTTGGAACCCAATTCACTTTTTCAGGGTCTTTTTACCTCAGTTACGGTGTCCCCTTCTCCCCTCTGGGTTGCCAACAACATATGCATTCTCTCACTCCAATCGTGCAAACTTGGGTACTCGGCTCGGTATTTGCTGGACTCGAGTGGCATTCCCCAGTCAGCAGCACGAAGCGTTCTCACTCCTCGCGTCAGAACGAGAACCTGTTCTGACTTTCAGGTCCTGCTGTGACTTCCTTCTTCCTCGTCTGGCGACTCCACGGTCAACCAGCATTGCTTCACTGTGCAGCCAGTCTGGAGCTCACCTCTGCACCTCTGTTCTCGTCGGCAGTGCTCTGTGGCTACAGATCTCAGTTCCGTCTGCTTCCTGGTAAACCCGACCGGCCAGGACTTCTTGGGTCGGCTCCCTCTCTCGCCGTCTCCACTTGGAACTTGAATTGCTTTTATGATTGGGACTTCCCCTGAACAATCAGTCACAGACTAATGACTCGAATTACAAAATAAAGAATTATGAATCACATTAAAAGATAATCGTAACAATTTCACAATCACATGGATGGTTTACGAACTCCAGACAACCACATTAGATAAGAGACCAATAGTTAGCTACACTAAAGCAAGCGTTATGTATTACCAGTAGTTTCCCATCTCTTGGCCATTAGTTTTTGACATGTACGTGAAGATTAGAAGCACAGCATCAGTGCAGAACGTGTCGATCAGACCATGGATAGCAACAAAATATATACAAGACTTCAAGAGAGAGTAACCCCTAATTAGAGCAATATTTTACTTATACACATAAATGAAGCGCATGTTGTGTCTGTGCATGTTAAATAAATCCATAATATACAGGCATATATATTAGATTCGGAATTGCCATTATTGAAGGCCACGTCATCATTAGTTTAAATAATCTTATAGCAGCAAGGGTACCAGTGTCATAGATTTATAACATTGATCTGATATATATGAACCATCCCATGATGGTCACCGCTGTCCCAGCGTGACGGCCATCTTGTCAGGCAATATTGCCATGACTACACACCACAACTTAAAGATTGTCAGCACGACAGTCTGGTTTTACAACTGCACAATTGTGCCCCCTGTCCGATCGCATTACACCAATCTGGTAAAATGATCTGATATTATATCCCTTTTAGAAATGCTTACGCACGGATCAACCATGTAACTATTCGTCTTTCTACAATTTTTAGAGTGCAACGTGTAACAATCAAACACAAACGTCATTCGTGAACAAGGTAGCCTTTACAATTTTCACATCCACACACCAGAAATAGTAATAATATCAGCCATATCACTACGAAAAAAGCACAGTCTATCTCAGTGTTGAGAATTAAAATGCAAATATTTTAAGTAACACTGATCAAGCATCTATCTCAACTATGTAAGGTAGGTCTGGTTCTGGGTGTCGAAGGACTGGCGCTGTAGTGAATGCTAGTTTCAACTTCTGGAAGGCTTCTTCAGCTTCTGTCGACCAATGGAACTTTTGATTTTTCTTTAAGGAGGTAATTGGATGTAGAATTTGTGAAAACCCTGGTATAAACCGATGGTAAAAGTTGGCGAATCCGAGCATGCTCTGCATTCCTTTCGTGGATGTTGGTGAGGGCCTTTGGAGGATTGCATCCACCTTTCGTGTATCCATATGTACGCCTTGTGGTGTGAGCATGAAACTGAGGAACTCAACCTCGGTTACATGGAAAAAACATTTTTCCAACTTGGCATACAATTGGTGTTGTCGAAGCTTCTCTAAGACTGCCCGGACATGGCCTACATGTTCTTCCATGGAATTTGAGTACATAAGAATGTCGTTAATGTAAACAAGAGCGCAAATGTCCAGTAGTTCACGGAGAACATCATTCATAAAGAATTGGAACGCCACAGGGGCATTGCATAGCCCGAAGGGCATGACCTGGTATTTAAAGAGGCCATACTTCGTGTGGAAGGCCGTTTACTCTTACAAGATGGTATGCTCCTCTTAAATCCAGTTTTGTGTAGATATGAGCATGTTTCACCTGGTCCAGGAGCTCTGGTATAAGTGGTAAAGGATATCGATTTTTTACTGTGATCTGATTAATGGCTCTATAGTCGATGCAAGTTTTTAAGTCCCCTTCCTTTTTAGGCACGAAGAATAAGGGCGAGGTGGCAGGTGACTTGGACGGGCAAATGAAGCCGTTCGCCAGGTACTGATCCAGGTAAGTTCCAAGATGCTGATTTTCCTGTTCTGCCAGAGCGTAAATTCGGCTGCAAGGGATCTGGGCTCCGGGTACAAGATCTATTTGACAATCGTAGGGTCTGTGCGGGGGCAGAACATTGGCTTGCTCTTTTTTGAAGACATCCTGGTAATCTTGGTATTCAAGCGGTAAGGAGCTGATGAGGCCCAACACGATTCCTTTCTTCGGTTTCAGATTGGTGTCATGTGTCGACACAATCATGAGGAAATGTCAGAACTCGTTTTTGCCGGTCGATCACAGGATTGTGGGTCTCCAGCCAGGGCATTCCCAATATCATCTGGAACTGAGGAGCACCGATGTGATTGAAAGTAATGTCGTCTTGATGCCCGTCCTGACATAGAAGCTTGACTTTCTCAGTGTATTGTGTCACCGGGCCGGATGATAGCTGTGAACCATCCACAGCAGTGACATTTTCCGATTTCTGCTTCTGTCGGAGAGGAAGGCCTATTCGGAAAACCCAAATCTTGGTCAATGTAGTTACCCACAGCTCCACAATCAATATATGCCTCCAAGGCATGTATTTTTGATGGCTGCTTGTGATTCACCAAGAGCACTGGAAGGACTAGATTTGAGGTCCGTACGGATTCCTTGTTCATGCTCAACAAGCGGACCCCTACACTTGCCGGGCATTGGCGTTTCCTGAGTTCTGTTCTTCTTCTTCATCAGTTTTATCTGTTGCCCCAACCGTTTTCTTGGGTGGTTTTACCGGGCGGTCACGGAAGAAGTGAGCTGCTTGGCCACAATATAAGCAAAGCTGTTGTTGTCTTCTTTTTTCCCTTTCTGCTTTGGTAAGGGGACTTCGTAATCCAACAATTTGCATTGGCGAATCTGTTCATGTGGTTTAGTCTGATTCTCACAAGGTTGTACGTAAACTGACCATCCCTCTGATCTAGCTCGATCCATTTTCCAATTCTGCAACCTATGATCGAGTTGCAACGTAAAGTCTATTTAGTCCGCACACCTCTCAGGGGGATTCACCACTTGCGCCAACACATCTTTAAGTTCTCCACGTAACCCTTGGTAAAAGAGTGTAGTCCTCTTCTCTTCTGGCAAGTTGGTCTGGGCTATGAGACGATTGAAGGTTGCAATATAGGTTAATAGATCTTGACTCCCTTGTCTGAGTGACAACAACTCGTTGTCCAGAGCTTGTCCTTGAGTATGACGGGCAAAACATTTCTCCATCTCATGTTGGAAATTCCCAAAGTTCCGGAGTAAAGGCTCATCTTGATTTACCAAAGGTATAGACCAGTCTGCCGCACTACCTCCTAAATACGAGAGTACAAACGCCACTTTTGCTTGGTCATTAGGAAAGGCTACTGGTCTGCACAAGAAATGAAGGTGATATTGGTTCATAAATACAGCAAACTTGTTTGGGTCGCCGATGAAGCGTTCGGGAGGGGCTAGAGGCACTGCTTCTGGAAGAACCACCTGAACCAGTGTTGATTATTGTGGTGTGGAAGAATGAGATTAATGGGTCACTCCAGTCAGTGGAACCTGCCCTGCTTGTGCTTGTAACATTTGTCTTGCCAATTTGTCAGTTCTTTCTCGAGTTACAATAAGATCCCTCCATAATGCATTGATTTCCTGTCTTGAAGCATATACTTCAGCCCATCATTCCCCTAGTAAGAGGGCTAACTGATCTGTTTCTGAAGTTTCCATAACGCCCAGGCAGAGAGTATTAGAGGCTTCACATTCTGTTACACTCACCTGGTCTCTGCGAAGGCGTTGGGGCACGGTTGCAGCCCTCCCTGAACATGAATCACCCCCTTCAGGCCTCTCCCTCAGTAGAAAAGCTGTGAGCAGTGGTACGTGGTGATACTGCTCCTGCATGGAGATAACAGTGTGTGAGTGTGCCAATCTGTGATTGTTGTACCTCTCGAACCCTTCACCCCAAAGTACGGTTTCTGTGAGCATACGCCAGCCCATAAAGCTCACCTGTGAATTATGGAAGATAAGCTCTCCGTCCTGCTACTTCTGGCAGTAGCACGTCAAATGTGATCTAGTTCCTTCACTGATCCCTGATAAGGATTAGTCCAGTCCAGCTGCTACTATGCTTCTCCTTATGATTGGTAAGTCTTTCTTGAGCTCTTGTGATGCTGTTTGTTCTGTTTGATGTCTTTATATGTTGCTCCTATTTATGCCCGCAATAATGTCTCTCTTCTGTTTTCTTCCCTTAGATGGAAATGCGGCCTCAATGCAGCTGTGAGACGCGAGACACGGCCGGATGGAAGATGGATGCTACCACAATGTTCAACAGCAGGTAAGTGATGGTTTAAGGATAAGCGCGAAGTATGGCGAAGCGCAACCTTAAACTGACTGTTTTTTCGATGTCTATCCTTGTCTTCTGTTTTTCCTTGCAGGCGCTGCTGTCGACGATGGAGCGTGTCGTGCTGCGGTGCCAAGATGAAGATTTCGGCGTTCCGGAAAGTGTAAAGATGAATACTTGGTTCGCCAAAGAGATGTACAGGTAAGAACAGCTTCCCCCAGTTGGTAAGTATGCTGGGAGGAAGCAGGATGTCCAGGAAGCAGGATCTTCAAAGGTAAGTCTGACCTCATGCGACTGTGAGCGTTACGCTGCTTGCAAGTGCAGAATAAACCGAAGCGTCTGTCTTGAGTATCGAGGCAGCTTATATAGCTGAGATCGTGTGAACGCCCTGCCACTCCTAGAGAGTTAGCACGTGCGAAGGCAATCCATTAGCAGTGTCATGATGCCTACCTCTAAGGAGCCAGGCCGGGCCCAGCAACCCCAGAGGCAGACATCATTTTCCCCAGGGAAGTCTCAGCGGGCCCAAGTCGGGGCCCTTTGGACTCAGTCCTGGCGCCTTAGGCGCCAGGCTCATAGCGGACCCCAGTCCTGGCGCCTTAGGCGCCAGGCTCATAGAAGAGGATATGTGTTTAAGTGCTTGGGTGCACACTTACCTGATGCAGACCTTGCTGCTTCATCCAGGCCCTCTTGAGGCCTGAATGGGACTACTTAACCTGTAGGACTACTTCACCACCCGGGTGTGGTCGGGGAAGGATACATACCTGATTGGTGGAAGGATACATACCAGGAACTTCTTCCAAGGCTATTTAAACCCCACCCGAACAGCCACACATGCTTCGCGTTGTTCTGCACCTAGCAGCTGGACGCTCACCGTGTCAGCTCCTGCATCCTGACTTCAGCCACGCCTGCCAGCACCCTGGAACACCTGCAAGGGGAGAAAGGAAGAGAATAGGAGAAGAAAAGCCCTTCCCTGCTAAATCTGCATCCCGGAGTCATTTCTCCAACGGCCCTGAAAAGGAAGACATCATTTTAAAGGCATTTCGTTTCGATCGCTGCAGCGCTGCATTTTACTCACCTTTGCAAGGCGCTTCCATCTTCAACAGCGATCTTCCGGATTCAGCTACACCCCGGCGCCTAGAGGAAAAAAGACAAGAACAAAGGTGAGAGGGAAAAAAGGAATAAGGAAAGCTCAGTTTCCTTTTAAGTCTTACCTGTTGGATTATTCCCACTGCATTTCGGGTCCTGCCGCTTCCTGGCATCTCCGGACCCCGGCCCCTATGGGGAAAAAGACATAAGCATTAGCGCTTGCTGCAATTAGACAACGAACATTATTATTAAGCTTGAACTTTTGAACAGAACTTTTACAGCGCCTTACCTGAACAGTCAAGCTTACCTGAACTCCCATCAATCCTCAATCCAGTGAAGTAACTGGGTTTCAACGCGCCCCTGCATCAGAAGCAGGATGGAGAGCTCATCCTTCCAAACCCTAAGGAGGGTATCCAACGAGTCAGGGTAGCCAGAATAGAGGGGCCCTTCCTGTCCATCTTCAGAGTTCTGCGCCTTCGACGCCGCGCCTCCGTGGGAACCAGGTGAGCGTTACAGAACGCGAAGCCTTACCACAATTTCCCACCTGGGCGCTATGGAGACTTCCGAGACAGATCATCTGGCCCATCTTTTAGGGGAATTACGGGCAGAAGTGCACTCAGCCCTCCAGGAGACTAATGCTCTCAGAAGGGAACTAATCCTATCCAAGGAAAGAACTGATGATCTGGCCAAAAGGTTATTGCAGGGCCAGGCAGAGCACACTCCTTTACCTGTTTCCAGAGATATTTCTACAACAATGGGTTCGAATAACCCGGTACAAATCAATCTACCTGGACACATGCCTTTGGCCCCGCCGGAACGTTTTGCGGGGGATCCCAAGAAATATGCCGTTTTTATGAACCAATGCCGTTTACACTTTTTGTGCAGGCCCGGGGCCTTCCCCAACGACCAGACCAAAGTAGCCTTTGTACTATCTTACCTCAGTGGCTGTGCTGCCGATTGGTCTATTCCATTGGTAAATCAGGATGATCCCATTCTCCGGGATTTCCAGGGCTTCCAGGCCAGCATGGAAAGATTGTTCGCTCGACACTCGCAGGGACAGGCCCTTGACAACGAACTGCTATCCTTACGACAAGGTAATAAGGATCTTTTGTCCTATATCGCCACCTTTAATAGACTAGTTGTGGAAACCGGATGGCCTGAAAATAAAAGGATCACATTGTTTCATCGAGGCCTGCGCGGAGAGCTTAAAGATGTTATAGCTCAGATTGTAGATCCACCCCAGGCCTGCGCAGACTACATAGACTTAGTGGTTCAACTTGATCACAGACTTCAAAATAGAAAAGCAGATCGGCTCAAGTATGAAACCAGAGTACCTATCAAGACCCACGTTAACTCCAAGAGTACTGACGTTTCCGAACCTATGCAAATTGGCAGTGTTAAAGGACCATTAACACAGAAGGAACGAGAGAGAAGGCGACAAATGCAACTTTGTCTGTATTGCGGAACTTCCGGTCACTTTCTTCAAAGTTGTCCAGTTAAACCACCCAAGAAGGTGGTTGGAGCCACTGATAACGAGTTATTGACACCTGGTTCGGGAAACGACCTAGCCCGACAAGCGTAGGGGTCCGCTTGCCGAGCTTGAAAACAAACTCTTTGACCTCGCATTTTGTCATGCCAATGGTGCTTGTGAACCCAAAACAGCCTCAGCAGTTGCATGCTATAAAAGCATACATAGACAGTGGAGCTATTGGAAATTACATAGACCGTGAATTGGCTTCCAGGATTAAGCTTCCTCTCCGCCCGAAAGTAACCCAAGATGTAATTACTACAGTTGATGGAACCGAAATAGCCTCAGGGCCTGTAACGCATTCCACAGTTGAAATCACTCTGGTGGGTCAGGACGGACATCGGGAAGCAATCGTGTTTGATGTGATCAAGGCCCCACAATTTCAAGTACTTCTTGGAATCCCTTGGTTAGAAACACATAATCCGAGAATAGACTGGCAAGCAAAGAAGATAACTTTTCCTGATTGTGAACCAACCTGTTACCCAAGGAATCCAGCTATGGGTCTAGCCTCTGTAACTTCCACCCCTGTACAGCTACCATCTGAATACCAAGAATTCCAAGACGTTTTTCAGAAAGAGCAGGCTAACACCTTACCTCCCCATCGATCTTACGATTGCCAAATTGACTTGGTACCCAATGCACAACTACCTTGTAGTAGGATTTATGCTCTTACTGAACCTGAGAACCTGCATTTGCGCCAGTATTTGGATCAATACCTGGCCAATGGTTTCATTCGCCCATCAAAGTCACCAGTCTCTTCCGCTTTGTTCTTCGTACCTAAAAAGGAAGGAGACCTTAGGGCCTGTATTGACTACCGCGCCCTAAATCAGATAACGATTAAGAATCGTTACCCTTTGCCCCTGATACCTGAGCTTATCGACCAAGTAAAAGATGCTCGTGTGTACACCAAGCTAGATCTCCGAGGAGCTTACCACCTGGTACGTATAAAAGAGGGCGACGAGTGGAAGACTGCATTCCGCACCAAATTTGGGCTCTTCGAATATCAAGTAATGCCCTTCGGTTTGTGCAACGCACCTGCCGCCTTTCAGTACTTCATGAATGATGTTCTTCGGGAACTTATCGATGTTTGTGTCATCGTTTATATTGACGACATCCTGGTGTATTCCTCCTCAGAATCTGATCACAGAAACCATGTTAGGGCAGTTCTTGAGAAATTGCGCCAGCACAAATTATTTGCCAAGCTCGAAAAATGCGTTTTTCATACCACAGAAGTGGAGTTTCTCGGATTCATCCTGACACCTCAAGGAATCCAAATGGACTCGCGGAAAGTGGACGCCATTCTCAAATGGCCATCTCCTAGCTCTGTGAAGGGAGTGCAAAGCATGCTTGGTTTTGCCAATTTCTATCGAAGGTTCATCCCGGAATTTTCTCGAACTGTTCAACCCATCACAGCTCTCCTAAAGAAAAATAAACGCTTTGAATGGTCTCTTGAGGCTGAACAAGCCTTTCAGGACCTGAAAACCAAATTCACCTCTGCACCTGTATTGAAGCACCCGCGCCCAGATCTCCCTTACATCGTGGAAACCGATGCATCCAGTTCGGCCATGGGAGCTGTCCTGTCGCAAAGAGACCCAGAAACTAACCAACTACACCCTGTAGCCTTTTGGTCCAGAAAATTCTCTCCACCTGAACTCAATTACGCAATTACCGACAAAGAACTACTGGCTATTAAATCAGCTTTCAAGGCTTGGCGTCACTATCTTCTCGGTGCAAGACACACCATCACCGTAATTACGGACCACAGAAATTTGCAGTATTTAAAGACGGCCAAAGCTCAATCTTCGCGACAACTCCGATGGGCTTTATTCTTTGCGGAATTTGATTTTGTAATTACCTATCGCCCTGGCTGCAAGAATGGTAAGGCAGATGCCTTATCCCGGATAGGCATGGAAGAACCCAATTCGAGTTTAGAACCTGTGCCAATCATACCGGAACAAAGAATTCTGGGCTTGACTTCATTGCAAACCATTGAGGACATCCAAGCTCAAGTAAAACAGCTTTTTGACTCTTCTGCCTTACTGGAATGGAGTCAAAAGGGTCCTCACTACACCGTTAAGGATGATTTACCCTACTTCCAAGAGCGGTTATTTCTGCCAAGTAAAGAATTGCAGGAACTTGTCATTACCCGTCATCATGAATCATTAATGGAAGGACACCCCGGTATCGCGAAAACAGAAGAAAAGATCAAACGCCACTTCTGGTGGCCTTCTTGGAGAAAAGACATAAAGTCATTTGTGTTGTCTTGCGGAATCTGTGCCCAAAATAAGAGTCAAAAGAAAAGGCCAGCCGGCCTACTTCAACCTTTGGACATTCCACCAGCACCTTGGCACACCTTGTCAATGGACTTTATAACTGACCTGCCTCCTTGTGGTGGTTACAACACGATTCTCGTAATAGTGGATCTATTCTCCAAAATGGCCCATTTTATCCCTTTAAAAGGATTGCCGTCAGCTTCCACCTTGGCCAAGGAATTTATGGAAAATATAGTGCGGTTACATGGTTTCCCTTCCATATTAGTCTCAGACCGTGGAAGTCAATTTATCTCCCACTTTTGGAAGAAATGTTGCCAACTAGCACAAATAGACGTGCGATTATCCACCAGCCACCACCCCCAGACCGACGGACAAACCGAGAGAACGAATCAGACTCTCGAGCAATATCTGCGGTGCATGTTACACCAATCCGAGTTGAATTGGAAGGACATCCTTTGGATTGCAGAATACGCATACAACAATTCAGTGCATTCTGGAACCGGACAGACTCCTTTTTATACCCTGTATGGTCACCATCCTCGGACCTCTGACCTAGATCCACCTCTGACCCTGGAGATGCCTGCAGTAAATCACCTACATTCCACAATAACCCAAGCCTTCAAAGAAGCTACAACCCACTTACAGCAAGCCAAAACTATTATCAACCCAGTGGCCTTTAAACTTGATTTACCATCCAACATGCGGATTCATCCCGTTTTTCACGCATCTCTTCTAAAACCAGTACAACCTGGAACCAGACTGTCTGAGCCCCCAGGCCCTGTCCAAATTGATGGAGAATTAGAATTCGAAGTGAAAGACATTTTAGATTCCAAGATAGTTAAGTCAAAACTCTTCTATCTTGTTGATTGGAAAGGATATGGACCTCAGGAAAGATCTTGGGAACCCAGTAACTATGTTCACGCACCACGATTAATTCAAAGATTCCATCGAAGATTCCCGCACAAACCAAAACCCCCGGAGGAAAAGACCTTGGGAGGGGCCTTGAGGGGGGGTACTGTCATGATGCCTACCTCTAAGGAGCCAGGCCGGGCCCAGCAACCCCAGAGGCAGACATCATTTTCCCCAGGGAAGTCTCAGCGGGCCCAAGTCGGGGCCCTTTGGACTCAGTCCTGGCGCCTTAGGCGCCAGGCTCATAGCGGGCGCCAGGCTCATAGAAGAGGATATGTGTTTAAGTGCTTGGGTGCACACTTACCTGATGCAGACCTTGCTGCTTCATCCAGGCCCTCTTGAGGCCTGAATGGGACTACTTAACCTGTAGGACTACTTCACCACCCGGGTGTGGTCGGGGAAGGATACATACCTGATTGGTGGAAGGATACATACCAGGAACTTCTTCCAAGGCTATTTAAACCCCACCCGAACAGCCACACATGCTTCGCGTTGTTCTGCACCTAGCAGCTGGACGCTCACCGTGTCAGCTCCTGCATCCTGACTTCAGCCACGCCTGCCAGCACCCTGGAACACCTGCAAGGGGAGAAAGGAAGAGAATAGGAGAAGAAAAGCCCTTCCCTGCTAAATCTGCATCCCGGAGTCATTTCTCCAACGGCCCTGAAAAGGAAGACATCATTTTAAAGGCATTTCGTTTCGATCGCTGCAGCGCTGCATTTTACTCACCTTTGCAAGGCGCTTCCATCTTCAACAGCGATCTTCCGGATTCAGCTACGCCCCGGCGCCTAGAGGAAAAAAGACAAGAACAAAGGTGAGAGGGAGAAAAGGAATAAGGAAAGCTCAGTTTCCTTTTAAGTCTTACCTGTTGGATTATTCCCACTGCATTTCGGGTCCTGCCGCTTCCTGGCATCTCCGGACCCCGGCCCCTATGGGGAAAAAAGACAAAGACATTGAATGAGCGAATGCAAAGACATTACCTGAGCGCTCATCCAGAACTGTTTCACTTCGGGTCGGCGCCATATCTCCGGCACTCCGAACCCCGGCCCCTAAGGGGAAAAAGACATAAGCATTAGCGCTTGCTGCAATTAGACAACGAACATTATTATTAAGCTTGAACTTTTGAACAGAACTTTTACAGCGCCTTACCTGAACAGTCAAGCTTACCTGAACTCCCATCAATCCTCAATCCAGTGAAGTAACTGGGTTTCAACGCGCCCCTGCATCAGAAGCAGGATGGAGAGCTCATCCTTCCAAACCCTAAGGAGGGTATCCAACGAGCCAGGGAAGCCAGAATAGAGGGGCCCTTCCTGTCCATCTTCAGAGTTCTGCGCCTTCGACGCCGCGCCTCCGTGGGAACCAGGTGAGCGTTACAAGCAGCCACACCCAAGAATACACGTGGGGCTGCTTAATGGATGGAATGTTCAAGGTTAATGCATCCTGCTTAATGGATGGAATGTTCAAGGTTAATGCATCTGAAGTGCTATGTCCATAATAAAAGCTTTTTGGTATTAAATGGATGTTCTTGTTTACTTTTGTTCATGAGCCTGTTACCAAAGGTGCCAGGACAGTGTCCACCCAGGTCTCCTTTGCATGCAACCCCTGCATGCCTGTGCCCCTGACTTCGACACAATCTCAAATCTCGCTCTGCTGTCAAACACTCCTCTGACATCTGCCACCTCCTTGAAGAACTTGACCTCGATGTCCTCGGTCTTAACCGAGACATGGTTCACGGCCAGCTCTGTCACGAGCTTTGACACTATCCTCCCTGATGGCTACAAGATCCTTCCCTCACCTAGATCCTCTCGGTCCGGAGGGGGTGTAGCCCTGATTTTTCCTGAGTGGATTCCTGCCTCTAACATTCCCACTCAGACTTACTCCTCTTTTGAATGCCTTGTCTGCAGGCTCTCTCTCTCCCCTAGCAATTCTCTTACTGTGGCTATTATCTTCCGCCTCCTGGTCAAATCACCTAATTTCTCTCTGAGTGGGCAGACCTCTCTTCCTCCCTCCTTGCCTCAACCACGCAACTCCTCCTCCTTGGTGACCTCAATATCCACCTAGACTCTCCTTGTTCATCCTCTGTACTCTTCTGTGACCTCTGCGACTGCCTCTCCCTTTC
The DNA here is from genome assembly GCF_040938575.1 of Ambystoma mexicanum. Classification (NCBI taxonomy): domain Eukaryota; kingdom Metazoa; phylum Chordata; class Amphibia; order Caudata; family Ambystomatidae; genus Ambystoma; species Ambystoma mexicanum. The sequence continues at coordinate 980,649,666 of NC_090927.1, forward strand.
TATCCTCCCCTTTGGCCCGACTCACTTTGCAGGGCACACATTTAATGTCTTGAACTCCTCTGACCTCCCCCTCTCTATCCCTCTGACCACTCCTCTCTCCTGGAGTGATCACTCCCTCCTTTAATCTCTCCCTCTCTTCGCCCCAGGCCAAGCCTACCCTAACACTGCCTCTTACCTTCTTGGACATTCATTCCCATGAAGCGTGTGTCATTGGAGGCTTTCACCGCCACCGTCTCTCCTCCCCCTCCACCTCTGGCTGACTCACATCCTGACACAGCTCTGTCTCTGCTCTATTAATCTATTTCTGATACTCTTGATGCTCTTGCCCCTGCTATGAGGATCCGTTTGAAGCCCAAAGCCGAGTGCAATTCTTGGTATGACTCTGACATAGCTACACTTAAACTTAGGTATAGGGCAGCCAAGAGGAAATGGAGGGCTTCCTGTTCATCTTCTGACAAACTGGACTGTCGCTTGCTCCAAAGGCAATATCGGCTTTCTGTCCATACCAAGAAGAAAGCCCACATCCAAGCCTGTGTCTCTGCTGCATCTAATAACTCGGCCCAACTCTTTAAAATCTGCAAGGAGCTGGCCAACCCTGCTGCAGTCTCTACTCCCCCTTTCACCTCACAGGCTCTTTGCAATGCCTTTGCCTCTCACTTGAGCTCAAAAACCCAGGACATCATGTCCATCCTGTCCTCTTCTCCTCCCCCCTCTCATTCTGGGAACGCTCACCCTCTTTCAGCCACCCCCACCCTCTTTCTTGTCCCTTCCTCTTTTCTCCCCTGACAAGGTCGCTAGACAAGTCCGATCGATGAAAGCCTTGTCTAAACAGGTTCATTCCTGTTCCTCTAAAACCACCAAGGATCATATTGATACCCTTGCTCCGGCCGATCTCTGCAACCACTCCTTTGCCTCAGGAGCTTTCCCCTCCCCTCTGAAGCACTCTCTTGTGCATCCTCTTCTTTTTTGAAAAAAATGTTTTAATTAATTTTATTGGTTTACATACAAACCTTCAAAATAACCATTCATTATTTCATTATTACTCGTTACATCTCTTTACAGTCCACCTCATTACCCAACAGTTTTTTTTGTTCAGTGCCTTTTTACGTTCTCATGTATTTAATCTCTGAGCACAGTTTCAAGTAACACATCACGAATATGATACACTTAGTCCAGTAACCGATTTTCAATTATTGCCAAAAGGTTTGTCAATGGCAGTATCAATTTTGTATCTGTTCCGTTGAACATTTGTTGCCACTATTCATCTGCATTAAGAGACGGGTGAGACTCGCACCAAGAAAGCAGAAGTCGGGTTCTCTCTGTACGTAAGTTGGTGCAGAATAGCACCAAATGTTTTAGAGTTTCAATTTCCTGTGTAGAGCATCGACACATAGGTTTCAAATTTGCGTTGACTGAACATGCTCTCAAACGTTCTTTGGTTTTAAACATGTTAAGCCGAAGACACATGAACAACCTTCTGGCGTTTGGGTCTGGGAATAATTCAATGTATTTTTGGATGCTGTTGAATGCCCGAGCCTCCGGTGGGACATCACTCAGTATCTTAGATGCCCCCCGTTGAGAGCATGTCGACTCCCGATCCAAGCGCCAAATTTTTAATTTTGCTGCTTCCGGATTTCCTTGAAGCAGCTCTGGGTTAATGTCATAACCTGTCATTAAACTTTCGCATTGTTTTAGCCACATTGCCATGACACCTGGGGATGACGAGCTGGCATTATGGAAAATTGCAAATTGCGGAATTTGTTCGCATACTTTTGTCTTCCGACATAGCGATAACAGACTCCAAGATACTTGTGCGTGGATAGAGATTAGCGATAGTTCATAACGAATTGAGGCCGTCGATGTTCCTTTGGATATACCCAGAATTTTTGTCCAAAAGATGTTCTCGAGTATTACTTTTTGTTGATAAAATCGCAAGACCACTTTGAGAGAAAACCTTCCAAATCTCTTCTTTAAGACTAGAGCTTGATTTGCTAGTTGATTTGCTAGTTGTTTGTATTTGCGTTTTATCACCGTTATCCATGGGCCGTCATTGAAACAGAAACTGATAGTCATACCAAGATATTTTACGGTAGATGATATCAGTAGTTTTTCTTGCCCCTTAAACCAGGATGAGCTCTTTGTCGTTCTTGTCCTACCACTTTTAAGATTTTTTAGCACAAGAATTTCACATTTCTTTGTGTTGATAAGCAGACAATTTTCAGCCACATATTGTTGCACTGCATTGATTTTTCTTTGCAGACCAATTGGTGTTAAGTCCAGCAATATGAGGTCGTCTGCGTAAAGAAGCCAATTTATACTGGATCAATGGATCTTTGGCGGAAATGACTTTAGTGCCTTGATGGAAATGCCAATGTCCAATATAAACAGGCTAAATATTGCGGCTGCGAGGGGACAACCCTGTTTAACTCCCTTGAATGTTTTGATCGATGATGACAGGGTGCCAGTTTGATCTAGTCGTACTCTAATTGAGGTGCCAGTGTGCAGTTCTTTTATTGCAGCCAATAGGTCTTCCGGGCAACCCCATGCACTCATTTTATTCCATAGCAATCCCTGATCAATCGTGTCGAAAGCATAGGAAAAGTCAATGAAGGCGAGATATACCGTTGTTTGTGATCCCTTTTCAATAAATTCAGCAGCAATAGGTTCAGCGAGCAGCCGACATGTTTTACAAATCCAGTCTGTCTAATATCTACATGGTTCGACAGTGTGGCCCATTTTACCAATTTGAGTTGTAACATAGTTGCATAAATCTTCCCCAAGACATCAAGTAAGGCAATCGGTCGGTAGTTTTTCGGGCAGGTTCTGTCGCCCTTTTTAAACACCGGCACAATCAAAGCAGATTTCCATGAGTTTGGCGTTTGACACTGGTCATTTACTCTCTGAAAAAGAGTCACACAGATGTCGGCCCATAACTCCGGGTGCTGTTTAAGCGTGCGCGTGAATTGTTTGCTTTGGTGAATATTCTTACAATGTCATCTTTGGGCAATGTTAAAGCCCATTTTGTATTAGTTGGAACATAAAAATATGTTGATCTTGTATTCTCTTTATATAGTTCGTTAAAGTGAGCAATCCACACTGCTTCCGGAACCATAGAAACTTGTAGAGCAGCATGGGGAGCTTGTGTATCGTTAATGATGTTCCAAAATTCTCTGGTGTTCTTGTTTTGGAGGCTTTTTAGCATACGCTCTGAATCTCTTTGTATCATTGAACATTTGTGAGTTTTGATCCAATTTTTGTACCACTGTTTTGCGGCCTTTATCTTCGCTACACATATGCCTTTGTCAGCTGTCCGAGCTTGACGAATTGTGCATCTCATTAGCCGTTTCTGTTTTAGTATGTCTAAATCAAAACAGTGAAGGCGTTTCATGTTCAAGTGTTTTGAGCCACCATTATTTGTTTTAAAATTGACGAGTAAGCCTGCATATTTGAGCGTGGTTCTCCCCACACAGTATTGTTTTGATATCTGAACAACCTCTTCTTCAGTTAACCTTAGCCTCACTCTGCTTGCTTCCACTGTGATCGTCTGTGGCCATTTTGTTTTAACATTTCGCGCAAAGTTTGCGAATTCCATGATTAGCATATCGTGATCGCTACTTTCCTTTGGGGCAACTTTTAGTGTTTTCACCCGTTGATGAAGGTCTGCTGATACAAATATATAGTCGATTGTGGAGCCGTGATTCGCCCTATTCCACGTCGGGGCCGGCGGTATGTCGCCTTGAGTGTGACCATTCAGCATTTGTAAGTTTCTTGCACTCATTTCTTTCATCCATTGTGACGATAAGTTTTTAGTCTGGGACGTCTTCGAGTTGAAGCAGTCAATATTCAAGTCTACACAGAGTATTATATGGGAACCCTTTTGATCCACAAGTAAGCGATCTATGATGGTGGAAATTGCATCGATAAACTCATCTTTCCCCGCTCGTCTGTGGTTCCAAAATACCTTTATAATCGTCATTTGTTCAATTGTTTGTGACGTGGTGTCCTTTTTTGCAATCGTTGACTCTTGGATAAATGGAGAGTGGCTTACTGAGTTAGTAATGTCAAAGCCTGATGCGCGTCTCACCAGAGTTATGAGACCAGCCATAGGACGCCCCTTTTCGGGTCGTATGGCAGGGTTTAATACAATCTGAAAGTCCAGTACTGTCGGGATGTCACTTAGCCAGGTCTCCTATAAATAGGCAATGGACAAGTCTCCCAACCACTCACTATTGAACAGATGACTGAAGCCTCGCGTATTCCAAGAGCCTAATGAGTATAACTGCGAGGCAGACTCCTTCTGGCATTATTGTGGTTGGTTGCTATTTAATGTTGTCGCCAACCATTGGCTGTTTTGTGCTGTTTCTTGATTGAGGCTGTTTGTGTGAGGGTTGACCATTAGTCCGTCTGATTTCACTTGACCTTGTATAGTTATACTTATCTGTTTACTCGTGCCTCGTGGTTCTGGGCATCGATCTTCAGCAAACAAGACTTGTTTCCTTCCAGTGGACAACAAGTTTTTTTTAAGGGCGTCATCTATAGGAATGTTACAGGATGATGTGGAGGGTCCTACAGGCCGGTGTGAGGCTGCTGTGGACAATCCCATAGATGGTTTATGAGAATTTGATACGCGTTCTGGAGGATGTAATAGCTCATCTCGGTCGTTTATTGGTGCTACATGCAGTCCATCTTGCACCTTATAAACATCAAAGCCTAAAGAAAAAAGGGACACATTAGCGTCCAAGATGGTTGAGGCTATTAAAGGGGAAGTTATATGAAGCACAACTTTATCGTTACGTCGCTCATCTGGGAATTCAACGATGTGAAAATCTTCAGAAGTGATTGCACGTAATCCAGGTACGTGATGTAGTAATTTTATAATGTTGCTACGATTTAGAATCAAGTTGTCAGAAGTCTGTAATCTCTCAACCAGTAATCTGACCAAGGTCTGTTGAAATGTTCCCCTGGTTAGATTGCTCCTTCTTAGTAAGGGGACTCCTTTGTAATTTCTTATTGATTGACCCTTGTTTTGTTTCTCTGGCTGCTTTGGGTGGTAAGGTGCAACCCTTTCCTCGCAACCTTGATCTTGACTCACCCGCAGCTCCCCATCTCTCTGATCATTGTCCACACTCTTTATGATTTGTGTTTGGTAGTTTCTGTTTATCTCTTGTCCTTTGGCCTGCATTGTCAGAAAAATAGTACTCTTCAACTGCACTATTGCAGGCGATGTTACGCCCACCTTGTCAATTTCGAGACTAGACTGTTCAAGAGAAGATTCTGAGACCTCCTGGTTTGATGCTTCTGTTTCTCGTGTTGGCACTTCTTTCCCAATGACGACAAGTCTTCCCACGGCCGGGTCTCTTTCTGATTGTGTGTCCGCAGGCTTATCGGCACCGGTTTGTGTGTTTTCACTGGACGTGATAGTAGACTCAACAGCATCCTCGTATTCAGTTTCCTCGTAAGTTGACATATTCAGCAGTTCAGTTGGAATTTCATGCTCCGCACTCTCTTTGTCAGTTAGATTGTCTCTAGTTTCAGTGACAGGAGGAGTTACAGTCGCTTGGTTTTGTATTGGCTTAGACAATTGTTTGGTGTTTTCGGTGGCTAGCACGTGGACCACCTTAATGTTACAAAGGAATTTGCATGCTCCATTCAGTTTGTTCCCTTTCTTTGCTGGTAGATTTTTAGTTTTTTTACGTTGAGGCGCATTTTGTTGTTTTCCAGTACCCGTACATAAGGGTGTCTCAGCCTCTTTATTAAAGATAGGGAATAAGGTTGGAGCTGTGTTTAGGATGGATTTATTCCCAACCTGATTTGTACTTCTGGGGTTGCGTGTTAGATGTAGATTCAGCTTGAGTAACGCTAGGGGCCAAGATTGCGGAACTTCTTGCTTGTTCAAAGGCAGTGTGGAAGGACACATCGACAATTTCAATGATCGGTACAGTGTTTTGACTTAATTCCTCCATGCTCTGTGATAAGTTTTTTCCCCTAGGTGGCGGGGTACTTGTCTCACTGTTGTTAGGGATCGAGCTTGAAGGTTCCGTGATTGGAATTTGGACATGTGACTTCTCAATGGGAGGTTTAGGAGTCTTCTGCGATAGTTTGGTCTTTGGTGATGTCGAACAACCAGATGACTTTGCAGTGTCACCACTGTTGCCTGTGCCATGATTTCCTTCATCCATGGTCAATCGTGTGCAAACATTAGGTCTATTACAGTGTGCCTCAGATGGCAGTCTTTTTCCGTCCTGTTTAAACAGCGCAAGCGCTTCTTTTGCAACTTTGGCAAACAGCTTTTTGTCGATCGCGTCATTGCTCCTTTGCTCGTTTAGTAACTTGTATAGTTTGTCCAGACTTTTCGAACCCTCAAGTTGCTTGTTATTTGTATGATCACATATTTGTTCCAGGTTTGCTACTTTGGAATTTAATAAGGCCACAACTGTAGTTAAATCTCTAGATCCCTCGTGTAGGTGTTCATACAGCTTTATGAATGGTGCCAGTGAAATAGGTAATGTAGATAGCAGCAGTTCTTGTAAGTCCGTTGACGACACTGCTGTATTTAGAGCTGAACCATGTGCCAGGACCTTTTAGCAATGGGACTCTCTATCAGTGCTGGCTCTGTTTCTTCTAATTTTGGGGAAAGGGCGTTCTATAAAAGAAGAATCGGCAGTCACGTCGGAGTCAGTGTCAGAGTCATCAGTGCTCAGTAACTGTGGCATTTTTGTGTTTAAAGCGCTGTAGGTTAGGGGCATTTCTTCTTGGAACTTAAACTTTTCTGGGACAGGGTCGGTAAACCGGATAAGTCGTGAGGGAGCGCAGTCTGCTCGCCTTTTTCCGACATTTTGGCGCGTTTGCAAGGAACACTCAACACTGACTCTTCACAGGGGTCAGTTATCCTCGTGTTATCGCGTTTCAATGAGGCTTTCGCCCCTCCAATATTATTGTTTGATAGTGTATCAAGTGCATTATTTTTACACACTTTGTTCATGGTGATTAAATTCTGAAGCACATTATTTACAATGTCCAGAGAATCACGGCGCACATTATGTTTGATGGTTAACGCCGACACTGCAGAGTTGGCTGACGTACCTGTTTGTAAGTCGCAGAGCTGATCCTCAAGCCGGCCGCCGAATATCTCATCAACCGGTTTTGGTATATTAAAACCTTCAGAGCCACTCACGAGTGACTCCGATGCATGAGAAGGAGTTGAAGGCGGGCCGTCGATAGGCGAGCTAGGCGAACTAGCTCGAAGTGGAAGTGGAAGTAGGGTGCAGGATCTGACATCGATCGATCGACACTCGACTGGATCAGACTTACACGTCGGCTCCTCGCATCCGATGGAGCACGCAGCCGAGTCGTCCGGGAATCCCATTACCCGTTCCAACCCAATGCGAGCCACGGATTGCAGACGTTCTCCTCCACCAACCGTGAAATCTTCATTCGCATGGCACGCCAAAGGTGACGTTGTATGTGTTTCTGTGCATATCGGTGTGGGGCCAGTGTTTAGTACTTCACATGCTTCGTGTATGCCCAAAGCTTTGTTTACTAAGTTGCATTGCGCCACTGAGTCCCTTGAATATGTTTTTTGCATTATATCTTGCGGCACAGATGTGTTGGATACTGAGCCCTTGTAAAATACGTCATCTACGATCTTAGCATGCAGTGCCGGTACAGTAGCAGTGACAGACATTTGAGTTTGTGGAAGTGTCGCAGTGTCTTCACTTGTAGATGCGCAAGAGTAGTATTTACTTACTTTCATGGGCCGGCTCCGTTGAGGCGCTGTGCTCTGATTAGTGTCTGCAATGTTCTCATGTTTTTTCTGAGCTTGTGTTTTCAGTGATGACGTAGTCACAGGCAACACACTTGATTGAGGTCCGTTAGACATGATTTCTGCGCCTCACAACTCGCCAAACAGCCCAACAGCAATGTCCACAGCCCTTTGCTCCTCAGGGATTAGCGCGCAAGGGCGGCAGAGGCGGCCTTTTGTACCAGGTGACCAGGTTAGGTGTTAAAGGTACAGGCACACGCACCTCCAATTCTCCTCCAGGTAGGGACGGTGGTTCGAGACTCTCCAGTGCACTCGCCACAGTCCAACAGCGATGTCCACAGCCCTTTGCTCCCCAGGGCTTAGCGCCGCAAGGGCGGCAGAGGCGGCCTTTTGTACCAGGTGACCAGGTTAGGTGTTAAAGGTACAGGCACATGCACCTCCAATTCTCCTCCAGGTAGGGACGGTGGTTCGAGACTCTCCAGTGCACTCGCCACAGCCCAACAGCGATGTCCACAGCCCTTTGCTCCTCAGGGCTTAGCGCGCAAGGGCGGCAGAGGTGGCCTTTTGTACCAGGTGACCAGGTTAGGTGTTAAAGGTACAGGCACAGGCACCTCCAATTCTCCTCCAGGTAGGGACGGTGGTTCGAGACTCTCCAGTGCACTCGCCACAGCCCAACAGCGATGTCCACAGCCCTTTACTCCTCAGGGCTTAGTGCCGCAGGGGTGGCAGAGGCGGCCTTTTGTACCAGGTGACCAGGCTAGGTGTTAAAGGTACAGGCACACGCACCTCCAATTCTCCTCCAGTTAGGGACCGTGGTTCGAGACTCTCCAGTGCACTCGCCACAGCCCAACAGCGATGTCCACAGCCCTTTGCTTCTCAGGGCTTAGCGCCACAAGGGTGGCAGAGGTGGCCTTTTGTACCAGGTGACCAGGTTAGGTGTTAAAGGTATAGGCACATGCACCTCCAATTCTCCTCCAGGTAGGGACGGTGGTTCGAGACTCTCCAGTGCACTCGCCACAGCCCAACAGCGATGTCCACAGCCCTTTGCTCCTCAGGGCTTAGCGCGCAAGGGCGGCAGAGGCGGCCTTTTGTACCAGGTGACCAGGTTAGGTGTTAAAGGTACAGGCACACGCACCTCCAATTCTCCTCCAGGTAGGGACGGTGGTTCGAGACTCTCCAGTGCACTCGCCACAGCCCAACAGCGATGTCCACAGCCCTTTACTCCTCAGGGCTTAGTGCCGCAGGGGTGGCAGAGGCGGCCTTTTGTACCAGTGACCAGGCTAGGTGTTAAAGGTACAGGCACACGCACCTCCAATTCTCCTCCAGTTAGGGACCGTGGTTCGAGACTCTCCAGTGCACTCGCCACAGCCCAACAGCGATGTCCACAGAACTTTGCTCCTCAGGGCTTAGCGCCACAAGGGTGGCAGAGGTGGCCTTTTGTACCAGGTGACCAGGTTAGGTGTTAAAGGTACAGGCACACGCACCTCTAATTCTCCTCCAGGTAGGGACGGTGGTTTGAGACTCTCCAGTGCACTCGCCACAGCCCAACAGCGATGTCCACAGCCCTTTGCTCCTCAGGGCTTAGCATCCTCTTCTGAAGAAACCCACAGCTGATCCTTCTTGCCCGGCTAACTATCGCCCAATCTCCATTACTCCTTTTCTAGGCAAACTCCTGGAGATCCTGGCCATCTCTCAGCCTAACCTTTTTTCTGATTCCGTTGGCTGTCCCTACGACAATCAGTCTGGCTTTAGAGCTGCCAGAAGCACGGAAACTGCTCTCCTGAACATCCATGAAGATCTGCTCTCCAACCTTGACCCTAACATTCCCTCTGCCCTCATCCTACTCAACCTCTCTTCTGCCTTCGATACAGTCAACCATACCATCCTGCTCAACCGTCTACGTGACAACCTGGGTATCACTGATCAGGTTCTGGCCTGACTGACCTCTTTCTTCTCTGATCAACCCTCCCAGGTACAACTCAGGTCCTTCCTTTCATCTATCTCCCTTTCTACCTGTGGAGATCTGCAGGGGTCTAACCTCTCGCCCTGGCTGTTCAACCAATACTTGGCAACTCTTGCCCACTGCATTGCCATTTTCTGTTCCAGTTTCCAGTGCTATGCTGACGACACTCAACTAATTTTCAGGCTTCCCTCTGCCACCTCATCTCATCTCTGATTGCTTAACTGCCATTTAGGGTTGATGTGCCACCAACGATCTCTGCCTGAATGCCAGCAAGACGGAGATCCTCCTCATCGGCACACCTTCAACCTCCTTTCCCCTCACTCTCTCGCCAGCCTCCCTTGGTACTCCTCCTACCACCACCTGCGAGGCTAAGAACCTCTGGGTCATCTTTGATTCCACGCTTTCCTTCTCTGCCCACATCTCTGATGTCTCTAAAAAGTCTAACTTCCTACTGCACCTCCTCAGAGGTACTCTGCCTTGCCTCTCCTTCCCCCAGAAGCTCACTTTCTCCCAAGTCCTGATTCTCTATAGGTTGGACTATTGTAACAGCCTCTTTCTAAAACGACCTGCCTCTACTCTACATCCTTTACAACTCATCCAGAACAGGACTGCGAGACTTGTCCTTGGCCTCAAGCCCTGGGATCGTATCTCTCCAGCTCTGAAATCTCTCCACTGGCTCCCAGTGAATGCAAGGATTAAATTCAAAACCCTCTGCATTGTCCACAAGGCTTTCTAGGAACTGGGTCCAAAATAAATTCAGCTATCCCACCATAAATACCTCCCCTCTTGAGCTCTTCACTCCTCTACTTCCAACTCCCTCAGGGTCCGTCGTTTTTCAAAGAAACAAGCTGGAGGTAGAATCTCTGTCTTCGGCTAGGGCCTCCCTCTGGAACAGCCTTCCTGCCACTCTGAAACTTGAGGAGAACCATCTCTGGTTCCAGAAGCACCTCAAGACCTTCCTCTTTGCTTCTGCCTTCGCCTTTCGTCTCCCCTGCTGATCTTCTCTCTCTCTGCACCATGCACCTGGCCTACCCTCTGTCTTCCGGGCCCAGGTCCCTGCTCATCCTGCCACCCACCCGCACTGCCTCCGTGCAATCCCTTGCACTGGGGTCTGTATCTGTAACCATACAGTCCTCCCCTTTTTTCCTGCACTTATCAGACATACCCTGTCTGCTGCCTTAAACCCAGCACGTGCCACTTGCTGGCTGCACTAGCACGGTTTGTTGCCTTTTATTATTTATTTTTTATTATTTATCTGTTTTTCTTTGGTCCGCACTTTCCAATTCTCCCTCCTTCCATGCACTTTTCACCTTTCCCTCTCCCATGCACTTGCACGTTCTCAATGTCACTGGGCCTAGTAAGATCGTTGTTTTTGTTCTCCCTTGTTCCACTCCCTTGCCTTGTCGTGCTCTGAAATACTTGTGTACTAGCGCGATACAAATAAAATATCATATCATATCAGTTGAATAGATTGGCAATATAGACAGAGTGGCCGGAGACCAAACAGACAGTGCTTTTTTATGAAGGTTGAGGGAGGAATTGAAGGATGCGATTACACAAGTGGAGCCCCAACCTAGTACATGTACTACCATGATTGATTTGGCTTTAAGGTTAGATCCCCGTATGAATAAACGCAAAGGGAACAAGAAGAGACCAGAGGTGTTAACCTTTGTGAGGTTGGATAAGCGTAGGGGAGGAAGGAGTGGAGAAGGAGAACCTATGCAGATTGGAAGTGTAAGAGGGCCCTTGTCGGCAGCCGAGAAGAAATAGCGCAAGAATAATAATCTCTGACTGTATTGGGAGCAATATGGACGTTATATTCAGACTTGTCCCAATACTCCTAAGAAGGGATCAGGAGGGGATCGGAGAAGGGGGGGTCGGGAAAAGGATTGGCCTTAGGGGGAGCTCAGGTGAAAGGGCCTGTATGAATCTAGGTTCCCTGGTTGGGTAGCAAATACTGTAGGAAATAAGAACTCAGATTTGTACATTTTGGTGACATTGTTTTTTGCATTAACTTAGCAGGTGGTGTCAGCGAAGGTGGATTCTGGGGCCACAGGGAATTTTACTGATATCAGTTTGGCAAAACAATTGGGATTGCCTTTCCAGGACAAACAACGGGTGGAGGGAGTACAGTCAGTGGAAGGATCACCATTAACTTCAGGTCCCATTCGACAACAAAACCAACCATTGCGAATGGTGTGTGGGTCAGGTAATGTTGAAGAGATTATGTTTGACTTAATAGTGGCTCCTCAGTTTGGTCTCATTTTAGGTATGATCAAACAAAGAGAGAATCAGGGATATCAACCACAAGCATACCCTTGAGCTAAACAGATCAACCCTTAACACTTTGAAACACAAAGCTTGTGATTTAAAGTTGCTACCTTGTCTTGGTGAATTCTATTATAAGACCATATTTACTTATGGTACTGAAAAAAACATTGCATGACAGCAAGTTTATAGAAAAATACACATTTTATTTCTCAAATACATACAGATATTAAAAACTCACAGTGTTAACATACCTATTCCGTCTTCTACAAAGAAATGAAGAAGACATGTTCACTAACGTATATGCATGTGCTACCCCCCTTCAACAGGTAAGTATGTTAGTTTGAATACTTGTCCATTAAAGTGTCTTGTGCTGTGCTAATATTCACACTGGGCCATACCTCATTAAACACAACTCACTCAGTCTCATTCCATTCATTCTTTCTTCAGTCTTTTTCATGATCTCATTCGACAACCACAAACTGTGCCCTTGTCATCTTAGGGATGCCATGATTACTGCAGCATAACCCACAGATTTATTGGCCCACCCTGGAAGTGTTTTTTGAGGCTCAAGGGTTTGGGAGACATATGTTTTTGGACGACAGGACAAAGGTATTGCAGGCTGTGGGAGCAGTGGGGACTGAGATTCCGTCCCAGTATACTGAGTTTGCTGGAGTCTTTGACAAAAGTGGGGCTGAGAGGTTGCCATCCCATCGACCTTATGACTGGGTGATTGAGTTGGAACTTGGGGCTAAATTGCCCTGTAGTAGGATATATGCTCTCACTGAAGCCGAGAATTAACATTTGAGGGAGTACTTGGATGAGATGCTGGAAAAGGGGGTTCATCAGGCGTTCTACTTCGCCGGTGTCCTCACCCTTCTTTTTCGTGCCTAAGAAGGAAGGAACACTCAGGATTTCTATTGACTATCACGCATTGAATAAGGTGACAATTAAGAACAGGTACCCGTTGCCATTTGATTGCTGTGTTGTTAGATCAAGTCAAAGCAGCGGCAGTGTATACAAAACTGGATTTGAAGGGCGCCTATCACTTGATACAGGTGAAGGAAGGTGATCAGTGGAAAACTGCTTTCAGAACTAAGTTTGGGTTCTTTGAATACTTAGTTATGCCCTTCGGACTGTGTAATGCTCCAGCTGCTTTCCAATATTTCATGCAGGAGGTGTTGAGTGAATTCATTGATGTGTTTGTCATCGTGTACATCAATGATATTTTGATTTATTCGTCCACTAAGGAACAACATATAGAACATGTGAGAGCAGCGTTGCAACAGTTGCAAGAATATCAATTGTATGATAAACTACAGAAATGTGTGTTTCATACAACGCAGGTGGAGTTTTTGGGGTTAATTTTAACTTCTACAGGCATTGTAATGGACAAGAAAATGGTGCAGGCAGTTACTGAGTGGCCTGCTCCCCAATGTATAAAAGATATTCAGTCCTTTTTGGGGTTTGCCAATTTGTACCAGAGGTTCATATCTAATTTTTCTCAGATTGTGACCTCAATAACTAAGTTGCTGAGGAAGGCCACATGTTTCAGTTCGAATGAGGAAGCGGAGAGGGCCTTTCAAAAGTTGAAGGAAGCTTTTACATCAGCACCAGTCTTGAGACATCCAGATCCGGGGAATCTTTTTCATGTTGAGATGGATGCATCTAATGTGGCAGTGAGGGCAGTGTTGTCTCAGAAAGATGAGGAGGGTATTTGGCATCTAGGGGCCTTCTATACTCGCAAACTCACAAGCTGCGAGCAGAATTTTTCTATTACAGATAAAGAGTTGTTAGCCATTCGGGCTACCTTTCTGGAATGGAGGCATTATTTTTTGGGGTACAGGCATCAGGTGGTGGTGACAGACCATAAAAACTTTCAATACTTTAAGAAAGCCCAAACTCTTAGTCCAAGGCAACTACAATGGTCACAATACTTTAATGAGTTTGATTTTATGGTGACTTTTCGGCCCAGAAAGAGAAATGAGAAGGCTGACGCTTTGACGAGGCAGCAAAATCTAGAGAATATGGTGATGGTGGTTAAGGCGATCATTCCCGCTGAGAAAGTTGTTGGGGCAATTACTGAGAAATTGCTAGGGCAGGTGAGGAAACGTATGAGGCAACAGGAGGTGTTGAAGTATGGAGTTGGGGACCCGTTAAATACCATTCAAGATGGATTGTCTTATTATGCTGGGAAGTTGTTTCTACCTACCCATGATTTGCAAGAGAAAGCTTTGTATTGGTGACATAACTCTCAGTTAACAGGCCACTCAGGGAACAAAAAGACCCAAAGCATGTTACAAAAGTATTTTTATTGGCCGGACTTGAAAAAGGATACTATTGGGTACATTCAAAGATGTGGGATGTATGTTGGCAACAAAGCGGATCATTCTAGGAAGGTGGGGTCACTTCAGCCTCTACCAACTCCTGAAAGGGCTTGTACACACATTTCTATGGACTTCATTACTGACCTTCCTCCCGATAATCAGTATGACATGATTTGGGTGGTGTTAGATTATCTATCCGAACTAGCTCACTGTGTGCCGTGTATCGGTATTCCAGGAGCAGGGCAACTGGCTGAGTTGTTTTTACAGCATATTGTCAGGTTATATGGACTTCCTCTGAGTATTGTTTCTGACAGGTTGTCCCAGTTTACTTCCAGATTTTGGCGTGCCTTTTGCCGTATGTTGAGAATCGACTGTGCTCTGTCTATGAGCTAGCATCCCCAAACGGATGGGCAGACCGAAAAAGGTCAACCAGACACTTGAGCAGTATTTATGCTGTTACTTGGGAGATAGAATAGAGTCCTGGGTACGAGCTTTGTGGTTGGCAGAATTCACATACAACAATACTGAACATACATCGCTTGGTATGGCACCAAATGAATGTCTGTATGGGCATGAACAAAATATGTTACCCACGATTTTGCCAGAGGTAGAACAGATTCCGGTTTTACAAGAGAGGAAACAGTTGCTTCTGAACATCAGGCTGAAGGCACGATTTAATTTGGAACAGGCCAAAGCGGCCCACAAAAGACAAAAGACAGGCAGACAAAAGACGACAGGAAGCTCCCAAGTACAAAGTGGGGGACGGTATGGTTGTCAACTCATAACCTGCCACTGGTGGGACCTCGTAAATTTGCACCTCGATTTATTGGACCCTATGAGATAATGCAGTGTGTGTCTTTAATGGCTGTTAAATTACGATTACCTACACATTTAAAGATTTATCCAGTATTCCATGTGTCTTTGCTTAAACCTGCAGCTCCTGGAATGCGCACTCAGATACCACCAGCAATTATGAAGGACGGCCAAGTGGAATACAAGGTTTAACAAATCCTGGATTTAAGGAGAAGGCAACAAGTATTGTGATATTTAATTTAATGGTTTGGTTATGGTACTGGGAGCCGGCAAGTGCCATATATGCGCAAAGATTGGTGCGACAGTTTCACATATGTCACTCTAAAAAACTCAGGTCCTGGGAAGAGCCCTAGGAGCTCTGAAAACTCAGGTCCTGGGAAAAGCCCTGGGAGAGGAGGTAATGTCAAGAATTGAGGCTGGGGCCGGAAAAGGAGTGCAGTGCATGTGAAATTCTAGGATTGGTTGAGGGACTACATTTCCCAGCAGCCTTGGGAACGGTCTGTAGTTCTGGGATTTTATGCGCATCAACAGCTGATATTTAGTGAGGGATTATTAAGCACACCAGCTGCCCGTGCTCAGGTGTGGATTATTAATGTGTTTCCAGCACGGGAAGTCACTTCGGCGTGTGTGAGGAAGTTTAAATTGTTCAGGGATGCCGGAGGAGTTCTGCAACCTTTCCAGCCCGTGCTGCAGCGGTGATCGAGAACGGCCTGGCGAGTGCTTCACTTTAACTCTTCAGGTCCGGGTTGCCCCGTGGGGCCCCAGACACTGAAATAAGTGTTGGCCTATTGTGTTCTTGGTGGCACGGGTGTGAGTGTACGGAATGTGTGCTGCTTGCACGGTTATATAAACTTGGATGGAGGGCGAATGCCCACACACGCTATGGCTCTTTTGATCAAGGAACTGTTTGAACGTACATGTTGCGAGCATTGGCATGTCAATTAAGAGAGCGATTACAAGTTGCGGTGAAACACGGAAGGCACGCTAGGAATGGGTTGTTTGAACTCACAGCCATTACATGAGGAAGAAGGGGTCATAAACCTATATGTTTCATAATAGGGATCCCTTGAATGTAGTGTCCTGTTATGTTTGCTTTTGCTTGCCCAACGGGCCATTTGTTTGTTTTTTCATGAGGGGAAGACCCTTGTACATGCCATATTGCTTTCTACAGAGTCCATGTATGTTTCCATGCTGCAATAAGGTCCATGCTGTGTGTTCACATGTTGCATTAAGTTCCATGTTATGTGCTTCCATGTTATGTTCTTCAAGGCTGCATTAAGGTCCATGTTGTATGTGTTTCATACTCACAGTAGCAGGATAACAGGTTTAGGTAGGAGCCTGCAGGTTAGGGTTCTAGGTTCTGATGATATGCAGAGTTAGTAGTGAGAGTAGGTCAGGATTATATATATATACATATATATGTGTGTGTGTCAGGGCTCCTGCCCCTTATGTCCCCAGCCCTCCAAGATGTCAGGCTGGAGCCAGGCCACGATCACCTACATGGCCCTCAAGGGCCTCTCCATCCCTCCAAAGACCCACTTGGAGTCAAACTTGGCGCTTGTGGCACCAAACTCACTCCCATAGGATAACATTGGGAATTGGACTTGTAGTGCATTGATGGGGACAAGATGGATGCCCCCACATATTTCGGTTCCCAGAACTGCATATGCGGTCTAGTCTTTTGGGTGTGGTTCAGCCCAGAGACACCTGGGATATCCAGAGACTATTTAAGCCACACCCAGGCTGAGAAACATGCTTTGCGTTTTCTGCACCTGCAGCGTGACACTCACTGTGTTCGAATCGGTCACCAGTAGGCCTGCATCTTGTCATGATCTCTGCTTCCAAAAGGTCAGGGTTTTCCCAACTCCCTTGGATGCAGATCCATAACCCATGTTCCGAGTGCCAACTAGTCCCAATTGGGACCTTTTGGACCCAGTCCTGGCGCCAGTGGCACCAGGCTCATAAATATGCCCAGTCCCAGCGCTGGAAGCGCCGGGCTCATAATGCTTGGGTGGACTTACCTGCAGCAGACCATGCTGCTTACTTGCCTGCCAGTTGAGCCTCTGATCCTCTTCTGTTTGGAACTACTTTTCCTGTTGGGTGGGGCAGGAGCCACTCCCTAGATTCAGAACACTGGAACTCTTCTGGAAAGCAGGAACTCTTTTCTTACCTAGGCGTGGCTGTGGAAGGAGACACCTAAGCACTACAGGAGGCTATTTAAACCACACCCGATGGATGAATCTTGCTTTGCGTTATTCTGCATCCTCTGCAGCAGAACGCTCATCGTGTCTTCTGCATCTGATCCTGGGCCTAAGGAAAAAGGCTTACCATCCTGAATCCAGTCTTCAGCAACACCTATAAAGACAAGAAAGAACAGGTTAGCATTACGGTCTTCAGTGACAGCTCTTCACTTACCTGGAACATCGGCTGTCACCAACGCCTCGCGCTGCATTCCGGCATCTGAAAGACAAAGGCTTACCTACTCTTCGTGCGCTCCGGAGGTCTTCACACTGCATTCCGGCATCTGAAAAACAAAAGCTTACCAACTCTTCGCACACTCCGGAGGCCTTCGGCGCTGCATCCCGCATCTGAAAGACAAAACAAGGTGCGTTTAAAGACATTGGGGAACTTTAATACTCACGTGCCATTACTCCTTTCCACATCTAACCCAGTGGGTATTCCGGCACCCTGCAGCCGCTCCGAACTTGTACCTGCAAAATAAAAAGACAGTTAGAGCGCATCGTGAAGCAGGCAACAAGCGCTTACTTACGTGCTTCCAGGCGCTTCTATTCATTACACGGGCTCCATCTTCAACTCACTTCAGCCCGTCATCCGCCATCGCCAGAACCCTGCAAAACAAGAAACATCATTACTAAAGACTTTAAAGACATTAGAATTACTCGAAACTTACCGTTCGTGCAGTAAACGACGGACAGCAGTCCTCTGAAGTCAAGAGGCCTGCTCCCCTTATCCAGTGAAGAAACTGGTTACAGCACCCTGCCCCGAGGCAGATGGAGAGCACGGCGTTCACTTACCTAAGGTGAGAGCGTTAACCTTTGGGGTTCTACAGGAGAAGAGAAAGGGAAGAAGAGAGAGACATTCAATAACCCAGTTCCTTAATCCCATATTTTCTATCTGCAGACATCTTACCCTTCAAGTCAGACATACAGTGCACAGAGGTCCAGCCCAAAGAGCCAGCCGTGTGTTACACATCACCTTTGTAGATACGGTATATGCCCAGTCAAGACTGGCGCCTCTACGGGAATCAGGTGAGCGTTACAATCTTTCTTCTGTGCTCAGCTCCTGCAAGAACAAGAACACCGTTAGGAACAGCCTTACCTTGCGGCGCTTCTGCCCATCATTCATTGCTCCTTCTGTTCTGCGGGCATCTTCAGCTGTGTCATTCCCATCACAGCACACCGCTTCCTAAGGAAAAGGGAAAAGAACAGAAAAAAGGCATTAGTAAGCATTCTGCAAATCTTCGCTTATTTTTAAATACTGTACGAGCTTCAAACGCTTACCTGAATCCCAGCCGCTCTGGGGGAACTCTGTCTCCGGAACTTATCATCCATCTGCAAGAGGGAAAAGACACTCCAGGTTAGTGTGGAAACATCTAGAGGCGCTGCATACCGCGCTTACCCACCGCATTTGTTCTTCATAAGCGGCATCCACGCTGAAAACGTCGCGGCACCTAAAAGACACTGGAAAAGAACTCAGTTCAATACAAATACGAAAGGGGTGCATCGCGCATCGCGCTCTCACTCACCTTCAGCGCTACTCATCTCAGCAGCACGCCGCCATCCCCGGACGCCGGCCATCATCTAAGGAAGGAAAGGAACGAAGTTAGTGAACTGTTCAAAGGACTCATTATACTTATCTGTCGGACTCCAGTGAAGTAACTAGGCAGCAACGAGCCCGCATCAATCAACGCGCCCCTGCGCTGAAAGCAGGACGGAGAGCACACTATCCAAGAAAACAAGGTGAGCTGTGGATCAAAGGGAAGGGTTGGACCCCCGGGGAAGAAGGGGTTCAAGCACACAGAGACAATAGGGAGTTAAACTCTACCAATCCTGTGTTTCAGGCCCAGTCGAATAGCCTCCAGGGAAGGGTTTGAGGTCGTAAGAGGTCAGAACAGGCTGAGTGACGTCCCCGTGGATACCAGGTGAGCTTTACAGAATGCAAAGCCTCACATCAAAATCCACCTGGGCATCATGGAAACATCAGAAACCGACCAGTTAGCCCACATGTTGGGGCATCTACGTTCTGAAGTACATGCAGCCAGGCAGGAGACCAACACCCTGAGGAGAGAGCTGATAGCAGCCAAAGAACGCACTGATGATTTAAGGCAGCAACTTCTCCAGTCACAAGCAGGGCATGCACCATTGCTGGGAAGCGTGCCCTCGATGCCAGCGCCATCAGCCAATCCCGTTCAGATAACCCTTCCTGGTGCAGTTCCCTTGGCCCCGCCCGAACGATTTACGGGGGATCCCAAGAGGTTTGCAACATTCATGAACTAGTGCCGCCTGCACTTCCTTTGTAGGCCAGGGGCCTTTCCGAATGACCAATCACGGGTCGCTTTTGTGCTATCCTACCTGAGTGGTAGCGCCGCGAACTGGTCTGTACCCTTTGTGGCCCAAGACGATCCTTTGCAGCATGACTTCAGGAGCTTTCAGCAGGAGATGGAAAAGCTGTTCGCCCGTCGTACTCATGGGCAGGCATTAGACAACAAAGTTCTGTCCCTACGCCAAGGGAATCAAGACCTATTAACATACATAGCCAGGTTCAATAGACACGTAGTTGAAGCAGAATGGCCAGTGGAGAAGAGAACCACATTATTTCATCAGGGGTTGCGGGGGGAGCTCAAGAATGTTCTCGCACAAGTAGTGAACCCCCCTAAAGACTGCTCAGAATTCATTGAACTTGTTGTTCAACTGGATCATAGGTTGCAGGACCGAAGAGCAGATCGAACCAGACCGGACCCTTGCCCTATGTATGTGCGTTCAAAGGACAATACTGCCCGAACAACGGAAGGTTCAGGAGAACCAATGCAAATCGGGGGGTGTCAGATCCCCCTTGACTAAAGCGGAAAGGGATAAAAGGAGACAGCAGCAGTTATGTCTGTACTGTGGAAGGTCAGGTCATTTCCTTAAAGAGTGCCCTGTGAAGCCACCGAGGAGGACGGTAGGGGCCACGGACAAAGAAGATACCATCAAGGAATCGGAAAACTCCCCAGCCCGGCAAGTGTAGGGGTCCACTAGTCGAGCGAAGAAAGTGAACTACAGACGTCCCATTTTGAACTATCTGTGGTCTTGATCAATCACCAACAACCATCTCGGAAGCACGCAGTAAGAGCGTACATAGACAGTGGAGCCGTTGGGAATTACATCGACCAGGATCTTACGGCAAAGATGGGGCTTCCGTTACGCCCTAAATCAACCACTTACACTGTTACCACTGTCGACGGCACGGAAATAGCTTCTGGTCCAGTATCCCAATGCACTGCAGATTTAACCCTGCTATGCCAGGATGGACACCAAGAATCTATCGTTTGACCTCATTTAGGCACCACAGTTCCAGTGGATTTTGGGAATGCCATGGTTGGTAGCTCACAATCCTCAAATCGATTGGCGAGCAAAAGAATTGGCCTTTCCCGAGACTTGCGCCCACACATGTTATCGCCAAGAGAAACAACCAATAGACACCAGAACCTCCATGCTTGCGACTGTGGCAATCAGCACCCTACCAAGTGAATACCAGGACTTTCAAGATGTCTTTCATAAAGAACAGACTAATACCCTGCCACCGCATAGACCATACAATTGCCAAATCGACTTGGTACCCGGCGCACAAATCCCTTGTGGGCGAATTTACGCACTCACGGAACCAGAAAACCAGCACCTGAAGGCCTATCTTGACCAATACCTGGCCAACGGGTTCATCCGTCCCTCGAAGTCCCCAGCAGCCAGTCCTCTATTCTTCGTACCAAAAAAGGAGGGGGACTTGAGAGTGTGCATCGACTATCGCGCACTGAACCAGATAATGTAAAAAATCACTACCCCCTGCCTCTGATCCCTGAATTGCTTGATCAAGTCAAAGATGCCCAAATCTACACAAAACTAGACCCGAGGGGGGTATATCACCTTGTTCGCGTAAAACAGGGGGACGAATGGAAAACCGCTTTTCGCACCAAATACGGCTTGTACGAATATCAAGTAATGCCCTTTGGCCTTTGCAACGCGCCTGCTGCATTTCAATACTTCATGAATGATGTCCTACCGGAATTAATTGATGTCTGTGCTCTAGTGTACATCGACGATATCCTAGTATATTCCGCATCAAAGCAGGACCACGTTAAACACGTCCGATCCGTATTGGAGAAACTCTGTCAACACCAGCTCTACGCCAAGCTCGAAAAGTGCTCATTTCACGTCTCCGAGGTGGAATTCCTGGGCTTTATTCTCAGCCCGAATGGAATCCGAATGGATGTACACAAGGTAGATGCTATCCTGAACTGGCCATCCCCAAATTCATTCAAGGGGGTTCAAAGTATGCTGGGTTTTGCAAACTTCTACTGCCGGTTCATCCCAGGATTTTCGCAAATCGTGCATCCCATCACGTCATTACTAAGGAAAAGCAACAAAAAGTTCCAGTGGACAACAGAAGCCGAGGAGGCTTTTCAGGAACTCAAAGCAAGATTCACATCTGCCCCAATCTTACGCCACCCTCGCCCTGATCTCCCATACCTGGTGGAAATGGACGCCTCAAGCATGGCTATGGGAGCCGTCCTCTCACAAAAGGACCCCGAAACGGGCCAGTTACACCCTGTTGCCTTCCGGTCGCGTAAATTCACACCCCCTGAACTCAATTACGCTATCACAGACAAAGAACTCCTGGCCATTAAATCAGCCTTTAAGGCATGACGGCACTACCTCTTGGGCGCCAGACACACAATCACCGTAATAACTGACCACCGGAACCTCCAGTACCTAAAAATGGCAAAGGTCCAATCCTCACAACAACTACGTTGGGCTCTTTTTTTTTGCTGAATATGACTACGTGATTACATTTTGACCAGGGGTGAAAAACGGGAAGGCCGATGCCCTTTCCCGTATGGGGGTGGAAGAGCAAGGGTATCAGACCCCTGACCCAATAGCAATCATCCCGAGTGACAAGCTCCTAGGAATCACAGCAACCATAACTCAGAAAGAATTACATGAAGAAATCCAAAACCTGATGAGTCCGGAGCAATTACAAGCGTGGAGTGCACAAGGAGAACATTACATGATAAAAGATCAGTGGCCCTACTTCAGGAATCGTTTATTCTTACCAAACCAAGAACTACGAGAACAAGTCATGTCCAGTTATCATGATTCCTTGATCGAGTGCCAGCTCGGAATCGCTAAAACCCTAGCCAAGGTAAAACGCAATTATTGGTGGCCCACGTGGTGTAAAGACATTATCCAATTCATCCTATCTTGTGGAGTGTGTGCTCAAAACAAGCCATCCAAGCAGAAACCGGCTGGGCTATTACAACCATTGGAAACCCCACCTGCACACGGCCACACGTTGTCCCTCGATTTTATTACTGACTTACCACCCAGTCAAGGGTTTAACACTATTCTTGTGGTCGTGGACCTATTTTCAAAAATGGCACATTTCATTCCTCTTAAGGGGCTCTCAAATGCTTCCACTCTGGCAAAAGTATTTCTTGAAGGCATCGTACGGCTCCATGGGTTTCCTTCAGTTTTGGTCTCAGACCGAGGTACTCAATTTGTATCTAACTTCTGGAGAAAATGCTGCTCTATGGCCCAGATCGACATCCGGCTATCCACCAGTCACCATCCCCAAACGGATGGTCAAACTGAGAGGACAAATCAGACGATCGAGCAGTATCTGCGTTGCATGTTACACCAAGCTGAAGGAAGCTGGTTCGACCTATTATGGATAGCTGAATATGCTTATAATAATTCCCTACACACCAGCACTGGGCAGCAGACATCCTTTCATACCATGTATGGCAGGCACCCACGTACTTCTGAGTTGGACGTTCCTACAACCCTGCAAATGCCAGCAGTCAAAACCTTGCACACAACCATTTCTCAAACCTTTAAAAGGGCAGCTGAACACCTACTTCAAGCTAAGAATCGCCAAAAGAAGTTTGCTGATCAACACCGAGCAAAGGCCCCCAACTACCAAGTGGGAGACAAAGTCTGGCTGGCGTCTAAACACGTGTCCATTAAAGGAGCCTGAACTTTCCGTCCAAGATACCTGGGTCCATTCACCGTCACCTCCGTGATAAATCCTGTCGCGGTCAGACTAGCTTTGCCGTCAAACATGCAGACTCATCCTGTGTTCCACGTGTCTTTCCTTAAACCTGTTCAACCTGGGACCCGGGTAGCAACGCCACCGCAGCCAGTAGTAGTTGCCGGGGAGCCAGAATTCGAAGTCAAGGACATCCTAGATTCAAAGTACGTCAGATCCAAATTATACTACTTAGTAGACTGGAAGGGGTATGGTCCACAAGACAGGACATGGGAGCCTTGTGAGTACATCCATGCACCTCGCTTGCTTAGACAATTTCATCAAAACCATCCAACCAAACCAGGAGCAGACAGAAGAGCCACCTTGAGAGGGGTCTTGAGGGGGAGTGCTGTCATGATTCCTGCCCCTCATGTCCCCAGCCCTCCAAGATGTCAGGCTGGAGCCAGGCCACGATCACCTACATGGCCCTCAAGGGCCTCTCCATCCCTCCAAAGCCCCAATTGGAGTCAGACTTGGCGCTTGTGGCACCAGACTCACTCACTCCCATAGGATAACATTGGGGATTGGACTTGTAGTGCATTGATGGGGACAAGATGGATGCCCCCACATATTTCGGTTCTCCCAGAACTGCATATGCGGTCTAGTCTTTTGGGTGTGGTTCAGCCCAGAGACACCTGGGATATCCAGAGACTATTTAAGCCACACCCAGGCCGAGAAACATACTTTGCGTTTCTGCACCTGCAGCGTGACACTCACCGTGTTCGGATCGGTCTCCAGTAGGCCTGCATCTTTCTTCTGCGCTCAGCTCCTGCAAGAACAAGAACACCGTTAGGAACAACCTTACCTTGCAGCGCTTCTGCCCATCATTCATCGCTCCTTCTGTTCTGCGGGCATCTTCAGCGGTGTCATTCCTATCACGGCCGCTTCCTAAGGAAAAGGGAAAAGAACAGAAAAAGGCATTAGTAAGCATTCTGCAAATCTTCGCTTATTTTTAAATACTGTACGAGCTTCAAATGCTTACCTGAATACTAGCCGCTCTGGGGGAACTCTGTCTCCGGAACTTCTCATCCATCTGCAAGAGGGAAAAGACACTCCAGGTTAGCGTGGAAACATCTAGAGGCGCTGCATACTGCGCTTACCCACCGCATTTGTTCTTTATAAGCGCCATCCACGCTGAAAACGTCGCGGCACCTAAAAGACACAGGAAAAGAACTCAGTTCAATACAAATACGAAAGGGGTGCATCGCGCATCGTGCTCTCACTCACCTTCAGCGCTACTCATCTCAGCAGCACGACACCATCCCCGGACGCCGGCCACCATCTAAGGAAGGAAAGGAACGAAGTTAGAGAACTGTTCAAAAGACTCATTATACTTACCTGTCAGACTCTTGCCAGTGAAGTAACTAGGCAGCAACGAGCCCGCATAAATCAACGCGCCCCTGTGCTGAAAGCAGGATAGAGAGCACACTATCCAAGAAAACAAGGTGAGCTGTGGATCAAAGGGAAGGGTTGGACCCCGGGGAAGAAGGGGTTCAAGCACACAGAGACACTAGGGAGTTAAACTCTACCAATCCTGTGTTTCAGGCCCAGTCTCCAGTCGAATTGCCTCCAGGGAAGGGTTCGAGGTCGTGGGAGGTCAGAACAGGCTGAGTGGCATCCATGTGGATACCAGGTGAGCGTTACAGTGTGTTTGTTTTTCCCTAAACTTCCCCCAAACCTATCCAACTACGCCACCCTTATCCCTCTTTCCGATTTTCCTTATCTCCGGTTACCTATCCACAACCTCTCCCTAATCACTCTTCCCCCCATTGGCTGCCACGTGGCTGCCTGTTTAATCCCAACTCCAGGCGCCTGTGCCAACCACGGTGGGAAGGTCGATCTATTCGGCTGCTGTGGTTCGGGGGAGAGTGGTGATACTCTCTCCTCCCTTGGTTTTTGACACTCCTGTGGGACTCTATGGGAGTGGGGACATGGAGGCACCTTCACCTTTGCTAACAGTGTCGGTGATTCTGTGACCGGTCTGCCTACCATTGCCACTGCCCCCTGTAGGGTCATACCTGTCAGGCAAAGCTACCATGTCAGGCAGACTCAGAGTTTGTCGATCCTGAAACAAGGATGCCGGTGTGCTTACTGGCACCCTTGTTTCCAGACTGCCAACATTGTAATGAGGCCCATTGTTAAGTTTGAAGAAGAGGGGTCTAGGCCTGGGGAAGGGAACCCATAGAGCCCCACAAAAGACATTGTTGAACTTGAAGAAGAAAGGCCTAGGTTTGGGGAAGGGAACCCTGAGAGGCCCACCAGAGACATTGGTGAACATTGTAAAGAGAGTCCGAAACCTTGGAGAAGGGAACCCTAGAGGCCTAACAGAAACTGTGTATTTTTGTTTGGAACCGGAAGGATTGAAGCTTGGTGAAGGGAACCCCAAGAGAACCAGAGACATTGTGAACTCTATTGACTTATGGCAAGAGCCCTGCGTGGAAGGTTCCAAGGGCAACCCTTTATGAGTTGAAGTACTTTGAACTGGCAGAATGACACCTATTGGTAAGACTACCTAAAACCGGCTGTGGTTGACATTTCCTTTTTTTAAACCCATTTTATCTTTAAGAAGATCCCCAAACGCATTTTGTCTACGAGTGAGGGCAAGCATAGGTTTGGACACATTACAGACTTTCGTTTTGGACTTACAGACATCGGCGGCCCTTAGAAGCATCAGTTGAGGGAAACACGAATTTAGAGTTAGGGCCAGTTAGGCATACCACTAACCCAACAAAGTTTATAAATAAAGGTTTTCGAACTATGTACTTTTGAGTCTGTGTCTCTCTAATACCATGCCTGTCTCACATTTGTTAGAAAAGAAGGATCGATAGGAGCAGGGCTACATTTCTTTGTCAGGGTTTTGTTCACTGGAGGAATCCCTTACCCTCAATGCGGTGTGGAATGTCAGTAGCGCTTCCCGCATTGGTCCACTGACCAGTATAGAGAGGTCATCTGCCTCTAATATGGCAGCTGGTTTAGCCCAACCAAGATACTCTGAAACCTTACTCATTACTGGCCTATATGATGGGTCAGAGTAACTAAACACCTCTGGATTTCCAAAGTCAGTCTCAGGATAGCTTTTCCAACTACTGGCTTAATTCAAAGTATCAACAAGATTTTTCACCTTGGACTCTACAGAAATCAGCTCCTCTGGTACATTGGAAGTTCCATACTCGTACCCAAAGGGAACTTTCTCCTCCACCTCTTCTTCCTTGAAGATTAAACCCATGGGCCTGAAGAATTCCGACCTTGATAAGGGCTTAAACATCTTCAAGGGCTTGATCGGAGGCTTCGAAGACCTCAGGGGTACCAAAGGCGTTAATGGCGCAGAGGGCGTTGAGACAGCCGATGGCTAACGGTTGAGTCGAGGACTTCAGTTTAGGTGAATGTCTCAACGGCCTAGGCGAATGCCTTCGACGGCTTAGTCGGCTTAGGTGAATGCCTTGATACGGGTGTCAAGGAACCTGGGCCCTTAACCTTCGAAGATGAGGTTGGTGACTGGGCTCTATGCTTTGAGGAAGACTCCTTCTTCTTATGATGAGGAGCCTCTCTTCCCGGCTCTTAGGCATGCGAGAAGCAGACCAATCGGATTCACTACTGGTCTTGAGAGACGCAGAGGGATGGGAAAACTGCTTTGACTTCTTCATAGAGGCACTTGGAGGAGTTGCGCTTCTAAAAATATCTAGCATTTTTAAACAGAAATTCTCCCATTCTGCGGGAGTCAGCCGAGAAGGAAGATGAGGACGAAGATCTGTAGGGTCACTTCTTGCTTTTCTTGTGGGAAGAGGACGACGAACATCGAGACCTCGTCCCTGGAGTTATTGGAAGATTATATTTTTGAGGGGTTAATGGAGGGGGATTTAACACAGGGCCTACCTGTTCGAGTTTCCCTTTCCTCTCACGCAAGGTTTTGACCGTCATAGATTGGCAAGATCCGCAGTAATCGACTTTGGGGTCTACCCCCAAGCACCACAAAAAGACTTGGTGCGGGTCAATTCTGGAAATTGTTTCCCCAAAATCAGCACATCGCTTAAAACCAATCTCAGGTATTGAGGACATTGTCCAAGATTGAAGTACGTAGTAGAAAATTCACTGAGGTGATATCACTCCATAGCTCGCTAACATGAGGAAAAAACGGAACTGAGGCAACGGTCGCAATCTGTGCTACTTATACCAGTGTCGACGTCATGGACGTAGACAGGACATATGCCGTCGAAGGCCATGACTCGATACTGTACGGCACCTGACTCTATGAAAAAAAAGAAAATGAAGCAAGCTGCAAGCAGACTTGAATATCAAAGATGAAGAATTCCTGGAAAGACACAATACACTCGAACATGTTGTTTTACTAGAAGTAAAATCTTCATAGGTTCTGTCAGCAGTTTTTGCAGAATGTTGAAAGGGTTTATCACAATATGCCATCAAGGCATGGGTAATGCAGGGGTATCACTAAAAGGAAAGGGGAGACACCATGTCTGATCTGAATATGCCTGTCCGACCCTCTGAGGGTCGCCTCCCCTCATGTGATCCTCCCTCGCATAGCCTCTCACAGGTTTAGGATCAGGTAGCGATTGCTGTGCCCTGGCCTCCCCTCATGTGATCCTCCCTTGCAAAGCCTCCCCCAGGGTCAGGATCAGGTAGCGGCTGCTGTCCTCTGGCCACATGAGGAGAGGCTACCTCTGTGAAAGGAGTGATGGCATCATCAGATTCATCACAGTACATTTTTGGTTGTTGCTGCATGTGGCACTTTCAGAGCCACAGAGGTTGCTGCTTGCTCTCTGTTGGGTGCAGGTGGAGACGGACGGGCAGCACACTGTAGTACCACTACCACTACCACCTGCCTTTCATTGGAGCAGACACCAGCCTCTGATTATAGACTTGGAGATTCTACGAGGAAGGGGGAAATGAAGAAAGCTCCAGGACAGGGCTCTGATTGGCTGCTGTGTTTTCCCACCCCTCCCTCCTTTGGTTCCCCTCAGCACCCCACACTCATGGGGTCTGATGCCATCCTCCTTTTCGAGCCGAGCTGCCTGCTTCGGCTGGGCTGGTGCCATCCTCCTTCTTGGCTCAGTTCTATCACTGTTTTCTCTCCCTCCACTGTCTCTCCATCATTCATTTGATCCAGCTCCTCCCTCCACACTGTCTGGGGAACTTTCTAGAACCATGATGCGTTCCTGCTGATGAGTCTCCCATCATGGCTTGCAGTGACCATAGTTCCTTTCCGTTTGGTCACCGTCGTAGGGGTGGTCTCAAAAAGGCTCATCAGCTTGGTTCTTGATGGGTTTCAGAGCACTAGCCCCTGATCCCCAACCTTGCTGTGTGACTTCTTGGATCGCTGTTTATTGCTCATGTGCTCATTGGGTCTGATCCTCTTGTCGTTTGTCCTCTGTTTGTTCGCGGATTCCATAATACTGCTCTGTACATGATGTCAGCTGTGGGGGCATCGGTTGACACGTGAGGCGTCAGCCGGTCGTTTTGGAGCAACTGGAATAGTTCAAACTCCCATGGGGTTCCCTGGGCCTTTGAGATCCTGAGGACCTTGTTAATCGTTGTCATAAACCATTCCACGTCACTGTTCGCCTGGGGCCACCATACTGGGGTGAGATGGTGCGTTATCCAGAGAACATTTATGTACTTGGCGAATTCGGCCATTTGGAGTGGAGGCACGTTGTCACTTTTTAGGTACTTGGTTAGCCCGTGTGTCGCGAACATCTTTTTCATGGCTGGCAATACTGCTTGTTCATCGGTGGCGACTAGGAGGTAGGTCCCTTCTTGTACTGTGCAGAAATCAACACTAACTGATTCCTAGCATGACGTGCCTCTTGAGGCAGATTGAATTGGTTCTGGTAGCAGCGGTGCCTCAGTGGACAGGCACGGGAGGCATGAGGAGATGATTGCTTCGACTTCTGTGTTGATCAGTGGGAACCACACTCAGTCTCTTATCAGTGCCTTGGTCCTCACCATGCCCTGATGTCTTTCGTGCACTAGGGCTACTATTCTGTCTTGCAGCCTGGGCGGTACAAAGGATGTGTGTCCCTCTTAGGATGAGGCCTTCGTCCATTATAGATAGCTCATGGCAGACGGTAAACACCCCTGCTAGGAAGTTCTTTGCATCCGGGGTGCGGTTGTGGCTGTTTTGAAGGAAGGAGTTACACTCCCCTGGCAGGATGGTGTTCTTTGTCAGGGTGCAACAGTGGTTGCTATTAGTGGCTTCCACCAGTTCTGATGTACTCACAGCGTTTGGTTTTGTTGCTTTTATGTCCAGGCATATGTGTGCCTATGTTTTCATGGACTCTGAGTTTTTAGCTACAGTGGCGGCACGCGGGAGTCTGGACAAAAGGTCAGCGCGGTTGTTTGCCCTGGTCTGTATACAAGGTCAAAATTCACTGCTGCAGTTGCAGAAACTATTTTCTGATTCGTGCCTGAGGGCGGGGTGCTGAGCCTGTGAAAATAGGGATTAACAGTGTGTGGTCTGTGAAGATCTTGAATTTCTGTCCATACAGGTATAGATGGAAATGCCTGCACCCCCACAGGATGGTGAAGCTTCCTTCTCGATGTGTGAGTAGCATTGTTCTGTGAGGGTGAGGGCACTGGACAACTAAGCTACTGGTTGTGTATCTCCTGATGGGGTATTTTGTACCAGTACAGTCCCTAAGCCCACGGGGCTCGTGTCCATGTATAGTTCCGTATGTAGGCAGGTGTCGTAGTAGGCCATGGTGGTGCTGACCGACAGACTCCTGGATGCTTTCAAAAGCCTCTTGGCACGGCTTGTCCCACTCCCATCTGGTGTCCGATTTAGTCAGGGCTCATAGTGCTTCTGAAAGCGTGGTCAAGTTGTTGATGAACCTCCCACGGTGCATGGCCATCCGAATGAAGCTGCAGACTTCCGTGACCATTGTAGGTAGTACGGCTCCCTTGATGTCGGCTACATTGAAGGGGTCCTCCGGCAGGCCCCTGCCGTTGAATACATAGCCAAAAAAGATTAGTTCCTCTTTGAGGAACTCGCACATGTCCTTGTGGATGATCAAGCCAGCCTTTTCCAACTTGTCAAAGACCACTGCCTACCTAACCATGTGTTCTGCTTTGGCATTTACCAGGATGCCATCACTGACATTGAGGCCTCAGGGGAGGCCTTGTAGGACAGTGTTTACGGTTTGTTGGAAGACCTCAGCCGCGAACGATTTTCTGAAGTTTAATCATTTGTATCTCTTCAGCCCCAGGTGCAACGAGAATGTTGTTATGTATATCGAGTACTTGTGTAGCTTGAGCTGGTGATAGCCTGCCTTAAGGTCTATTTTGGAAAAGATTTTGGACCCTGTGAGGTTTGCGATTATTTCATTGAGTGTTATGTGGGTAATATGTCTTTCTCGGATAATAGCGTGTTCATATTCTGATCTTCTCCGGTTGCTTGGGTTTCTTTGTCACTAGGATCGGGGGGGCCCCATGGCATTGGTCCTGTCACCTCCTCGATTATTCCAGCTTTCTCTTGATCGAGTAGTTCTTTGGCAACTAGGTCCCTCATGTGGAAACGCGTTCTCTGGTGTTGTACTGCTTGCGGCTGTATGGTTGGGTCGATATGCAGTTTAATCACCATGTTCTTAAAACACCTGATCCCTTGGAATAACTTGGGGTGATTTGTTAAGAGGTCACGGATTTCGTTGTCCTCTTAGATGTCGCAGATAAATTTGATCAGTCCCAGGTCTTCCGCGGAGTCCCAGCTGAACAGGCATTTGATGCCTGCGTCCACGACGTACATCTTGGATTGGATCGTCGGTCCCTCATTCCTGCTGAGCATGGTGCGAAATCATCTTAGCACCGGTAGGGGTTTCCTGATGACATACATATAAAGTTGTGTGTTTGTGTCCTTCATCACTGGTCAGGGCTCCATTTAGCAGCGGTTGTCGAGGGGCATCACGTTCACCGATTCTCCTGTGTCGATTTTCATTGTCACCTCCTATTCACCTACTCGAATGTTGCATCAGGGCCTTTTCTTCCTTCTCTTTGTTTTCTGGTCTTCTCGCTCTAAAGCAGATATCAAGTGTACCTTCCCTTTCTTCTTCTGGGGCTGTTGGGCCGCGATTGCCGCCATCGTCCTACTGTCTTTGTCCTTCGACTCCGCTGACGAGGAGTAGTTTTCGACCAGCCATGCTTTTGCTTGCTTGCTAGTCCTGGGTGTCATCATCACAGCTGGTGGTCTTTGGACTGTGGGGCTACTCAAAGACCAGCATACTTTGGCGTAATGATCAATGTGGCCACATGCACCGCACATGGTGCCCTGTGCTGGACAGTTGCATTTCCCATGTCGCTGCCCACCACACCACCTGCAGTCATTAGGGGCAATGATTCTGGGTCACCACCCCATAGCTTGTGTTGGGCCACTGTCATCCCCTCCTGTTGGTGGTCGGTTGCAAGCATTGGAGCTGGTGTAAGCTGTAGTCTTTGCAGGGTCATGCTCATGTGGGAGGATCTTGCATGTGAAAGCTGCCTTTGACGGGCGTATTCTAGGACGTGGGATAAGGGAATTCCTTTCTCCCTCAGTATGATTTTCCTTAGCTTCTCCGAAAACATTCCATTTATAACCTGGTGTCTAATTTCCTTGTCAACATTTTCAAATTCACAAGATAGTGCCAGCCGCTGCAACCAGGTGTGGTAGGTGTTGAGTGTTTCCACCTCACCTTGTACCGTTGTGCAGAGTTGAAGTGGTGTGTGAGAGCGTCTTTCGTTGCTTTATATTCGTCATCATTGCCTGGCGCGCATGGGAGTGAGTTGAAGATGTGTAGTGTGTCATCCCCAACATTCAACAGCAGGTCAGACCGCATTTTCTTTGGCATGGCAATGCCCTTGAAGTCCATGCCATTTTTAACTTCTGAATCCATAGGGCCCATCTGGGTCAAACTGATGATGGTTCCAAAGAAGGGTTGAAAGGGGCTATGGTCATGCCCAGATGTCTTTGTGGTTGTGGTGGGAGACTGGGGCTGAACGTTGGTGCAAATCTTGCAGGAGTGGATGGGCTTGGTGTGGCAGACATTGTGAGGGTAGTGGGCCAGTCAGCCGCCCCTTGCTATTTGCAGATCTTGGCCTGGCCCCAATTGGTTGGTGAAGCTCTTTGTGAAGAATGCTTCTTTTCTGTGTTGTTCTTTTCTTTTTTTTTACTTTTGTAGCTGCGAAAAATACTAGCTCTGTAGTATCAGAGTGGAGTGACACTGCTGGTGTGCCCCCTCTGAGGTCCATGTGCGTATTTGCGCCTGCAACAGGCTGTATGTCGCACTCTGTGTGAATTATTTTTTAAATATGTTTTTTTCTAGCGTGCCCTCATGTGCCTGGGCCGGGTTCCCATCCTCGTCACAAGTGTTATGTGGCTGCTTGCAGGTCTGCCGGTGCTCCAGCCGCTGCCCCAGCCCATGGCGGATGGGGGCTGAAGCCGGCATGTGGGGGCATCCGCTGCGTGGCATTTAGGGATGTCCACACCGCTATCTCGCCCACGACTGCCCCTCACTTCTCGGAGGCACGCCAAAGCATTTACGCGGTAACGTGGACATAACATCCATCTTACTCTGTACGGTGGCCGGGGCTTTGAGGAGTAAGTAAACGAAACTGCTGCTTCCACAAGCTTCACAGGCTTTTTCTTGCCTCTTTTGTTGTCACAAGCATCTCTGTTGTGCGTGACATTCATCTGAATCGAGTTTTAACAATTCACTCGACTGTTAAAGCAGCTGTAATAGACGACCTGAAAAGCATGGATGGAGTTAATAACATGTACAGTTACCCAAAATACTTGTACACATCAGTATTCGAGCCATGAAGGATGAAATGCCGGGCTTGCTTGCCACGTGGTTCTCCGTGTGTTGTTGTGCATCTGGAATCCATATGTGATATCGCGAAAGAGTGGTAAAACCACTGAGCTATCGGATGGGATCCATATATTCCAGTTGCCAAGTGATCCGTTAGACCAAATGATCTATTCTGATGGTCTCTGTTGGCAGGTACCATCCAGTGAATAGGAAATGTAAGGTGATGATCCGTGTCTACTCACCACACCCCTCTTAAAGGGCCACTACTGCATTACAGGTAAAACGTGGTCCACGAAAAGAGGCATTCTGCAGAGTCAATGACACCTTAAATTGGGCCTGTACAAATAATGTACAAATGTAGCGAGTCGGACATTCTAAAATGCCTGCATGGATGAAAGTACAGATCTAGACGTCATACAAAATGCAGCATACTTCCAAATATAGCCATCCAATCTGAGAAAAACATGCAGCTTAAAACATGCATTATTTCAAGTGACTTTAAATGATGGTCATAATTGTTGTTTTTATATAGCATTAACATGAATCTACTTTGCTTTTGTTTCTTAGTACTGCAAGGAAAAACCGTTTTCATTACAGAAGGCTGCTAACCTGAGATGAACAAGGGTCCAAATCTGCCAGTGCCACAAAACAGTCCAGTAGCTGCAGAATGTGCACTAACCCACTGAGCTTTCCTACGTCATTTTTCAATTGGATAACAGAGAAGAACAAGTTACTTACCAACTGTAACGTTCTTTCGACTGGATGTTCCTCCCACGCATTCCTCATCTCTGATATATTCCTATCATCAGCTTTGCTGCTTTGGAAAAATAATTCCACACCAGAGGGCGCTGTGCTCGATGCCGTTGCGTTGATGTACCTCGAGGATTGCCGTAGAGTATCAACATCATCTATCGTATAAATAGCTCGAGCTGCGCCCTTTGTCTTCAGTTCTGTTTTTTCAATATCCCCAAATGAGTAGTTGAGTAGGCGTACCCCAGACCGCAAGCTCTTAAGGAACACAGAGTGTAAATCACGTAATTTGTATGGCGGGGTAGGCTGGGAGGGTTGATGAGGAATACGTGGGAGGAACATCCAGTCAAAAGAACGTTACAATTGGTAAGTAACTTGTTCTTCGAATTGATTGTGTCCTCCCACGCATTCCGCATCTTTGATAGACTCCCAAAGCAGTAAAAATTTGGAGGATGAAGTAGCAATTAACCATAATCAAGGACCGTATGATTACCGACCTTTGCAAATAGACCTCCTTGGGATATAGTGGAATCTAAACAATAGTATTTCACAATAGCATGCATAGACGACCAGGTAGCCGCTGCACATATTTGCACCGGGACACCCCTTTGAAAAGCTGTGGAAGTTACCATGCCCCTGGTGGAGTGAGCTCTGAGCCCCTCTGGAGGTTCTTTACCCACCAGTTTGTAACATTCACCAATTGCCATAATTATCCATCGGGATAAGGTTTGTTTTGTTACTGCCAGGCCCAATTTGTGGCAGGTATAACCAATGAAAAGTTGGTCACTTTGTCGAAATTTTGCAAGGCTACAAATATAAAAGCTGAGAGCCCTTTTTGGGTCCAGCCTGTGAAGCCTTTCTTCCTCCTTACCTGCATGAGTGATTGATTGATTGATTGATTGATTGTTTATTTATATAGCGCCTATACACAATGTATTTCAAAGCGCTTGAAGGAGGGAGTGTAACGCTCACCTGATTCCCGCAGAGGCGCCGGTCTTGACTGGGTGAATGCCGTATCTTCAAAGGTGATGTGTAACACACGGTTGGCTCTTTGGGCTGGACCTCTGTGCACTGTATGTCTGACTCGAAGAGTAAGATGTCTTAGGTAAGTGAA
Source organism: Ambystoma mexicanum (assembly GCF_040938575.1). Taxonomy (NCBI): domain Eukaryota; kingdom Metazoa; phylum Chordata; class Amphibia; order Caudata; family Ambystomatidae; genus Ambystoma; species Ambystoma mexicanum. The sequence continues at coordinate 980,684,752 of NC_090927.1, forward strand.
CGCCGAGCTCTCCATCTGCCTCGGGGCAGGGTGCCGTAACCAGTTTCTTCACTGGATAAGGGTGCAGGCCTCTTGACCTCAGAGGACTGCTGTCCGTCGTTAACTGCACGAACGGTAAGTTCTGGGCACTTCAAATGTCTTAAAAGTCTTTTGTAATGATATCTCTTGTTTTTCAGGGTTCCGGCGATGGCGGATGGGGGGCTGATGAGAGTTGAGGATCGAACCCGCGTGAGGAATAGAAGCGCCTGGAAGCACGTAAGTAAGCGCTTGTAGCCTGCTTCACAATGCGCACTAACTGTCCCTTTTATCGTGCAGGTACAAGTTCGGAGCTTTAGAGAAGCTGAAGGGTGCTGGAATACCCACTGGATTCGGCGTGGGAAGGAGTAATGGCACGTGAGTAATAAAGTTGCCCAATGTCTTTAAACGCACCTTCTTTTGTCTTTCAGATGGGGGATGCAGCGCCGAAGGCCTCCGGAGCGTGCGAAGAACTGGTAAGCTTTTGTCTTTCAGATGCCGGAATGCAGTGCGAAGACCTCCGGAGCATGCGAAGAGTAGGTAAGCCTTTGTCTTTCAGATGCCGGAATGCAGCACGAGGCGTTGGTGACAGCCGATGGACCAGGTAAGAGAAGCGCTGCCACTGAAGACCGTAGTGCTAACCTGTTCTTTCTTTGTCTTTACAGGTGCTGCTGAAGACTGGATTCCAGGATGGTAAGCCTTTGTTCCCTTAGGCCCAGGATCAGAAGCAGAAGACACGATGAGCGTTCTGCTGCAGAGAATGCAGAATAACGCAAAGCAAGATTCATCCATCAGGTGTGGTTTAAATAGCCTCCTGTAGTGCTTAGGTATCTCCTTCCACAGCCATGCCTAGGTAAGAAAAGAGTTCCTGCTTTCCAGAAGAGTTCCAGTGTTCTGAACCTAGGGAGTGGCTCCTGCCCCACCCAACAGGAAAAGTAGTCCCAAACAGAAGAGGATCAGGGGTTCAACTGGCAGGTAAGTAAGCAGCATGGTCTGCTGCAGGTAAGTCCACCCAAGCATTATGAGCCCGGCGCTTCCAGCGCTGGGACTGGGCATCTTTATGAGCCTGGTGCCACTGGCGCCAGGACATGGTCCAAAAGGTCCCAATTGGGACTGGCTGGCACTCGGAACCGGGGTTATGGGTCTGCTTCCAAGGGAGTCGGGCAAGTCCTGATCTTTTGGAAGCAGAGATCATGACAGCACCCCCCCTCAAGGCCCCTCCCAAACCGGGCTTCTCCGGGGGTTTGGGCTTGTTAGGAAATGTTCGATGAAATCTTTTGATTAGACGAGGCGCGTGGACATATTCTGCAGGTTCCCAGGATCTTTCTTGGGGACCGTAGCCTTTCCAGTCAATCAGGTAAAATAGTTTAGATTTGGAGATCTTGGAATCCAGGATGCTTTTGACTTCAAACTCGAGTTCTCCATCAACTAGAATAGGTTTTGGAGATGTAGTTAGTCGGGTTTGAGGTTGCACGGGTTTTAATAGAGAGACGTGGAAGACCGGATGTATCTTCATGTGAGGGGGCAAGTCCAACTTGACCGCTACTGGATTTACTATGGTAGTGATGGAATAGGGACCAAGGTATCTTGGGTTGAATGTGCGTGGTCCTTTTAGAGGTAGATATTTGGTGGATAACCAGACTTGATCTCCTACTTGATAGTGGGGGGCTTCCTTCCGATGTTGGTCTGCTCCTTTCTTGTATTGTTCTTTAGCCCTTTGAAGGTGAGAAACGGCTTCCTTAAAGGCTTGGGTGATTGTAGAATGCAGGTGGTCTACTGCTGGTGTTCCAAGATCTTGGAGTGGATCCAACTCCGAGGTTCGAGGGTGACTACCGTATAAAAGAAAAAACGGGGTCTTCCCAGTTCCCGAGTGGACAGAGTTATTGTAGGCATATTCGGCTATCCAAAGGATATCTTTCCAAGTTTTTTCAGTTTGTTGTAGCATGCAGCGCAAATACTGTTCCAGAGTTTGATTGGTCCTCTCGGTTTGTCCGTCGGTTTGAGGGTGGTGGCTGGTCGAAAGTCTCACATCAATTTGAGCCTTTCGCCAAAAATGAGAAATAAATTGACTACCTCGATCCGAAATTAGAACTGAAGGAAAACCGTGCAGTCGGACGATGTTTTTGAGGAATTCTCGGGCCAGAGTTGCTGCTGTTGGTAAGCCTTTGAGTGGAATGAAATGCGCCATCTTGGAGAATAGGTCCACGATTACTAGGATCGTATTGTATCCGGAGCATGGAGGTAGATCGGTGATGAAGTCCATAGAAAGCGTATGCCAAGGGCGAGGCGGGATGTCAATAGGGCGTAAGAGGCCGGCTGGTTTTTCCTTTTGACTCTTGTTTTGGGCGCATACTCCACAGGACATTATAAAGTCTCTGATATCTTTTTTCCAAGACGGCCACCAGAAGTAGCGCTTGATCTTTTCCGAGGTCTTGGTCATACCGGGATGTCCTTCCATTAAAAAATCGTGATAACAAGAGATTACCTTTTTCTGTAAATCTGTGCTGGGCAGGTATAACCGTTCTTGGAAATATAATAGGTTGTCCTTCACCGTAAAGTCCTTTCTCTGCAGATGCCAATTGTGTATGTCTGCTGGAGTTACCAGTAGCCTGGCTTTACCCTTAACTTCCTCTATGGATTGTGTGGCGATTACACCTAGAATTCTTTGTTCGGGAATGATAGTTACAGGTTTAGGATTGATCAAATGTTCTTCCACTCCCATCCGAGAAAGGGCATCAGCTTTACCGTTTTTTGTACCAGGTCGATAGGTAATTATGAAGTCAAACTCGGCAAAGAATAGTGCCCAACGGAGTTGCCTAGAGGATTGAGCTTTTGCGGTATTCAAATATTGCAGGTTTCGGTGATCTGTAATCACAGTAACGGTGTGTCGGGCCCCCAGAAGATAATGCCGCCAAGCCTTAAAGGCGGACTTGATAGCTAGAAGTTCCTTATCAGTAATAGTGTAATTGATTTCAGGAGGCGAGAATTTGCGGGACCAAAATGCCACGGGATGCAACTGATTGGTTACTGGGTCCTTTTGTGATAGAACTGCCCCCATGGCAAGGCTCGAAGCATCAGTTTCAACGATGTAGGGGAGTTCTGGGCGAGGATGTTTTAAGATCGGTGCAGAGATAAATCTAGTCTTCAAATTCTGGAAAGCTTGTTCCGCCTCGGTAGACCATTCAAAACGTTTGTTTTTCTTTAACAAGGCGGTGATGGGCTGGACTATTCGAGAGAATTCGGGGATAAACCTGCGGTAAAAGTTAGCGAAGCCTAACATGCTTTGAACACCTTTTACGGAGGATGGCGATGGCCATTTGAGAATTGCATCAACCTTCTTTGAATCCATACGCACTCCGCTAGGTGATAATATGAATCCCAAGAATTCAACTTCAGTCACGTTGAAAACACATTTTTCCAACTTAGCGAAAAGTTTGTGTTGACGCAATCTCTCGAGGACCATTTTCACGTGTTTCCGATGTTCAGTTTCCGACGAAGAATAAACGAGGATGTCGTCAATGTAAACAACAACACACACATCTATGAGCTCTCTGAGGACATCGTTCATAAAATATTGAAAGGCAGCCGGGGCATTGCAAAGTACGAAGGGCATGCATGACCTGATATTCAAATAGCCCATACTTGGTGCGGAAGGCCGTCTTCCATTCATCGCCCTCTTTTACTCGTACCAAGTGGTAGGCTCCTCTAAGATCCAGCTTTGTATATATGCATGCTTTTCTGACTTGGTCCAGGAGTTCAGGGATCAAAGGTAACGGATATCTATTCTTAACGGTGATCTGGTTCAGGGCGCGATAATCTATACAAGTTCTAAGGTCCCCTTGGAACGAAGAACAAAGCTGAGGAAGCAGGGGACTTGGAAGGACGAATAAACCCATTCGCTAGGTATTGATCCAGGTATTGTCGGAGGTGAAGATTCTCAGGCTCGGTGAGGGCATAAATTCTACTACAAGGAGGAGTAGATCCAGGTATCAGGTCTATCTGGCAGTCATAAGACCTATGAGGAGGTAGAGAGTTAGCCTGATCCTTCCGGAAAACATCTTGGAATTCTAGGTATTCAGGAGGTAACTGGGGAGCCTCCGAGGAAATTGCTGCCAGTGCAACACCAGGTCGAGGGTGACAAGTAGAGACACATTCTGGAAACTGAACCGTTCTTGCTCGCCAATCGATCTGAGGATTGTGCTTCTCTAACCAAGGAATTCCTAGAATAATCTGGAACTGAGGGGCCTTGATCACATCGAACACGATCTTCTCATGGTGTCCATCTTGACTTACTAGCGTCACTTCTTGGGTGGTATGCGTTACTGGTCCGGAGGCTATCTCCGTACCATCCACCGTAGTAATGACGTCCTTTACAGCCTTTGGACAAAGAGTCAGATTCATCCTCAAAACCATTTCATGATCCACATAATTGCCGATGGCACCGCTGTCGACGTAAGCTTCAATCGCATGTAATCGATCCGGATGTTCAGGGCTAATGAGGACCATAGGTATCACGAAATGCGAGGTCACGGAACTGGTTTTAACGCTCGGCAAGAGGACCTCTATTCTTGTCGGGCGAGGTCGTTTCCCTGCTCAGAGTTTGTGACCCTGGTAACTGCAGCTCCTACTGCCTTCTTGGCTGGTTTCACCGGACAGTCTCGAAGAAAGTGCCCCGAGTTTCCGCAATAGAGGCATAATTGCAGCTGTTTTCTCCTTTCCCGCTCCTTTTGTGTTAGTGGTCCTTTCAGGCCCCCTATTTGCATGGGTTCCCCGGAGTCTACTCCTTTGGTAGGAGTTGGTGGTTTGGAAAATACTCGAGCATCAAACTTGGAACGATCGGCCTTCCTGTTCTGCAGTCTGTGGTCAATTTGAACGACTAAGTCAATATAGTCCGAACAGTCTTGCGGGGGATTCACTACTTGGGCAAACACATCTTTGAGCTCTCCACGTAGACCTCTATAAAACAGCGTAATCCTTTTGTCCTCAGGCCATCGAGTTTCCACTATCAGTCTGTTGAAAGACGCAATATAAGCCAAAAGGTCTTGATTACCCTGTCGCAATGAAAGGAGCTCATTGTCCAAGGCCTGCCCCTGTGAATGTCTTGCAAACAGTTTTTCCATACTGAGCTGAAAAGCTTGAAAATCATGGAGAACCGGATCATCTTGATTAACTAGAGGGATCGACCAGTCTGCCGCATTGCCACTAAGGTACGAAAGCACGAAAGCTACCTTAGCATGATCCGTTGGAAAGGCTGCTGGCCGGCATAAGAAGTGCAACCGGCACTGATTAATAAATACTGCAAACCTCTTTGGGTCACCAGAAAATCGTTCGGGCGGAGCCAGAGGTACATTCCCAGGTAGGTTGATCTGCACTGGGTTCGTAGAGGATGTTGAAGGAAGATTTGCCCCTGATGCGGGTAACGGAGTTTGTCCGGCTTGTGACTGTAGCAATTGTCTAGCGAGATCGTCTGTTCGCTCCTTGGAAATAATCAGTTCCCTTCTTAGAGCATTTGTTTCCTGACGGGCTGCATGCACTTCTGCTCTTAGTTCCCCAAGTAACTGGGCTAGCTGGTCGGTATCTGAGGTTTCCATAGCGCCTGGGTGGGAGTTTTGCGGTAGGCTTTGCGTTCTGTAACGCTCACCTGATTCCCGCAGAGGCACCGGTCTTGACTGGGTGAATGCCGTATCTTCAAAGGTGATGTGTAACACACGGTTGGCTCTTTGGGCTGGGCCTCTGTGCACTGTATGTCTGACTCGAAGAGTAAGATGTCTTAGGTAAGTGAACGCCAAGCTCTCCATCTGCCTCGGGGCAGGGTGCCGTAACCAGTTTCTTCACTGGATAAGGGTGCAGGCCTCTTGACCTCAGAGGACTGCTGTCCGTCGTTAACTGCACGAACGGTAAGTTCTGGGCACTTCAAATGTCTTAAAAGTCTTTTGTAATGATATCTCTTGTTTTGCAGGGTTCCGGCGATGGCGGATGGCGGGCTGATGAGAGTTGAGGATCGAACCCGCGTGAGGAATAGAAGCGCCTGGAAGCACGTAAGTAAGCGCTTGTAGCCTGCTTCACAATGCGCACTAACTGTCCCTTTTATCGTGCAGGTACAAGTTCGGAGCTTTAGCGAAGCTGAAGGGTGCTGGAATACCCACTGGATTCGGCGTGGGAAGGAGTAATGGCACGTGAGTAATAAAGTTGCCCAATGTCTTTAAACGCACCTTCTTTTGTCTTTCAGATGCGGGATGCAGCGCCGAAGGCCTCCGGAGCGTGCGAAGAACTGGTAAGCTTTTGTCTTTCAGATGCCGGAATGGAGTGCGAAGACCTCCGGAGCATGCGAAGAGTAGGTAAGCCTTTGTCTTTCAGATGCCGGAATGCAGCACGAGGCGTTGGTGACAGCCGATGGACCAGGTAAGAGAAGCGCTGCCACTGAAGACCGTAGTGCTAACCTGTTCTTTCTTTGTCTTTACAGGTGCTGCTGAAGACTGGATTCCAGGATGGTAAGCCTTTGTTCCCTTAGGCCCAGGATCAGAAGCAGAAGACACGATGAGCGTTCTGCTGCAGAGAATGCAGAATAACGCAAAGCAAGATTCATCCATCGGGTGTGGTTTAAATAGCCTCCTGTAGTGCTTAGGTGTCTCCTTCCACAGCCACGCCTAGGTAAGAAAAGAGTTCCTGCTTTCCAGAAGAGTTCCAGTGTTCTGAACCTAGGGAGTGGCTCCTGCCCCACCCAACAGGAAAAGTAGTCCCAAACAGAAGAGGATCAGGGGTTCAACTGGCAGGTAAGTAAGCAGCATGGTCTGCTGCAGGTAAGTCCACCCAAGGATTATGAGCCCGGCGCTTCCAGCGCTGGGACTGGGCATCTTTATGAGCCTGGTGCCACTGGCGCCAGGACAGGGTCCAAAAGGTCCGAATTGGGACTGGCTGGCACTCGGAACCGGGGTTATGGGTCTGCTTCCAAGGGAGTCGGGCAAGTCCTGATCTTTTGGAAGCAGAGATCATGACAGGGAGGGAACATAGGAAAATACAGTTACATTCATTAAAAGTCCGTGAAATAATACAGAATGTGAAAAATAACTATCGTAATAGGCCTGACGACATTTCAGATAGTGCAAGTGCATAGAACAAATAAGGCAAAGAGGGAAAGGAAAAGAAGGAGAACAAAACAAGCAGTAACATTACTATGCCTGACGACAATTGATGTAGTGCAAGAGGTAAACAAGAGGAGGGGTGGGAGGGGAATGGGGGGATAAGAGAGGGGAGAAAGGGAAACAAGACACGCTACTGTGCAAATTTGTCAGCGACAAATTAATAGAGCAGGGGAGAGGGGAGGAAAGGGAAGACAAGGAGGGGAGGAGGGGAGACAGACAAGCTGCTATCAAAAGTCACGGGAACAAATGATAAGAGTAAGTGCTAAGTGGGGGGAAGTAAGAGAGGAGCGAGAAAAATAGTGGGGTGAGGTGTTGGAAGGTGGCGAAAGAAAAGAGATTAGTGGAGGGGGTAAGGGGCAGAAAGGCAGTTTAGGGGGGCAATGGGGCACACAGACACTCACGGGAGGGCAAGGGGGCACACAGACACTCACGGGGTAAGGGGGCACACAGACACTCACGGTGGGGCAAGGGGGCACACAGACACTCGCAGGAGGGAAAGGGGGCACACAGACACTCAGGGGAGTAAGGGGGCACACAGACACTCACAGGGGCAAGGGGGCACACAGACACTTGCGGGAGGGTAAGGGGGCATACAGACACTCACGGGAGGGCAAGGGGGCACACAGACACTCACGGGGGTAAGGGGGCACACAGACACTCACGGGGGGGCAAGGGGGCGCACAGACACTCGCGGGAGGGTAAGGGGGCGCACAGACACTCACGGGGGGTAGGGTGGCACACAGACACTCACGGGGGTAAGGGGGCACACAGACACGGGAGGGTAAGGGGGCACACAGACACTCACAGGGGGGTAAGGGGGCACACAGACACTCACAGGGGGGCAAGGGGGCACACAGACACTCGCAGGAGGGTAAGGGGCACACAGACACTCACGGGGGTAAGGGGGAACACAGACACTCACAGGAGGAAAAGGGGGCACACAGACACTCACGGGGGGCGGCGATCCGGCGTAACGCGGTGGACAGCGGTAGGTAGACAGGGCCTTAGGAGTGGGCCTTGTGATGAGGGCCAGCCAAGCCTGCCGGCCTCCCCATTGGCCCCTATGATCAGGGCAGCAACCAATCCCACATCTCCAGCAGCACCATGCCTAGCACTCCGATGCAGGCACTGAAGACAGCCATCTTGGAATGGCGAAATCGAACAAAGGAACAAGTATGGCAATTGACTTCACATGAAAAACGGAGCATTATGTAGGCTCCCAAATGCAATTAAATACATACTGGTGCAAAGAGCCAATGCAGGCTGAGTCCAAAACACAATTTAGGTCCCAATTTCAGAAAACTGGGAACACTGAGTTCTGAGGGCCCATTGAAGGGACCTCATTCTCAATCGGGCCTATGGCACCAGAAAAGTGCAGTATGCTATGAGGCCGAGTAACCTCAGAAAATCGTAGGCCGATAGACGCTGGGCATTTTGGAATTTTGTTACCATCCGCAGAATATTTTGAGCTCTCACCTCGGGAGGCAAGGCTTTTCCAGAGGAAGTGTCCAAGACCGCTTCGATGAATTGGAGTCTTTGGAATGGTATCATATGGGACTTCATGTAATTGAGGGAAAAGCCCAGTCTGTGTAGGTAGTGGCAGGTGATCCTCAGATGTTCCTGGGCCTGTCTAGGTGAACGAGCCCTGATTAACGATTCGTCCTCTCTCCAGAGACTTGCTGCCACTACCGCCATCAGTTTGGTGATAACCCTCGGGTGGAGGTCAGCCCAAATGGCAGAAATCAAAATTGAAAATGAGAATTGCCAATCGCGAACCTCAGGTACTTTCTGTGCTTGAGATTGGCGCATGAAAGTAAGCATCCCGAAGGTCCAATGATACCAACCAGTGTTGGAGTTGGAGAGCCTGAAGGATTTGAGAAAGGGTTACCATCTTGAACCTGTCCTTCCTGAGGAACTTGTTCAAGTTTCTTAAGTCCAAGATGGGTCGCAATCCTCTGTCCTTCTTGGGAATGAGGCAATAAGGGGAGTACCAACCCTTGTTCCTCTCCGCTACAGGTACATGTTCTATTGCACCTTTCGCTAGCAGGGTTAAGATTTCCCACACAAGGAGCGGATCCAGAAATTTGACAGAGTTGGCTCCTGGTGGATGGTCCTGGGGTCTTACTGAAAAGGAGGGTAGTAACTTTGGGCTACCGTTTCCAGTGCCCAAACATCTGAAGTACTGCCCCGCCATTCATTCAGATGCTGAGACATCTTGTCTCCCACCGTGGTCTTGTGGGTCAAGATCTCAGAGTGGCTTAGAGGGAGCTGCATTAGCGTCTGAGGGTACAGTTGCCGCTGCTGGGGCTGATCTAGCACTCTTTCCTCTTCCACCATGAGGGAATCTTTTTTGTCCTCTTTGACTAGTCTGTCCTCTTCCCTGTCAAAATGAGGAATAAAAACAGAAAGGACGACCCCTCCAGGAAGATGAGCCTGAGTAGCAGTGTTGCTGAGATTGACGTATGGAGGCGCTAAGTGACTTAGCTGCCGCTTTAGAGGACTGCAGCTTCTCTAGACTCTCATCTACCTTGCTCCCGAACAACCTCAAGCAATCAAAGGGCATATTGAGTAGCCTGGCCTGCACATCCGGTGCAAACCCCGACATCCTCAGCCACACAAACCTGCGCAGCGCTGCGCTAGACGCCATGGACCTGCTGATGCTGTTAGCAGTGTCCAGTCCTGACTGGAGACACTCCCCTATTGCCTCGTTTCCATCCTTCACAATAGCCAGGAAGCCGCCTCGTTCCTCGCCTTCCAGAATGTGCTCAGCCACCATACTAACACAGTCCCACAAGGTGTAGGTAACCCTTGAAATGGTACAAGTAACCTTGGTAGATTTTAAAGCCATACTGCTTGAAGAAAAAATCTTGCGAGCCGAGGCATCAATTTTCTTGTCATCCCTATCAAGGGGAATAGAGGGATATGCAGACTGTCTGGTGGATGTAGGACCACTAAACTTTTAGGTGTAGGGTGCTTAGTTAAATAGTCTGGATCAATGGATGAAGTTCTATATTTTTCTGGCACCATTTTTATTTACTGCCGGTCCAGATTCTGCGGTTTCCCAGTTGGACAGAACCTTCCTTTGAAGGGCTGCATGGAAAGGTAGAACTGGATCTCTCTGAGGTCCCTGGCCAAAACATCTGTCATGTCATCTTGTTCGTAGGTAGGAGAGTTCCTGCTCCAGCCCATGAATTCCACAACCCTATTCACAATATTCCTGTATGCTGAATCAGCATGATCTGTTGAATCAGGTTGGTTAAACTCCAATTCAGGCAAAGTGTAATTGCCACTAGCTGACTGTAAACAGTCATAAAGGTCAGTCATCTTCGATTCTGGCTCGACCAGTTCCTCACGAACATTCTTTGTTCCATATTTCACCTCAAATAGGGTAAAATATGAGGATGGCTCCTCCTCATATTTAGAAGTCATAAACTTGAAAAATGATTTCCTTGGCAAATGGGCATAAACTTTACCCATGAGTTGAGACAATTAATGCGGTTTTGGTAATGGCGGCGAGGACGCAACCGGAATCGACGCAGTCATCGACAGAGGCGTTGATGGCGTTGATGTTGTCGACGCTGGCTTCGACAAAGTCTTCGAAGGAGCCTTAGACAATGGAGTCATCGAGAAAGGTGTTGACGAAACCTTTGAGACTATTGTCGTTAGGTCCTCGACACTGGTATTGATGAAACCTTCGACACTGGTGTTGAAGAAGCTTTAGAAACTGACACCATTTTGTCCGGCGTTGCCCTCGATTTATGCACCGATAGGCTTGTCGACTTGCTCTTTTTGTGAGGAACCGGAGAAGGTTCTCTGGCCGGTACTGTTACGGCCCGTTCACAAAGGTGGTCTTTCCTGCGAAGATGGCGCTTTATGCCGTCTCTACATGCTATTTCTCCCAAGATGGCGTTTTGTGCACGAATGGAGGGTCTAGATGCATTCCAGTCGCCTGAGGATACTCCTCCCCTTAACCTGGTCACATACTTAAACCTCCGGAAAGGAAACCTCAGTGCGTTGCTACTGTTTACTGTGGTCACGCTTCGTAAGTCACCGCTTAGGAAACTCCTGGATTTCAGCATCCAAATTTATTCTAAGCTTCCACATCCTTCCATTATTGAAACCTGTTTCTCTCTCCTTCCTTCCTCCCTCTTAGACCAGCTGCCGCCATTCACCCTCAGGCTATAGGGTTAAAGATCAGTTTCGCCGTGGAATCTGCAACCTGACCCATTTTCATTTCGTAGGTCCCATTGTCCCCATTAATTAAACATTCTTAGCACAAGGGATATCATCTCAACACTTACCTCTTGTTGTTTCACTTCCGTATTAATTCATTAGGAAATCCCGGACTACATCTTCCAGCATTCATCACAGGGATCTCTTTCTCTCATCCATCCTCACACTCGGACTGGGTAGGTGGAATAGAAACCCCTTCAATCTTTTCTGCAACCCGTCTTCCTTTCACACCATCTACCCTGTCTTTGTTTTCCTCCCTAAGCTACCTCCGGACCCATCAACGCCCCCGCTTCCGGAAAGCATTGACACAACCCGCGACCCGCAGGGAAACTTCCTGGGGAATCCTGTTCGCTGATAGTCTACGCATCGAGGCAGCTGCCGAGGCCTGTTTACCCCCCATTGATCCCGCGCTCTCAAGCGGCACAGGGTTTTTTCCCTTCACAAAGGGTTTCCCTGAGGCACCCTCTGCTCGCCGAGTCGGAGGCGGATAGAGGGTGTAACAGATGAATTCTCGCTAGCTTCGATCCTTCACCGAAGACAAGGTAGGAATTTTCCATTTTGTTGTGTTGTGGTGAAGGGAACCTGAGTGAACCTCCACTTCTCATAACTACTACGTGCTAGAATTATAACAGATAGCAACGCTGGGGTAGAAATTAGAGCCTCTGTTTGTTCAGCTCACTCTGTGTTCCCTTCATAACAACATCGCAAATTGACATGGAGCAGCAGGTACAACAGTTGATGGCGGCTGTACAAGCCCTCTCAGGGGAGGTACAACAACTTAAACAAGAGAACACTCTTCTGCGGCAACGAGAAGGTCGCTCAGCTCATAGCTCTGAGGTTCCCCCGGGTCCACTCCCGTTAGGGAAATTTGATGGAAATCCACACGCTGTCAAAGAATACCTAGAAGCCTGTACAGTGCAATTTGCCTTTAAGGCAGCCTTTTTCCCAACTGATCGCGACAAGGTTGGTCACATGATCGCCCAAATGATGGGCGCAGCATTAGCATGGGCTACCCCCCTTGTTACCAGTAATAATCCGATACTTGACTCCTACCCAGCTTTTTGCAACAGCATCAAAAGCATGTTTGGCAGGCAGGAAATCACGATATCCTCACAAGAGCGACTGTTGGACCTTAAACAGGGAAGTCAGGACATTTTGACGTATATTACTAGGTTTAAACAGATGTCGGCCGATACCTCCTGGGCTGACAACGCTCTCATCACTATATTTAGATGAGGGCTTTCTGAAGAACTAAAGGACAAAGTTTCTCGAGTCCCACGCCCTCCCAATTTGACGGAATTTATTGCATTAACAATGCAACTAGATTATCGTCTCCAGGAGAGACAGTGTGAAAGGCGCAAGAGTTGTTCACAAAAACCCTATTCTGAAGGAGCAGTCCCACTACCCAAGACTCCATCTACGGAAGAACCTATGCAATTAGGTTCCACTAGAGTTCCTCTATCCCCAGAAGAAAGGTCCAGACGGAAGTCTTTAGGCTTGTGCATGTATTGCAGAGCCAGCAACCATACAGTAAAGGAGTGTCCCCTCACTCCCAAAAAGAAATCGGGAAACGCCAGCGCCCGGCCGTGAAGGGAACAACAGTCCAGGGCTCCCAGGGCTCTTTGACGGTTACTGGTTCCCTACTCGCTACACACTCTGACTCTAACCCCAGCCCAGAAGGGTCCGTGATTGTACTGGAAGTTTCCTTAACATGGGACAATATCCAGCTCCAAAGGGTGTCTGCTCTAATAGATAGTGGAGCTGCAGGTAATTTTATTGACGATACATGGGCTTCACGACATGGCATCCCAAGAAGAGCAAAATCCATCGCAATTCCAGTTGAAAGCGTGGATGGCAGTCCACTAACCTCAGGACCCATTACAGACCATACCTGCCCTTTAACTATGATCATCTCCTATCACCAGGAACCCCTTGTGCTGGACATCATCAAGACGGCTCATTGCCCGATAATTTTAGGATTACCTTGGTTAAGGAAACACAATCCTTACATAAATTGGGCCGCCGGCACCTTATTCTTAGGCTCGGAACATTGTGTTCAACAATGCAAAGGAACAAACAATCTTTCCAAAAACAAATCAATAACCAGCCAGGGGCTCCATCAGGTATCTATTCTTCCCCCTGTCTACCAACAATACCAGGGAGTCTTTGCACAGACAGAGTATTCATCTCTTCCCCCACACCGCAGGGATGATTGTGCAATCGAATTGATCCCTGACAGTCCTCTCCCCTTCGGGCCTCATCACGACTTGGGCGGTAACCCTTAAAATCGGCGGTAACGCTCTTAGCGCCGATTTTAAGGGTCCGTCGGATCACGACTCCAAACACCGCCGGCGCAATAACAGCCACCGCAAGGACAGCCGGCTGTACAAGCCTCGGCCATAACAGCGCCAGGAACCCTTAGCGCTAAAACATCATCAATCACGAGTCCGGCGTAAGCGCTATTAGTGCCAGAAAAGCGGCGGATAATCTGCCGAAAATACCTCCAGCAAAAAGCTGGAGGTAACAGAACACAGGCCACAGCAATAAGGGCCCAGGTGGAAGCAATGCAAATCTGAGGCCTACAAAGGACCCACCCATGCACAACACACCCTCCCCAACCCCATTACACCAGCAGGAACAGGGAGGAGACAGCAATGAGGGCCCAGGTGGAGGCAATGCAAATCTGAGGCCTACAAAGGACCCACCCATGCACAACACACCCTCCCCAACCCCGTTACACCAGCAGGAGCAGGGAGGAGACAGCAATGAGGGCCCAGGTGGAGGCAATGCAAATCTGAGGCCTACAAAGGACCCACCCATGCACAACACACCCTCCCCAACACCATGCTGCCATTTGGAGCCGGGAGCCTTGATGTCGACTTCTACCTGCTGCACCTGGAGCTGCAGAGGCCAGTCAACCAGACCAGGGCCCTGGGAGTGCAGGGGCAGTGGGGATGAGGAGGAGGAGAGCAGCACCAGCACGGCGGCCAGCCATCCCCAGGGCCAGGCCAACACCCTGGGCCCTAACTGACGGTCAGTTGGTGACAGAATATCGGCTGGACAAGGCAACCATCACCCAGTTGCTGGACACAATCCAGGGTGACATATGCAGCCGCATAGCCACCAGCACGGCAGTACCTCCCCTAGTGAAGCTTGTGTCTGTGCTTCAATTTCATGGGACTGGCAGCTACCAACATACCGTTGCCATGATGCATGGAATGGCCCAGTACACATTCAGTGCCATGCTGCGACAGGTGCTTGATGCACCGTTGAATCATGTGAATGAACACATTGCATTGCCAGCCACACAGGCACTGGTGCACCAGCTTAAGGGTCAATTCTATGCCATTGCCCAAGTCCTGAATGTAATAGCAGCCATGGACTGCACACATGTGGCACTTGTACCACCCCAGGCACATGAGGCTGCCTACAGGAACCAGAAACAGTACCGTTCCCTCAACGTGAAGATGACATGTGGCACTGACCTCACCTTCAGCCACTGCTGTGCCCGCTACCCAGGATCCACCCACGACTCCATGGTCCTACGCAACAATACCCTGCCGGCGTACATGGAAAGGCACCGAGGCCAAAACACATGGCTACTGGGTGAGTACAAATGTATACCACAAAGCATGTCAATCCACAACTGAAGGTGCCTGTCACAGAATCCATCATTCCCAATAGTCAGCACCAGCACAGCAGCATACACATTCAAGCACCTTGCACAATGAACCTTGGACATGTCCAACACAGCAGAACACACCCATGCAGGATGTCAGACATGTGGCAGCACAGTAACATATGGAAGTCCAACCACAACAAGGCCTCCTGTGTGAGTAGCACCATGGCTCCCAACAAGGACACAGTACAGATTTCCCACCCTGGCCATCCGACAGTAGTGAAAACCCAATCCATGAGCTGACACATCCACGAATGCTCCACACATAAGTAGGCCGAGTAATGACAATGCACATCCCACAAACACTGTCCCCAAAATGGCCATGGAAATGCATGGATAACAGTACAGAATAGTGAAGAGCAGCAAATGCAACTGTAGCCAAATGGATTTGCAATGACACATGAGGCAGCCACTTCTGTCAAGCAGAAGTAGATGGAAGGGCCCCCTCTTCCTTCGACAAGTGAATGAGTACTGTTACATACAGAAACATAGGTGTACCAAGTGGAGAGTACCCCATTGATTCAATCGTGCCCGTAGGACAGCACACTCCACAATGTTATAGCCCAAATGACAAATATGGCAAAATCACACTGATGACAGGGCTCTGTACACCCACTCGACTTACCTTGTCCCCATACCGGCTTTCTCTCCCCTGCAGGTGATTCGGGATATCCCCAGTACACGTGGCTCATGACCCCTGTGCGTCACCCACACACGGCGGGGGAGCAGGCATACAACCTTGGCCATGCCCGTACACGGATCTGCGTCGAGAGGGCATTTGGCCTGCTGAAGGCACGCTTCCGTTGCCTCGACAGCATGGGAGGTGCAATGATGTATGCACCAGAAAAAGTTGGAAAAATAGTACTGATATGTGCCATGCTGCACAACATCTGTTATCGCAGAAATGTGCCACTGCCCCCAGATGCTCATGTGCAGCCACCTGAGGATGGTGGTGAGGGGGATGAAGTGCCAGAAGGTGTTGCACATGCACAAAGGGTTGGGCTGAGGGAAGGGAGGTTGGCCAGACAGGTATTGATTGATGGAACCTTTTAGAAATGGGTAATAGGTAAATTGTACATATGTCACTTCAACATTAAATTGCATTTGTAACAATTACTACTGTCCATGCATTGTGATTTTTTTAATGTGATTTATTTTCCGTCCAACAATCCCCCCTCCCCCCAGTGAACACCCAACAATCCCCCCTCCCCCAAGTGAACACCCAACAATCCCCCCTCCCCCCAGTGTACAACCCCAAACTGTACAGTTGCCTCATCAGGCCAACAACAATGATGCCATGGACCACTAGGATGGGCGCGGGCGCTTCCCTCTCCCAGGACCCTCCGGTGTGCGTGCCCTCAGGTGGCGCAAGTACCGGCGCCTTGGAGATGGGTCTAGTGAACCCTCTGTGGGTGTGGTGGAAGTTGAGGGTATGGAAGCGCTGCCTATCATGTGCTGGCACATGAGGTTATTGGCCTTGCGTTGTTGTTATGCAAGTGCAGACACTGCCTCCGTGAATTCACAGACTCGTTGCCCAAAGCCTGTCAGGGCAGCGGTGCATTGTTGCACAACTTGTCGTGTGCGGGCATTGTCCCGCGCAATGTACCGGCACCCATGCCGGATGGAAGTGCTCACGGCCTTAATGTGCCGTCTCTGGACCTTTGCCATTGCTTCCACCTTGGCCTGTTTTGCCTCAATGACATTCAGCCGGCCCATGACTGCTGCCCCTGTGACAAAGGCCTCTACTGGTGCTTCAGATGGTGGACCGCGAATTGACATGCCACCACACTGGACTGGGCTGCCTGGCTCTGATCGATGGCCCTCTGGGCTCCCATAGGATGGAGTGTCCACATCGGGCTGTGGTGTGCTGCAGCCACGCACAGGCACATGGAGCCTCCCTGCCTGCTGTGTGTCTGGGCTTCCATGGGGTGTTGACACCCCTTCCCCATCACTACTGCTGTGGGTGTGTTGTGCGGTGGCATGATGCACACGTGGAGGTGTTGCTCCCACATTGGGCTCACATTCCGGCCTCTCTCCCTCGGCATCGGGGCTGTGGATGTTGGGTTCTGGTGAGCTGATGGTCGCCTCCCTGTGGCCATGTGGCTGCCGCTGCTGTCTGGCAGGGCTGCGTCGTGGTGAGGTGGGTGTTCCCCGGTGTTGTCTCCCATGGGTGTGGCCTTTTTTGGGGGTGCTGGTGCTGGTGGAGGCACGGTGTTGTGGGCGCATTGTCTGTGTGGCCTCATCGCCATCATCACCGGGCTGTTGGGATCAACGTGTGCCTGTGGGATACATAGGGGGTGGTTTTAGTACAATGCTACTTACATTTGTGTGATGCAGGTCATGCCAACAAGTGTGAATGAAGACAGTAACAATGACGCATTCAACTTGCATTCTGTTCAGTCACCATGTGGTGCTAGTTGTGGATGTGCATGGAGGTACACTGCATGGGAACGCGTGGTTGTGGTGGACTGCGCTCAGGCTTTTGTGGTTGTGTTGATGCACAGTACCACTCTACGTAGCTGTCCTATGGCTATGGGAGTCTATCCCCTGCCCAGGTCCTTCATGCACTGCACGTACAGGGTCGTCTAGGCAGCAGTACCATTCTAGGGATGCGGCCCTCACTTACTGGTGTATGCAGAGCCTCAGACACATGTCTTCACTATCATTCAGATGCATGTATTCGAGGAAGGGACTCACCTGCCATTGGATTGATGCCAGTCCCTGCCTCCGCTTCACCAATGCTCTCAATGGTTCCAACGTCAATGACGCCCGTCATTTTCTCCTCCCATGGTGTGAGCTCGGGGGGGGGTGGTGGCCCTCCTCCTGTGCCCCTGCTTGCACTCCTGTGCTGGGACAGGATGCCTCGCACTCGCACGCACAGGTCATTCAGCCGCTTGCGGCAGTCCTCCCCATCCCGGGGCACGCGCCCCACTGCACTGACCCTTTCAGCAACAGATCGCCATATTTGGCCTAGGCGCTGGACGCTGGTTTTGCGCTGCTGCAGCTCATGGTGGTGCGTCAGTGCCTCATCCACAAGCACCACAAGCTCCTGATCACTGAACTTGGGTTTTCGGACCCTGTCCAGTGCAGACTTGCCCCTCGTGCGCTCCTGACTCATTATTAGGCTTCAGATTGCGTGGACAGCTTCCAGGGGCTCTGATATCCGACGGATTGTGATTTCCAAGATGGCCGCCGCTTTATTTCCCGTTCCGGCGGTGACGCGTTTCCCGCGCTATGAGCACGAAGTGGCGGTAGCGCACGGTGCGCTGGCTTTAAGGGTTCGTGCTAATTGCGCTAACACCTTGGACCGGGGCACGTGCACGATAACTTGTGATCTGGCGGATTATCCGCCGGGTGCCTTGGCGTTAGCGCTATTTAGGTCCGGCGGATAATCCGCCACGTTTACCGCCCAAGTCGTGATGAGGCCCACAATCTGCAAAAGAAAAAGCGGTACTGAAAGATTACTTGCACACACATTTACAGAATGGGTTGATTACTGAGTCTAATTCCCTGGCAGCGGCATCCTTGTTTTTTATCCCGAAAAAAGACTCTTCAGAACTCCGTCCATGTATTGATTACCGAGGGTTGAACAAGATCACCATCCCAGACAGATACCCCATGCCCTTAATACCAGACATTTTAGAGGCTGTCAGAGGTGCACAGATATACACTATACTAGATCTCACCGGAGCCTACCACTTGATCCCCATAAGATCCGGGGATGAGTGGAAGACAGCCCCCTTTTGGTCATTATCAGTACCAAGTCATGTCCTTTGGTCTTACCAACGCTCCAGCGGTTTTCCAAAGGTTCATGGACCACTTATTCGCTGATATTTCACTACATTATGTCATCATCTATCTGGATGATATCTTGGTTTTTTCTCCTACCTTGTCTACTCACATTCAACATGTCAGTAGTGTCCTTGCACGTCTTCTAGAAAACCATTTGTTTTGTAAGATAGAAAAATGTGAATTCCACCAAACTTCTGTCACTTACTTAGGGTACATCCTATCCCCGCAAGGTATTTCTATGGACCCGACCAAGATCTCAGCCATCAGTGACTGGCCATCCCCCAAGACCGTCAAAGACATACAAAGGTTTCTGGGGTTCGACAACTTCTAAAGACGGTTCATCCCACGTTTCTCTTTCTTGTCTCAACCACTCACACAGCTGCTCAAAAAAGAGGTTCCATTCGTCTGGACTACCGAAACTCAAGACTCATTTGAAGCTTTGAAATCCATATTCACTAAAGCACCTAACTTGGCAGTTCCGGATCAAAATCGACCGTTTATTGTGGAATAAGATGCTTCCCATTCTGCACTCAGAGCGGTCCTATTACAGCCGGATGCACAGAACACGGAAAGACCAGTAGCATATATGTCCAAAACCCTAACTCAGGCGGAGCTCAATTATACTGTCTTGGAGAAGGAGCTTCTTGCCATAAAAAGAGCATTTGAGGAGTGGCGACATCTTCTATTGGGGGCTCAACACCCCATAGAGGTGAGGATGGATCACCAAAATCTATGAACCCTTCAGTATGCACAGACATGCAATAGTCGCCAAGCTCGATGGGCACATTTTTTCTCACTGTTCCGAATCACTTTTACCTTCATTCCAGGTAGAGGGAATTTGAAGGCTGATGCTCTATCCCGCAGGGAAGGCAAAGACCATAAGATGTTTAAACGGGAACCATTGTTCCCCAAGGCAATGTTCATTCCAGTCATTCATCACTTTCCGCAGAAGATAGAAGAACAGACTCAGAAGTTGTTGACGGCCAATCCTGACATCGCAATTCAGCAAGATTTGTCGAACAATAACGGGCTTCTTTTCAAAGGAGACAGGTTATTCATCCCTAATGAGTTCCTTCGAATGGAAGTATTGCGATTATGCCATGACTCTCGAGTAGCGGGTCATAGAGGAATCTCCAATACTGTGGAGTTGATTCTCAGACAATTTTGGTGGGCCACTGTAAAAAAAGATGTACGTGATTACGTAGCTTCCTGTGCTATTTGTCTTCAAACTAAAACTCCCCGCAGACCACCCATAGGGAAATTGATATAAATGTCATTACCCGACAGACCCTGGCAAATTATATCCACAGATTTTATTGTGGATCTTTCACCATCAAACCATTGCTCCACCATTATGGTCTCCGTAGATTCTCTAACCAAGATGGCACATTTCATCCCTCTTCCTGCAGTACCTTCCGCAGTACGTATGTCTCAAGTCTTTTTGGATCGTATCTTCTCTTTACATGGTCGTCCCGATACAATTATTTCAGATCGCGGACCTCAATTCACCTCTCGATTCTGGAAACATCTATGTAACACCTTGGGAATCTCGCAAGCCCTGAGTTCGGGCTTCCACCCTCAATCTAATGGGCAGACTGAACGCCTTAATCAGACTCTAGAAGGGTACCTCAGATGGTATATCTCTGGGCGCAAGACAATTGGAAAGACTTACTGCCTCTTGCAGAGTTTGCGTATAACAACGCTACGCATTCTGCCACTAAAGTTAGCCCTTTCTACTGTACCTATGGATTCCATACTTCCATATTTCCCTCCGTTTTACCATCCTCCTCAGTTTTCCCTAGCTTGGAGAGATTATCGGACTCGATTCAACAAGGACACCAAAAGGCGTTGGAAGCTCTAAAGATGGCACAGGATAGGAGCAAGTTGCAAGCGGGTAAACACAGATCTCGCAATCCCCCTCTTAACATAGGGGATCGAGTATGGCAGGCCAGTACATTTCTTCCCAGAAGACTTAACCCTTCTAAACTATCCCCTAAATTCTATGGACCTTTTAAGGTGCTCGAACGGAAGGGGAATGCAGCCTTTAAATTGGAGCTACCTCGATCATGGAGTCGGATCCATCCCACCTTCCATGTATCTCAACTAAAGCCAGATGTTCGGAACCGTTTTCATTGTGTCCCTACTGGCACACCTCCTCCTATACTACGGGATTCTGGCCCTGACTACGAAGTAGCTGGCATATGTGATACACATTTTCACAGCGGGGTTCTGCAATTTTTGATTGATTGGAAAGGTTATTCTCTGTCTGAGAGATCCTGGGAGCCCGCTTCTGCGGTGCATCCTCCGCGCTTGGCCCGTTCACGAAGGTGGTCTTTCCTGCACCGGTGGCGCTTTATGCCGTCTCTTCATGCTATTTCTCCCAAGATGGCGTTGTGTGCACGAATGGAGGGTCTAGATCCATTCCAGTCGCCCGAGGATACTCCTCCCCTTAACCTGGTCACGGTACTTAAACCTCCGCAAAGGAAACCTCAGTGCGTTGCTACTGTTTACTGTGGTCACGCTTCATAAGTCACCGCTTAGGAAACTCCTAGATTTCAGCATCCAAATTTATTCTAAGCTTCCACATCCTTCCTTTATTGAAACCTGTTTCTCTCTCCTTCTTTCCTCCCTCTTAGACCAGCTGGCGCCATTCACCCTCACGCTATAGGGTTAAAGATCAGTTTCGCCGTGGAATCTGCAACCCGACCCATTTTCATTCCGTAGGTCCCATTGTCCCCATTAATTAAACATTCTTAGCACAAGGGATACCATCTCAACACTTACCTCTTGTTGTTTCAATTCTGTATTAATTCATTAGGAAATCCCAGACTACATCTCCCAGTATTCATCACAGGGATCTCTTTTTCTCATCCATCCTCACACTCGGACTGG